>NC_138355.1:38795849-39395849 GCF_046562875.1 Panthera onca
GAAAGCAAAACATGCAAATAAGTAAACAGAGAGCAAAACTATGTGTGTGTGTGTGTGTATGTATGTATATATATATATATATATATATATATATATATATGTGATATATGTATGTATATATATAAGGGAGTGTATTTCATAGGAAACATCATAAGCTTTTATCCGAAAGCTTAGACAAGAGATATTATCTCCTACTTTTGGCGACTGGATAAGGGAGGCCTGCCAGAAGAAGTTAACTTTCAGAGCTAGCACATCGCTGTGTGCACAAAGAGTATTTTCTTAATGTAGAATGAGCGTTGAAGGGTAGGTAGAATAGGGACAATTGGAAGATGAAAGTGAAGTCACTCTGGATGGCAAAGTATATGTAGGTAGAAATGCATGGAAATCAAATGCTGTAATTTGAGGGGAGGGCAAAGCAGATCTGAAAAAGAATTCTGGAATGTACGGATGTCAGTGTTATGTGGCAGGGTGGGGGTGTCTCTTCCTCCATACCTTTTCCCAAACTACCAGAGAATGACAAATGTCAAATTGTAAACCGTCAGATAAGAAACTCCAGGTTTTGCAGGCTAAAGGCCACAAGCATCACCCATGTGAAATATCGTGTGACAGGGAAAGTCACCCCTAGATAAATGCCAGAAGGGAATTTTCCCAATTAACTGGTTTGGGAGCAGAATTTCTGGAAGTTGTTTCCTTTTTTTTGCATAAGGGGAAAACAAAACCGCTTCATCCTCAAGCACCAGGGAGAACCAGAGGACACAGAGGCTTCAGGCAGAGATTCCCCCGGGTATCATCAGCGTAGAGAAAGGAATGGATGGATGAGCCCCCAGACCACTAGCACCTTGTGGGGACAGGTCACAACTGCTGCTGACCCCCCCTCTGCCGTGTTCCTAAACCGTGGGGGATTTGCTTCTAGAAGTTACTGCAAAAGAGATTTTATTCCCCCTGGCTCCAAAACATAAACTGCATTGACAATGGCCTTTTCAAATACTCTTGTACTCTTAAGTAGGGATCATTTTTTGTTCTCAACTAATTAGTACACTGGAAGGCACATAAGGTAAAGGAATTTGAGCTAGAAGAAAGAAAAAAAATCAATGAGATGATTAAAATATGACTTAATGATTCACCGATGTAGGTTAATTCTTCAGTTTTGTTTTCTTTTTCCCAGTGGGACATTGTGATTTTCCAAGAATCAACCATGGAATTCTTTATGATGACAAGAAAGATGCGCCCTTTTCCTCAGTTCCTGTTGGGAAAACTTTTTATTATTCTTGTGAATATAGCTTTGCGTCTCCTTCAAAATCCTTTTGGAATCGCATAACATGCAGGGAGGAAGGATGGTCGCCAACACCCAGGTGCCTCAGTGAGTAAATGCCCTGATCAGTAGATGCGAATGTGTCATTCAGTCAATAGAGAAGATATTCCGGAAGGGATGTCGGGCTCTTGGGGCTCTTGGTGGACAATCACGGGGATCAGGACTAGAGAAGCCAGCGAAGATAAGAAATGTAGCCCTTTCTTGAAAAGCCTTTTATGAAAACCAAATGAAGAATAAATGTGTGAACTTCCTTGTATTACCTAGAAGTGCTTTACACATTTTAATCTTAAAAACTGATGATTTATATGTTGAACTACTAATATGCAGTTCCTAATATTTCGTATCAGCCTGGTCATACTTTTCCTTTAAAACAAGTCTTTCTAGGGGCGCCTGGGTGGCTCAGTTGTTTAAGTGTCCGACTTCAGCTTAGGTCATGATCCCACGGTTCATGGGTTCGAGCCCTGCATCGAGCTCTGTGCTGACAGCTCAGAGCCTGGAGCCTGCTTCAGATTCTGTGTCTCCCTCTCTCTCTGCCCCTCCCCCACCCACACTCTGTCTCTCTCTATCAAAAAAAAATGAATAAACATTAAAAAAAATTTTAAAACAAGTCTTTCTACATACTCATTCTGTTTTGAAACTTACTATTTGCAACAATTTGAAACTTACTATTCCTGCAATGCAAAGATTGCATAAGTGTAAATATTTTCACTTTTATATTTTCCATAAATCCCTTCTTTTGTTCTTACAATGATATCTTTCAATGAACATGAAGAGCAGACTCTGGAGAGAATAGATAATATTAAGCAAAGAACAATGGGAGGCAGAACATATGAACCAACAAAGGAGACAGTAATGGTCTTTCTCCTTCTATAAGAAACATTTAGGAAAATTGAGAGAGAAATGGGTATATTAAAATCTTGTTTTGTACCTGGAAAAGTGTATAAAAATAAAATATTTTTAAATAAAAACCACAGAACAAAATGAAATGTTAATTTACTTCCAAATATGGAATATATGACTATATTTCATATAGTAAACATCATATATATAGTAGTATGATCTAAATTCTTTTGAAATTTTGTTTTTATATGTGATTTCAGTTTTGAGACTTTGACATTCTTTTTAAAACATTGCAAAACACAAATTTAGTTTGCTCTTTTTTTTTTTAACACTTCCACCTTGTACATTAAACAATTTTTGGTCCTTAGGACTGTGTTTCTTTCCTTTTGTGGAAAATGGTCATTCTGCATCTTCAGGACAAACACATTTGGAAGGGGACACTGTACAAATTGTCTGTGACATCGGCTACAGCCTTCCCGGTAATACTGACATCATTACATGTTTGGAAGATGGATGGTCTTCTCCCCCCAAATGCAGTTCCACCAGTAAGTAAAATACTGTCGTTTCACCTCCTGACATGTGATGCGATTTTTTAAAAGAAATATATCCAAAGAATAAATAATAAATAAATAAAATAAATATATCTATTGTCAGAAGCTAAATGTAGGTTTCACCTTTTGTTTTTATCATTATGCATTTGTTTTTCAGTTCCAACTGTGTCTGATAGATGTACAGATAGCAAAGTTTGCCTGCCTACACAAATCTAATGTATGCAATAAGTAAAGTTATTAGACAACACAAACACTTTGAAGGCTGTAACTTTAGGTTAAAGTAACACCCTTTAATTGTTTCCATGAAAATTATCACATTAGTTGAAAATGAACTTAATTTAAAACTCGAGTATTAAGCTGAAGAGAGTATTTAAGTGAAAATATGTCCAATACTAGTTAAAAATGTCCTATGACTAAGATAGATTTTTATAGTTATTTTCTGTGTGTATACTAAACTCCTATGCTGAATTCAATAAACTGTCAGTTTTTATGTTTAAAATATTTTGTACCCGTAAGCGTTAGGTTTATTTACGAGTGGCTTGGAATTTGGGAAACAATTCCTTTGGAAACTATAATATGACGGGATCTCCCAGATTTGGGTGAACGCTTGTAATTCTTCATCTTTAAGAGTCCCTGGCAATCACTCTTAAGCCAGCTCATGGAATTCTATCCTGTTTGCACAGCTTAGTACACAACCAAAGACTCAAGAACACTCTTAAAACGTCTCTGGCTCTTTCTCATCATAATACGCTCTCTCTGTTACTCTGCCCTGTAAATTCTAGCCACCATGGTCTCCGAAACTGTGATCTTGCTCTTCCCGCTGGACTCTGTATAGCTTCTCCTTCCCTGCAACACAGTCTGGAAAGTGCTACCAGAAAGCTGAAACAACCACGGATCAAACTTTGGGGTTTGGGTGGTTTTTTGTCCCCCTTTTCTTGATTATCACGGACTCGCACCAGCCAGTTTCCAGTTTTTTAGAGAGAGGTTTTATACAGTTTTCTAATGTTTTCCCAGTTGGAGGCTATGCTGACACCAGCTACTCCATCTTATCAGGAAATGAAGTCTTCTGATTGGCTTTTTTTTTTTTTAATGTGATTCTGCAACTTCAATATTTAAATTCTTCTAGAAAATAGAGTCTTTTTAAAGCGGCTTGAATTACAATACTCACTCGGTTACGTATTGTAAGTTAGGCCACGACCTCTTTCAATTATGAGGGGCTTGCAGATGACTAATATTTGCAAAAAAATAACAAAAGAACACATTTATTGACTTCCTACCTGAAGTGTCCAGTGGTTGAACAGGGCTCATAATTTAGAAGGCTTCAGTTATGGTATAAATATTTCATTGTTATCTCATCTCGAGTACCAGCTCTCTTCCTTTTTGTGAGATGATGGCAATCATCAGCCCAGCAATTGTATTTTAGAAGCCTGACAACTCAATTTGACAACTCAACTCAGTAGTAACCCACTCAAGCTGGTTGCTGTGTACGTTTTGTGAGACTCCGTTAGCCTTTGAAAAATTCTGTGTATCCAAGGTGGGGTGTTGGATCAAGAACACCATGGAGAAAGTCAGGGGCAGCTGGGTGGCTCAGTTGGTTAAGCAACTGACTTTGGCTCAGGTCACGATACCACCATTTGTGCTGTCAGCACAGAGCCTGCTTCGGATCCTCTGTTCCCCTCTCCGTCTCCCTCAAAAAATAAATAAACATGAAAAAAAAAAAAAAGAGAGAGAGAGAACACCGTGGAGAGTCAACAATGTTTCAGAACAACTGGACTCCAGCATGGGTTCTGAGAAAAATTACCTCTGGGTCCATGAGTAAATGATTACCTATTTGAGCTGAGATTACTGATCTACAAAGTGAGTGTGCTGAACTATCTAGGTAACAATGATTAATGATTTTTCTTTAAATCCCTAAATTATTTCCACCATGGTGGAAGCTCTTATTTTCTACCAACTATGTTAATTTATTGACAAATATTTAGTGAGGAATGGCTTTTAAAAAGAATTAGACCCTGATTTTTTGTGGTCCTGTGAAGGATGATGAAGAATGTCTTTCAGCTTAGAAGATGGTTGTAATAAACCTAATAATCTGAAAAAAAAATAAATAAAAAGAATTAGAGTAGCAAGGGGAGAAATAAAGAATGGATAATGAAATGGTGGAAAGAAACACAAAAAGATGAAAAAATAGATAAGAGGAATGCAGGAAAAGAATAGAGAAAAATAAATATCTAGAACAAGAGTTCTAAACTTTTTCTGGAGCATGCACACTTTTTGTTTCCCCAAAGAAGCTGTGGAAATGCTGATAAAATCATTAATCGTTTCGTAAATCAATCATGAGATGCATGTGCATTTAAATTTGGTATCCAATGTTACTAACATTGTAAATCATATGCTTTAAAGATATATTGGCTTTACTCTTAATGCTACAGTCTTAAAAAGGTTTTGTTTTTGTTTTTGTTTTTTTGTTTGCTTTTGTTTTTTGTTTTTTTGAGAGAGAGAGAGAATGAAAGAAAGAGAGGGAGCATGTACGCACATGCGAAAGGGGTAGGGGCAGAGGGAGACAGAATCTTAAGCAGGCACCATGCCCAGCACAGAGCCAGATGAGGGGCTTAATCTCACAACTGAGAGATCATAACCTGGGCTGAAATCAAGAGTCGGTTGCTTAACTGTGCCACCCAGGCGCCCTCACTAATATTTTCTTAAATATAGCAAGTACATTTTCAGGGAAGTCTGTCTTATATCAAACTCCTTTCAAGTACCACCATGATTTTCTTACAGGAGCAAACTGTGATTTTATTTTCCTAGCATAGCAAGGTCTCCACCAGGACAGGTAGTCAACACAAAACAATATTAGCCTGTGTTCCAATATAGGTGTCTGCATACAGTTGCTTAAGTTGCATAAATGATATCCCCTAAAGTTGTATAGATCAAAATATGTACAAAACCTTATTGCAGTCCTGATACAATAAACCATCTATTTATATCTATCTATCTACCTACCTATCATCTATCATCAACATCTATCTACCTCTATTATCTATCTGCCTATTTACGTATGTTACCATATACATACATATCTACATATATATAATATAGAGAGAGACATTGATTTCTCTCTTACAGTGACTTTTATAGGTTCAGGCAAACAAAAATTATTTTATGAATTGTTTCTAATATACATATCAATGTTACCAAGTAGTAAATTCACATTAACAGGATTACATTTAAGATTTTCTATACTTTGTTGCATCCTCTTTTTACTGTAGTTTATTATATTACTTGATAAAACAAATTGTTGATGCTTGTTTTTATCATCAGATCCCAATATTATGTTTGAACAGTTTTGTTTTGGCCGTTTTTTGAATTTTAACTGTACATAAACGTCTCAGAAGTATGCTATAAGCTTTAAACATTATGCTTTAATTCTCAGTTATTAAAGATGGAGAGAGCACTGTATCTGCTCTACCAGCCACTCATATACTTCTTTTTTATTTTTTGATACACGACTATATATAATTAAAAAATGTATTTGGGAAAAAACCTTTCAAAAATGAATAAGGTCTAAAATTCTGAAGTTTCTGCTATTCTAGTGAAAGTCCTATAGGCTTCAGGGATCAAAATGATTTTTAGCATGGCTACCTCACTCTAGGTCAGAGGTCATTTGCGGACATATGTGATAATACACTTATAGGCTACAGTTCAGCTGATAGAGTAAAGGCAAACTTTAAAGCTAATTTATTTAACAGAACTCCCAGAAATTGGTGCTTCAGTGTGTCATTCTATAAGTTTCCTGTGGCTGCTGTAACAAATTGGCACACACATGATGGCTTAAACAACACAGGTCTGTTCTCTTTCAGTTCTGGAGGCTAGGACATCCAAAATCAGTTTCTCTAGGTTAAATCCAAAGTGTAGGCCGGGCTGATTCCTTCCGGTGCTCTAGCAAGGAAACTGTTTACATACTTTTTCCAGCTGCCAGAGGCCCCTTGGTTTGGGGCCCCTTCCTCCCCCATCAAAGCCAGCAGTTTGGCTCCTTTAAATAGTTTTCTCCCTGTTCCTCTCCTTTTGTGGTCACATCATTTTCTGCCTGACTTCGACTTTTCTTGCATGCCTTTTGTAAGGATCACTCTGATCAAATCAGTCACACCTGGATAATCCAGGATAATCTCCCCATCTCCAGAGCCTTAACTTGACCACATTGGCAAAAATTCTTTTGCCATGTGAGGTAACATTCACAGGTTCTGCGGATTAGAACGTGGACATCTTTGAGGGGGTATTATTTAGCCCACCACAGTCATTTACAGTAAAAACAAGGAGCATATCGATTCATGGAACACTACTACTGAACAACTAAAGGAATGAACAGTCTGCCTAAAAACCTCTGACCTCACGTGAGTTATACATGGACTCCTTTTTGTACTCTCATTGCACTGTTTCCATATCCCAATCCTCTAGAGCCAATTGTTTTACTATCTATTATTTCCTATTTGGTTTTCCAGTTACGAATTCAGTGCCATTTTTGGTCTGATGCAGGACCTGGTCTGATACTCCCAAGTTAAATGAATTCTGCCTAGTAGTAACCCCAAACCAGTGTGAAGCCTAATGCAGGGGTCTGATTTATTGGAAATCACCCATAACACTTTATAGGAAATTATTAGATTACTGAATTGGATTTCTCTTGGGCATGCCAAAACTCTACTGACAAGAATTCTTTGCTCTCGTTTTTTTTAAAAACCAATACATCTATTTATAATCTACCTTATTGTATATAAAACTTAATATACTTTACATTGTTTCCTAGAATGTTTTATTTGAGGATTTATGGCTAATTCATTTTTATTTTATTTTATTTTTTTATTTTAGAGGGAGAGAGAGCATGAACGGGGGAGAGAGACAGAGGGAGAAAGAGAGAAAATCTTAAGCAGACTCTATGTTCAGTGTGGAGCCCTATGTGGGTCTCAATCCCACAGCCCTGGGATCATGACCTGAGAAATCAAGAGTTCGGTGCTCAACCAACTGAGTCACCCAGGCGCCCACAGTTATTTTTAATAAACGAAAAGTGTGCACTGAAAGAATAATTCTAGGTTGTAGTTTCCCTGGCATAACGCTTATTTTTTTCTCCTAATGGCCATATTTATTAACTTATCATGACAGTATTTACTAAACAAACACTGATATTTTCAGTGTGGTTATTTTCATAAAAATATTTAAAATCAGATATTGTAGTTGACAGTGGTTTTTGTCTGAATCTGAATATGCTTATCCATTTTTATAAAAATTTATTTATTTTTTTGCTTAGAGAAAAAAAAATATATATTAAAAATTTCTTCATGGTCCCTGGGTGGCTCAGTTGGCTACGCATCTGACTTTTGTTCTTGGGTCAGGTCATGATCTCATGGTTCTGGAGTTTGAGCCCCACATTGGGTTCTGTGCTAATGGTGGAGTGCTTGTTTGGGATTCTCTCTCTCCCTCTCCCTCTGCCCCTCCCCGACTCATGCTCTCTCTTTTGCTCTCTTTCTCTCTCTCGCTCTTAAAATAAATAAGTAAACTTAGAAAATAAAAACAGATTGGAAGCAGCATAGATTTCATGGTATGTAGTGAATATGACTGGTGTCATTTGCCCAAATGCTATCGTAAGTACTTTTTTATCCAGGAAATAGAAGCAATTCTGAATATATTTCTTTTCACTAGACTCTTTTGAAAGATATTTCCTAATGGACAACAATCTAAATTTAAGGTGCTCCATATAGCTTTAAAAGACCAACATTAAATGTTGATATAATAACAGATCTTTGAAAAGCACTTAGCCCATCCAAAATAAGATTGTTTATATGCCATGTACATTATAATATTTATGACCAAAATTAAAGCTATTTTCAAGGTACCTTGAATTAAAACTGCCTCATAATTCAAAACTAAGCAAACATTACCAAATTTATAGTTGGTTATACATGCTGCAGTCACTTTAGATACTTTATTCCTTGACTTTCATCCTCTTCCGTGTCATTGGATTATTACTCATAGTTTATAGCCAGAGACTTGGTGTTTTTGTTTATTTTAGAGCAGTTTTGGGTTTCATGACAAATTTGAGGGGGAGGTATAGAGATTTCTCTATACTACTTGTGCCGCACATGCAAGATAATCTGTCCCATTTTCAACTTGACAGGCCAGGGTGCTATTGACAATTGACACATCACAATTACCCAAAGTCCATAGCTTACATTATAGTTCATTCTTGGTGTTACACAAAGTCTTTGATTCAAATGCAGCCCAGAATGCCTCAGGTCATGCCAAATCATGTGCCTTTTAAATATGGTTGTACATTTTTCCCCATATGTATTAGTTTTCTACTGCTGCTGTAACAAATTACCATAAACCTAATTACTTAAAACAATACAGACTTATTATCTTACATTTCTAGAGGTGAAAAGTCCTGAAATCAAGATACTGAATCATGTTTCCTTCCGGAAGTCCGAGGAAAGGATCGATCTCTTTGCCTTTTACAGCTTCTAGAAGCCCTTTGCATTTCTTGGCTCATGGCCCTTCGTCATATCACTTCAACCTCTGCTTCTGTTGTCATATTGCCTACTTTGATTCTGACACCTCTGCTCCCTTTTGTAAGAATCCTTGTGGTTACATTGGGTCCACTACCACCCAGATAATTCAAAATAAGCTCTCCATCTCAAGTCCTTTAATTTAATCATTTCTGTAAAGTCTGTTTTTCCAAGGAAAGGTAACATATTTGCAGGTTTCAGGGATTAGGACGTGGACATTTTGGGGAGGCCATTATTCTGTCTACAACACTCTGTGATAATTACACTTAAAAAAAGCAGCTAGAAAATCCTACATCAGCCAAGATAAATTATTTTCAATAGCTTTTTTTTTTTTTTTTGCAATTGGATAAGAAAGGGAATGTAAACAACCAGTAAGTAAAGAACTGTCATGCAAAATTATTGGAATAAAACACAGAGATGCATGGGTACAAATTTTACTAAAGCTGAGTGAGTCACATTCCAGGGGGTTTGTACAAACTGTTATTAAACTATTAAATTGCCGATAACAATGTATAAAACTGGCTAGTTTAAATAGTATTTCTGAGATTTAATTAGAAAATATTTCATCATATTTTTGTGCTTGATTTGAGAGTATTTGTCTTGAATGTCATTTGTATTTTTACATGTGAATTTCAATATCTAATTTTATAAATGAACCACGAATACAGATTAGAAGAGAAAAATACACATACATATTCATATATATATCCATTTTTACCTGAACCAGAAGGCATTCATAATGCATTGGTATTTAGAAAGTTATTATAGATGTGGTTTAGGAAGATATTAGAGATGTGGTTGGGTATAATGGAAAGATTCAGAACACCTAGAAGCAACTTAGCCATGTTGCTTAGCCATTTTTTTGAAAAAGTCCATATACTACATACATTTATTATGGTCCTGAGGAGATTGTCATACAAAATTTTACTTTGCTGTTCAAAATGTTAATTTCTTAAAAGGGGCTTACACATATTTATTGGGTGTAAATAATTAGCTTATTTTTTGAAGGTAAGAATATAAGCATCTCTGCGTATGAAGTCCCCCTAATCTTATTTTTGTATTGCACATGTTAAATTTAATTTCACAATGATTATTTCACACATATTTATTTACTTTTTTTTTTTTAGATACAGAATGTCTTGTTCCATTTTTAGAAGCTAACATACATGTTTATCCAAAACAAGAAAAATACACACCTGGAGATGTGTTGCAATTTTCCTGCAGACAAGGACTTGTAAGAGTTGGACCAGATTCAGTTCAATGCTATCATTTTGGATGGTCACCTAATTTTCCAACATGTAAAGGTCAATATTTATTTTAGAGCTGATGAAACAACTTATAAAATTTTATATTAATGTCTATGTATTTTATCGGATCTTATATCTATAATCTGACAAACTGCAAAAAAATGGCAAAAGTAGTATTTTAATTGAGAAGAAGGAGGGATGCTGGGTCATAGATTAGTTATGTTTCCTTTATCAAGGGGTAATTCTACCTCTGTGCTTTGAAACATGTAATGGAGTTTTATAGATCAAAATATAGTCACCGGGACTGAGAAATGTTAGGGATTTTTCCCCAAACTCAATTTAAAAAAAGAATACTTTAAAAAATATTGTGTGGGCCTTGTTATATTTTATTAAGTAATTAAGAAGTAATCAAATAAACATATGGATTATTCAATATAAAAGAATTATGATTTTTTTACTTGCTTCAGATGATATTACTTTTTCAAAATTTTTGATAGTTATTTTATATATTTAAAGGTATTAATTAATAAAAACTATAATGGCATATGTATATCATATCACATATTTGACAACTACTTACTTTTATATGATATCCAGATCATTGAACTACTTTAAAATCTTCAAGGGTACAATTAATATCTTGGTTATAATAACCTGCACAATATGGGGGGTAGGCGCAATCAGGATATTTGCATATAGAAAGAAGATAAGATTGCCCTAAAAATTGTTAACTTAAAGAAATGCAATAAGATGTTTTGTATATGCTGGTCAGTGTTCTTATTTCTTAGGTATTCTGAAGAATTTAGAAGTCAAATCTTACTATGTCTGTCATTTACTTTAAATTACTTCACAAAAAAATTAATTGGGCAAAATGTAACATTCATATGATCGGTATATGTGTTCATTGTGCATCTTTCTTTGCTCAGAATTATTTATAGAAAAAGCATCAATATTTGAGAAAAAGAATAGACTTTACACAATACACTATGTACACTGTAAAAAGCAAACCTGAAGAAAATAGGAATGTAGCATAAATGTAATTTAGTTCTAGGTCAACCAAAATAGTAACTCCACGTTTTGCCAGATTTATAAGACTATTTAAGCATTATTTAAACAATTTCTTTATGATAGAGCAAGTACAGTCATGTGGTCAACCCCCTCAACTCCCCAATGGTAAAACAAAACAGATAAGGAAAGAAGAATATGGACACAGTGAAATGGTGGAGTATGATTGCAATCCCGCTTTTCTAATGATGGGACCTAAGAACATACAGTGCATCGATGGAGAATGGACAAATCTGCCTACTTGTTTTGGTAAATAGATGTTAATGTTTAAACACAACAGTTTAAACTTTGCACTTTTCATATACATATATATATGTGTATATGAAATACACATATGTATATATGTATACATATATATATGTATATATACATGTATATATATATATATTTACATGTATATATTTGAAATATTTTAAAAGTAAGCAGATCTTTTATTACATTTTCTTAGAACACGTGAAAACATGTGGATATGTACCTCACCTCAAGAATGGCTATGCCCAGCCCTCAGTCCCTCCCTATCGACCTGGTGTTTCTGTGGAACTGCACTGCAGAAATGCATATACAATGGTTGGAAATAATGTAATTACTTGTATGGATGGAATGTGGACTGAACTTCCCGAGTGTGTTGGTGAGAATACATTTCTTAAGTTTGTATTTGATTGTTTATAATTTTTTAAGTCAGTAAATATAGCCACACCAGCACATGCTGGTGCCCATCAGGTATTAAACAGGATATAAGATACTTACTAAGTTGTTTGCTCCTAATTACTTAGGAAAGTGAATTTGTAAAGATTTTCTTTGACCTATGAACACTGTGAAAAATTACTGAGATGCTTAGAGCTCTGTGAACCAGGAGAGTTTGGGACTTCTGCTTCGGGGTAATATCAGATTGCTTTTCCTAGGTATCTACCGCTGGATCCTATCTTCACCATGTGATGGAGCTATGCAAAATGGATTTTCCTTAGCTTCTGGATAAGCCATGTTCTTTTAAATCTCTGTGCCTTTCCTCATTTGTGCCTTTGCTCTCTTCCTGAAATGTCTTTCTCTGCTGTAATCATATGCAAAACTATTCACCTTTTAAGAGTCAACTCAAAATTCACTCACCTCTGTAACCTCTCCTGGTTTATTTTCCAGTAGCCATATGCTCATCTCAAAATTCTAGTAGAAGGATATAGCCTCTCCACTCTGTTGTCTGTCTGTACATTTATCATTGTCATGTACCTAATAGATACTTGTCTTCCATTTAGATTATAAAGTGCCAGAATATCAGGGCTCATCTGTATGGACCCAATCTCTAATTCACTGCCTGAGTAATCATTCGCTTAGGTTTGCATAAAGTATTTTATGCAATACTCTATTACTTTATTTGCATAAAGTGTTAAGATTCTGTGTCAGTAACTCATTTCATAATTATTTTTGGTTGTTATCCCACAAGCTCCTCCTCTGGGGCACGGTGCACTTGGTATCAGCTCTCTTTTTTGTCTCACATACCCGCACTCTACCTTCTGTTGGTCTAGACTTTGTCATACACATAGGAAGTCTATACAGACGCTGCTTGACATTTTAATTGAATTAATGTCTCAAAACTTGTCCTCATCTCTCCTCCTCAGCCTAAACGTGTTGTAGTCCCAGAGGGGTTCTAGATGAGAAGGCATAGCCAAGGTACTTTGATTCAATTTTTGGTTAACGTTGAAAAAAATGGGGAAAAAAAGAATGCTGTAAAACATCTGTGTTACACTATACACAATTGATATTTTTGACATTATTTGCTTTAAATATTTTGTAATAGAATAAATCATTGAAATGAAAACATGAAAGAAAAACGGAAGTATCCATTATCCTATCATCCTCCCAAGGGAAATTCCAATCAAGCAGAAAGTAGAATTTGTACTTTCCATTCTACTTTTTGATATATATATATGTGTGTATATATATATATATATATAGGAGGAAATTTTTGTGTTTTTTCCCCTAAGCTTATGCAAAATTATTGTCTACTTGCAAAGTGCTTTTTTCTTCAACATTGTAATTTTACTGTGTTGTAATCTACCTTGAGAACGTACCTTGCTTTATCACTTCATTACCCTATTGGAAATGGAAATTGTTTTTTTTTGTTTTTTTGTTTTTTTTTGTCCTGGTATAAAAGACATGCTTCAGTGTTTCCTAAAACATACATCTGCAAGTGGAATTGATGGTATTGGATTGTAGATACTTTGATTTTACAAGGTACTGCCAGATGTATACGGAGACCTTACTCCTCTTGCCCTCACTTGATATTTTAATATTTTTGAACTGGCACCAAGACGGTGGGTCAAAATCATTTCTCGCATTTAATTTCATTTGTCTGACTGATAGTAATATTGAGTGTAAATTCAAGTATTTGTCGGTAGCTAGATTTTCTCTTACGTGCAATGAACATTTTTCTTTAACTTTGTGTTTTCTTTCTCCTTTTAAGATTTGAGTTCTGCATTAAATATTCTCATAATTATATTGCAAACCTTTTAAAGTTTTAAAGTTTTTTTTTGCTTTATTTTCTCTATGATACCTTTTTCATTGGAGGGTTTTGTTTAAACTCAATTGTCAATCTTTCTTTTTTCGATTGTTTGCATGCTTGTGTGTATCTTGTTTAGGAATCCCTCATTTTTTAGGTGCATAAATATATACCCTTTTATTCTAAGGATTAAAATCTCATTACTAAGATTTATTTTTTTAATTTATTTGTTATATTTATGTTGTATTAGAGTACTTTTGTTTGTGTCGATGTGGAAAACTATGTCAATACTAAGTGAATTGTTCTATTTTCTACTAATATTTATTTCCCCCATGCCATTACTAGTACCCTATTTATATCTATTTCTAGATTATCTATTCTGTTCCCTTAACCTGTTTGTCTATTTTTATAGTAATATGGAAAAAATCATTATTATTACAGCAATCTTTTTTACTTATTATAATCATAGCAACTATTCTTTAAAATGCCCGAATCTATCTGTTTTATTTTATTTTTAATTTTTTTAATGTTTATTTTTGAGAAAGAGAGAGAGAGAGAGAGAGTATGAGCAGGGGAAGGGCAGAGAGAGGGGGAGACATAGAATCCGAAGCAGGCTCCAGGCTCCAGGCTGTCAGCACAGAGTCTGATGTGGGGCTCGAACTCACAAACCATAAGATCATGACCTGAGCTGAAGTCAGACGCTCAACTGACTGAGCCACCCATGCGCCCCTCTATCTGTATTTTAAAACTAAATTCTTTGACAATTCTGGTTCAATTTTGTTTGGGATTACATGAAATTTGTAAATTTGGCCAGAATTGCAATTTTATTTATTATTGATTCTTTCTCCCATGAATATAATGCATCAATCTATTTAGTCAGGTCTTATATTAAAATTTATATATAATAATATACATTTCTCATTAAAATTATTTCTAAATAAGCTTTTCCCCTAAGTTCCTTGGGATTCTATTGATAAAATAAATGAGATCTTTTATTAATTTATATATTTGAAGAGTTATACTTTCTATATACAGGATTATATTTTATTTTGAGATCTTTTATTAATTTATATATTTGAAGAGTTATACTTTCTATATACAGGATTATATTTTATTTTGTATATTGGTTTTGTCTCCAGCAATCTTGCTAAATTCCCATATTAGTTCTAATAATGAATTTGGATATTTTATTTTTATAAATAATCACAATTTAATCTCTTTTATTTTATTTCTTTAGTTCATGAAACTATCTCTACATGGTCCAGAAACAACCACCAAAATAACAACCATGTAGCCTGAGTTCTATTTACGTCTGGGATATTTGGATTCTCCTCTTAGAGAAAGAGTTGAAGGCAGGACCTAGGAACTAGGCCTGATTCTTACTCTTCCTGTGCCTCTAAATCTTTTAACTCTATTCCAGATTTTCTGATCAGCTTGTCCATTTTCTTCCGCAGAAGTAGTGAAATCTCTTTCAGGTTTTTCTATCAATCCATCAGGCTGTGTGCTGTGCTCTCTCAACTGCATTCAAGCAGTCTTGGGCTCTCAGCCGTAATGTATAAGTATGTGCAAGTTTTGTCCTGATACCCTCAGATACTGTTCTCCTTCGTCCTATCTCCAGAAATCTCAAAATATGAAAGCCTTTAATTCTGAGCTTTAAAAACTGGCACTCTCTGTTGCTGTTCTTCAAGATTCTAAAGTGGAAAACCCAGACCCACTCTCTTCCCTCATTTCCTAGACTTTTGGTTTATCAACTGACCTACCCACTTCTGGTGATGAAAACTGTCGCACTTGTGCTTCTTTAAGCCTGGCAGACACCTTGGCCACTGGCAATTCATGATGACCTACAGGGAGGGAATGTTTTCCAGCCCCGAGAGACTGGACTCTGTTATAAAAAGGTGTAAATTGTATGTGCTCATGGTCAACAATTATTATATGAGGGAAATACAGATACCCAATCACTAGCATCACACAGGGGAGATTTAGAACATGGATTAAAAAACACTTGGAAGAAAAGCAGTAGCAGAGCAATTCATGTCTCATTATGCCATCCTTGGACACCCTAAGGAAAGATTCCGTGATGAGCTACATATTTATGGACAAAAGGGAAGAATCGTAACAATAAAAACTATGTAGACAAGCATGTGGCCCATTGTGAATGCATGTTCTAAGGCTCAATAGTGTTGTTATCAGGGGGTTCTTCCTGTGAGCATACTCTGACTTCTTGCGTCAGGGTCTTTACTGAGCTTCTGAAATGTGGGAGTAATTGAACCTCAAGGGAAATCCAGACTTATCTCTCCTAGTACTGTACTTCCCACAGATATGTGGTTATTTAGTGGGAAACAATCAGATACGCATATCTTTTCATGGTCTTTAAAAACTAGGCTGACTCTGGAAAACAGTGTGGAGGTTCCTCAGAAAATTAAAAATAGACCTACCCTATGACCCAGCAATAGCACTGCTAGGAATTTACCCAAGGGATACAGGAGTACTGATGCACAGGGGCACTTGTACCCCAATGTTTATAGCAGCACTCTCAACAATAGCCAAATTGTGGAAAGAGCCTAAATGTCCATCAACTGATGAATGGATAAAGAAATTGTGGTTTATATACACAATGGAGTACTACATAGCAATGAGAAAGAATGAAATATGGCCCTTTGTAGCAACGTGGATGGAACTGGAGAGTGTGATGCTAAGTGAAATAAGTCATACAGAGGAAGACAGATACCATATGTTTTCACTCTTATGTGGATCCTGAGAAATTAACAGAAACCCATGGGGCAGGGGAAGGAAAAAAAAAAAAGAGGTTCGAGTGGGAGAGAGCCAAAGCATAAGAGACTGTTAAAAACTGAGAACAAACTGAGGGTTGATGGGGGGGTGGGAGGGAGGGGAGGGTGGGTGATGGGTATTGAGGAGGGCACCTTTTGGGATGAGCACTGGGTGTTGTATGGAAACCAATTTGACAATAAATTTCATATATTGAAAAAAAAAAAAACTAGGCTGAATGAAGTTTCATAAGGACTGTTCTCCAGTCAAAACCCTGGACCAGACTAATCCATCTTGCATTCCCATTTCCTAAGCAACTTTGACATATTTTTCTGTCATTCAAAATGGAACACAGCTTTTAATTTTCTTTCTCATTTTTTCAACAGCCAGTATAGCCTACGCAATGAAATTAAGAGTAGTTTTATGTGATATGGCCTAAAGGCATCAAACATGATTTCATTATACCGCTAATATTTCAGATATTTTACTGAAATAATTGCTAGTTTCTGTTCAATATTCTGCTCATGTATCAATATTTTCCTTTTGAATAGCAACAGACCAACTTAAGAGTTGCAAAATACCAAATTTTTATCGAAGAAAACTGCTAAGTCCGCGTATGCCTGAATATAATCATAATGCCAGAATAAATTACAGATGTTTGGGGAACAGTGCACAGATGCAAATATCCTGCATAAATGGAAACTGGTATCCTGAACCAAACTGCAGAGGTAAGATTTGTTTTAGAGATATTTTTGTAAGAGAAAAAAACCCAGATTTTGTAGAACTTATTTCATCTTTATTAGAAAAGTTGTCTTGTAATTAACATGTTTTTAAATTAAATTGTTTATTGCGTAACATAAATTTTTAAGTTGATGGTGAAGATAGAAACTACTCACAACACTATTTTCAAATATTATCACTTAAGAGCCCTTGCCTTCTGGTAAAGGTGATGAAGTAAACCCATTTTTACTCTGTTACAATCTCTTGAATGATAAAAGAAAAAAAAAAAAAGAACGGTAAAAATAGAACAAAAACTCAATCTTCAATGATGTTGGGAAACAACTAAAACCCAATGACACACTGTGAAGGTTAAACTAACAGACATGACAAAGTCTGGACCAAAAGTAGAAATTAGTCTGGGAAGAAAAATGATCAAGGAATTATTTTCCTAATATTAAATCTCACATTCCTCAAAGGCTTGTTTTCAAATTATTTAATTTGAGCAACAGGATTATAAATTACAAACAATTATAAAGTGGGCACCATATTAAATTAAAATAAACCAGGCATAGAAAAGATATAATGCTTACAGAGAAATAACAAGATAGAGAAAACAGAGTAGACTTCAGACTTCTCACCAGCAATAATATAAGAAGCCAGGATAAAATGGAGCATTATCTTCAAAGTGCTTAGAAAAAGTAATTGGCAACCAGTGTTTTCCATACCCAAAGTATTTATTGATGATTACAAAATAAATACATGTTTAAACACAGGAGAGATGAAAGGAATTTACCACTCAAAATCATCCTTTGAAATAAATCATATAAAATATATATCGGCAAGATGAAATATTAATTCTTAACAAAAGAATGTGGTGTTATCAGAAATTGTGAGGGTAAAAAGTAAAATATATTAAATTTAAAGAAGTAATAATTTCAAGAAGCTAGGGTAACTATATTTTGTTTAAAACAACTAAAATGTTTTTATTTTTGTTAAATTTCTTTATTCAATATATTTTTATTTTTATGTAAGGAAGTGAAGTATTGCTTTGAGTGTTTCAACCATTTTAAAGCCTTTTCTGTGCCCATGTAATGTTTAAATTAATCTGTTATTGTGCATTAAATAATTCTCATAAGTTTCAAATATTAATACCCTATAGATTACTTTTTATAACCACAAAGAAATAATACTTAAAAGTAATAATAATATCTATCTACTTCCTTACCCTTCATTTTGTGAAATAATTCACTTCCAAATAACCTAATAACATAGTGTTTACACTACTAAGAACTATAATTCTCAGAGCATATAGTAAAACCCCTTAGAGGCAACCTAACCAAAATTTAGAGTGAAATGTATAGCCTTAAAATAATAAGTTTGGATCTAGTATCTATCTATCTATCTATCTATCTATCTATCTATCTATCTATCATCTATCTTTCATCTATTATCTATCTCCCCTAGGCTAGGAAAAGTAAACTCCAGATATTAGGAGGCAAAATAATAAATGTAAAAGAAGATATGAATGAAATAGAATATTTTACTTACAGCTGATCTGGGAAATAACAATAATTTTATAAAGGTTAATGAGCAGACCTAGCTAATCAATTCTACTCTAGTCAAGAAGAATGGTGGGTAGGTCCAAATAAACATTTCTATAAGCCAAAATTAGATGAATATACAAATATAAGAAAAATAATATAAGAATACAGTTTTGAAAATGAAGGAGTTAAAAACATTAATTGAAAAGGAAAATACCATGAAAAGGGCATTTACAGATCTTAGGAGAATGCCGTTTCTGGAGATTTCCCTTAACCTAGGGTAGTTGTCTTGACAAAGTTCTAGCAATCCTGGATTTCAAGCCCATTTTTCCATTGGACTTATTTCACTCCCCACAGTTGACTTTTCATGGAAAGCCCTTTTAAGACAACCCACAGCTAGCCTTTACCTGTGGTTTCCATCCTAGCCACTGAGATTTGGAAATGGAAAATATCACCAGTGCAGGCATGCCTTTAGGTGTTACCAGACAGACTACTTCAGTTATTCTCAAATTTCAAGTGTGAGTCAGAAACTGTTCTTTGTACCATTAATTCCCTGGGAAAAGCAGTTGTATAGAAGCTTCCTACTTTCACTTGGCCTAAGCGGAATGTGATTTTACCCTTCTCTCTCCCATGATATAACATGCAGACAGCACTCTTTAAGGAAACCTTTACTACTGGCTCTTTAAAACTCATCCTTTTAGCCTCTCATGCGTGCAATACCAGTTTAATGGGAGCAGAGCATAATTTATAATCTCTTGGCATGTCTTTAAAAAGTTTTTTATTGGGGTGTCTGGGTGACTCAGTCAATTGAGCATCCCACTCATGATTTCATCTCAGGCCACGATCTCATGGCTTGTGAGACTGAGCCCCACGTCAGGCCCTGTGCTGAAAGCATGGAGCCTGCTTAGGCTTCTCTCTCTCTGCCCCTCCCCTGCTTGCATGCTCTCTCTGTTTCTAAAAAAAAAAAAAAAAAAAAAAGTTTTTTTATCATCTCATTTTAAATCTTGGTATAATTGAATTTGGAAGACTAGGCAAAGGAAAGAAGAATATTCTTATTTTAATGCTTTGTGTTGCATATACAAACATGTATGGGTCTCAAAACATCATAGTTCATGAAAAAAGCAAGTTGCCTTACGATATGCTATAGTATAGCCCTTATAAATGCTAAAAAATAAATAAATTCACAGACACGAATTTTTCTTGTTTTCCAGATATAAGTAACATTGTCTTCTTCCTTTTCTTAATAAAAGAAACTAGATCCTGCAGCTATAGTAAAGTTCCTCTTGTGGCCTCACTGGTTTCCTCATTTTTCCTTCTACTTAATCACATATGTGTAATTTCTAGTTTTTATTTTCTCTAAACACATACATGTGAATCCACATTTAATATCCACAAGAGGAACTTTACTATAGCTGTAGAATCTAGTTTCTTTTATTAAGAAAAGGAAGAAGACAATGTTACTTATACCCGTAAAACAAGAAAAATCAAGATAAAGTATGAAATTATAGTTTTTTTTTTTAATTTGAGAGAGAGAGAAAGAAAGCATGCGTGAGTGGGCAGAGGGGCCGGGGTGAGGGGGGGTAGAGAGAGAGAGAAAGAGAGAAAGACAGGGAGAGAGAGAGAGAGAGAGAGAGAGAGAGAGAGAAGAGAGGAACAGAGAGAGAATCTTAATCAGGCTGGATGCTCAACGCAGAGCCCAATGCAGGGCTTGATCCTATGACCCTGGGATCATGACCTGAACCAAAATCAAGAGTGACTGAGCCACCTAAGCACCTCTAAAATTATAGTTTTTTTTTTTTTATTTTAAACAGTCTTATAAGAGAGCTAAGAAACCAATGAATGAAATTCCAGAATATAATATGCCCCTCCAAGGAAAAAAGCAAGTCACATTGCTGCTCTTATCCTTCCTGGAACAGTGAAAGGATGAGAAAGCCACTAGAAACATAAACATAAATAAAATAGCAGAGGTTTTTTGTGTTTTTTTTTAACACTTATTTACTTTTGAGAGAGAGAGAGAGAGAGCACTAGTGGGAGAGGGGCAGAGAGAGAGAGAGGGAGACAGAATCTGAAGCAGGCTCCAGGCTCTGAGCTGTCAGCACAGAGCCCGTTGCAGGGCTCAAACCCACGAACCGTAAGATCATGACCTGAGCCGAAACTGGACGCTTGACCAACTGAGCGACCCAGGCGCCACAAAATAGCAGAGTTTTAAAAGAAAATTTACAAGTGGTATGAAGGCTAGCACAACTGTTAAAATTTTCAGAGTCCTGAAACAAACAACCAAAACATCTGTCAACCTTTTCCAAGTGCCCTGCTAAAGTCTGATGTTAGGGTTAGAAAATAAAAAGAAAGCATCTGGGAAATCTGTCTCCCTCTGATCCTCAATGTTGAGATGACTTCAGAATGCTCACCTCTCTTTTCCTGGAGTTTCCTTTGGAGTCCTGAGTTCCATTTCCGTATTATATTTCCTGGTCAGTTCTTCATCTTGGCAGGATCGACACAAAAAATCTTGGGGAAAAGAAAATGGGATTATTGTTTTATTGCTGCTTAAATCCCAGAAGTTTTTTTGTGTAAATATTTTCACTTCCTGACAACCCCCCTTCTCCTTTCCAGTCTACTCATACCCTTAACTCCATTTGGGGAAAAAATGTAGTTTGGGCCAAATGACAAAAACAAGACATCCTGCCGCTCTCATTCCCCATGATGCTTTATGTTTGTCTGAGAGAGCCACTCAAGTGACTCTGGAATAAAACATATCTGCCTATATGGAGAAGCAGCAGCATTAAAAATATTACACCTTAATGGTACTTCATTATTAATCCTATTATCATATCATACACATTAATATCTATTCTGTATTGTTGATTTCACATCAGAACCTAATATGTTTGTGTATTAGATAAGGCGGTATATAATGTACCATTCCTCCATTGCTGGTTGTCAGATTACTGATAGTTTTAATACTAAAAATTCTATAAAATATACAGAACACATTAACAATGGTATTTAAAATCCCCAAATATTCGATATGAGCTAGATAAAAATTATAAACATTTGATTTATTGCATCAACTTGATTTTCTTAAAGGTTGTACTTATACATAATAAAATTATATTTCCAGAATGAGGTAGAAAACTGAGGAGGAAGCTTTCCTGAAAGCTGAAAGAAGAGTTTAATAACAATTTCGAGAAATGGTGGTAGGTGGCAGGTGGAGATTAGGTGAGGATATTATCAAGTGGCAAATATTTGTCACTCAAATTGCCAGACTTATTTTTTTCTTTTTTTATTTTACAGAGAGAGAATGAGAGCAAGCGTGAGTGGGGGAGAGGGACAGAAGGGGAGAGAGAGAGAGAGAAAGAGAATTTTAAGGAGGCTCCACACTCAGTGCAGAGCCCAATGTGGGGCTCAATCCCACGACCCTGCCATCACGACCTGAATCGAAATCAAGAGTTGGACGCTCAACTGACTGAGCCACCCAGGCGCCTGCCAGACTTACTCTTAAGAAACACAACAAAGTCCTTCATTTTACAGACCAGGAATACAAGACCCCAAGAAGTCACTTAGCCAAAATCAAGACTGGAACTCGTTTCTTGGTTCTTATATTAGTGCTGTTTCAACTACACTATATCTATACTAGGTTGAAATTTCTAAAGACAATGTCCATACTTCTGTAACGAAAGTAAGTTGGACAACTGACATAATCATGCATAATATTTTTACCTAAAATATAATAGCAATGATATTTGAATATTTAACTTGGTTAGTTGGGACTTGGTTTACATTTTTTTAATTATTATTTATATGTTTGAGATTACAGACAATGTCAACCTTCCTATTTCCCCATTTGGGACTTCTAGGAGGTAAACAGCACATGGTTGCTGATTCCCAAGATTGGCATCACACACCTTGATGCTCAGTCAAGAGTCTTGATGAAATTCAACAAGTATTCATCCTTGTGACTTTGTATTTAAATAAAAATATTTGCACACCTAAACAGAAATGAATAAATGACACTACAAAATTCTTCAACAAAGGGGAAATGGGACACCCAAAGTAGGAAAACGTCTACGTAACAGAGCAAACTGCCCCATCTATCTATTGAATGTGTCTTATCTTCTTTTCATGTACTTTTCATAGCTTGCCCTCTGGCCTATGAGCCAGACTTCACCAACAGAAAATGTGCAATAACAGTAATATCAGGCTATTCTTTATCTTCTTTTGCAGAGTTAGTTGAGCCAAAACAGATAATTAAAGACTGACCCTGTTAAAGGTTGACTAGAATAATGATGACACTGGAATGAAATTCTTTTATGCCATATATTTCTTAAACCAATAAACAAATAGGGCAAGTCATATAGAGCATAGAAATATGCATGAGTGGTCCCACCTCTCAGAGAACCCTCTGGGTTTTCACAGAAATAGCTTTTGTTTACAGGATTTGAAGTATAGAATTCTAATGTGCCTTCCTTTCCTTGAAAAAATAAACCCAATGTAAAAATCAGGTTCCAGGTAGTATGTGTGTTTTCGCTGAAATTATACTGATCTTAGGTTCTACTCACATAATTTTGGAAATGTTTACTATAAATTATTAGTATATTTTTAAATGTAGTGAAACCAGGAGAGATAAGCTCACTCTTCTATATTGGTTTTAAAAGAAAGTAGTATAGTGGGAGATAAAAAATATGTATTAATTTCTTTGTAATAATTTTGAAGGGAAGTACCACTTTAGCAGCTTCTGTCCTGGGGTGGGGGGTGGGGAATGAACTGAAGGAGAACACTGTATGACTCCAGGTCAGGAGGTGGGACTGTGGCTCAGTTAATGATGTTTTGGCATCCAAATTGGCCATTTAAAATTTATCCCTTAGAACAAACCAAGCAACCAAAAGTAAGTTAATTTCTACTCAAATAGAAGCATTCTAATTACATTGATCACCAGTCATTGTCATGTTTAGAACAAAAGGCAAATCACGAAAGCTTTTATTGAGATCAAGGGTTAGGTTATTAGGGGAAGTCTTAATTGGTTCTCTCATTACTATCACCAATTTAATTTTTTTGTGTTCACTTGTTTGAATAACATGTGCATAACTTATTTGAATCATATAAATTAGCTAGAAAAAACTAAAAGGGTTAATTTGTACAAGAGACAGAATAATGAATAGGAAATAGAAGGGAACACCAGAGAAATTTTAATCTGATGGTTGTACCCCAAAAGTGCTTGTTAAACCTTAAACTATGTTAACATAAAGTACATTTGTCACTATAGCATCATATATATACCTAAAAATATACATACACACACAATCGTTATACTGAAATATACTGAAATATTATCTTGTTGAGCTGTTTTCTTTAGATTTTATTAATCAAATAAGTTAATTCCAATATTTTTTAGGAAAAGAGACACAACTCTGCCCACCTCCACCTCAGATACCTAATGCTCAGAATATGCTAACCACAGTGAATTATCAGGATGGAGAAAAAGTAGCTGTTCTTTGCAAAGAAAATTATCTACTTCACGGAGCAAGAGAAATTGTGTGTAAAAGTGGAAAATGGCAGTCATTACCCCAGTGTATTGGTTAGTAGTTTATTTCTAAATAATGTTATTGAAAAAGTATTTACTAATCTTCTTTGCTTTATCTAAAGAAAAGGAAAAAGAATTTATGATTTATGTGGTGCACCGTATTTTGAAGCATTAAATTGTCATCTAGTTACTCAATGCTGTCACTTTTAAAAACTGTTTCTTTAGGAGGTATTTACAACAGTGACCGTATAAGAAAGAAGCTTGAGGTCTTTACTGGATATCCACTTTTATTAAGTGTGTTTACTTGATATGCAGCTTAAGATATAGAATGGGCAGTTGGGAGTGGTCAGGGCTAGGATGTAAACTTGGTAACTGCTAGTATATAGATGATTTCTAAAGCTACAGGACTGGATGGGATCACATGGAGAGCCCAAATGGCTAACAAAGAGAGGAGGTCGAAGGGACAGCCTTGGAGACTCTCCATTATTAGCGATCTGGGAAATGAGGAGTAGCCAGATAGTACCCAGAAAAACTAGGGAAGGCTGATAAAATGATTCTAGGACACAATTACATTGTGTGTGTTGGGGGAGGCGGGGTTCCCCCACATCCAACAAGCAACTCTTAGACACCTGCTAGGTGTCCTACAATTCAACTCAATTCTGACACTATGCAGGGCTAGCATCAGATTTCTACAGGTTAAGAACTCAGTCTTAGAAGACTGCTTCTCGTATCCACTTCAGATGCCAGTCGCACATCTAGGTTGCCATCTGTGTGTTTCTGACTGACTGGCTATAGCTTGGAGGTTCCCACAACCCCCCTCCTTGTGTTTGATTAATTTGCTAGAGCAGTTTGCAGAACTCAGAGAAACATTTACTTACTAGATTATGGGTTTATTATAAAAGTATATAACTCAGGAACAGCCAGACGGAAGAGATGCATAGGACAAGGTATGGGGAAAGGGCACAAGACTTCCATGCCCTTTCCAGCCACCACTTTTCCCACATCTCCATGTATTTACCAAGAAACTCTCAGAACCTTGTCCTTTTGGGGTTTTATGGAGGCTTCATTACATAGGCATGATTGATTAAGCCATTAGCCATTGGTGATTGATTCAACCTCCAGCCCTTATCTCTTCCCCTGTAGGTCAAGATGGGAATGAAAGTTCCAACCCCCTCATCACATGGTTAGCCCTCCTGGCAACCAGGTTATCCTCTGGTGACCTACGGGTCTTATAAAAGTCATCTCACGAACATAACAGAAGACACATTTACTTCTCTCATCATTTGTGAAATTCCAAGAGTTTTAGGATCTCTGTGCCAGGAATGGGGAATAATACCAAATATTTATCATAAATCACATTATCAGAGCTGGTGTCCCAGAAGCAGTATCAAGGACATACTTCAGAAGGACATGTTACACAATATCATTCAAAAGGTGGGCAAGCATGTCAAAGACTACTTAGAACTGGACGAGATGACTGATAATTGAACAATGGATTTAGGTACCTAAAGTTATTGGTAGCTCTGCTTAGAGGTATTTCAGCACTGGGAAATACCTAATTGCAGTGTGTTCCAGAGAGAATGTGGGCTGATAAAGTAAGATCAGGGATGATAGGAAACAAGTAGGTTTGCTCTAAAGGGACGAGAGAAATGAGGCAGTAGCTGGATATGGGGTGTGGATAAAGGGAAATTTTACCTTACATTGTGACATTTTCAACACGTTTGTATGTCGATGAATGATTTGGTAGAGAAGGACAAATTAATACAGCCAAAAGGGACGATTCATGGTCTTTGCTGAGTTTAATGGAGAAAGAATCTAGTGCCCACGTGAAAGAGTTAGTCCGAGAAAAATACAGGAAGAGTCACTCAATGAAACAAGAAATAGAAGAAGTTATTCAGGATAAGATTATTTATTTGGCCATTTCGTATCTATATCCTTGGTGATATGTAGGAAGATAAATCAGTACAATGGAATGTATCCTAGCCATTCTTAACATGAAGTTGAAATTTTTATTGACAGAGAAAGATGCCTATGCTATTATTTGGAATTGGAAAATAAATGGAAGGCAGTAGGTCAATAATTCATTTCACAGGTACATGCTACTTGCAGAAAGTAACAGTTGTCCCAGAGAATAGAAATGGGAAGGGAGTTATTTATTTTTACCTTTCCTCTTTAAATAAAAAAATTTATGGAGGAGGTGGACAGTAGACCAGATAAGATTTACTTATCTGTTCATCACACATTAAATAAAAACTATTCCTAGTTGCATGCCCTTATAATACATATGTACTCAATACCTAAGTTTATTTGACTTATGGGTGCCCTTATAATACGTGCTCTTATAAGATACATGTACTCAGTACTTAAGTGTATTTGACTTATGGGTGAAGGGAAGCACTATAATTTTTGGTTATCAGGTTATATTGTAGAAATTATATAATGAGTTATTTGAGCTTGCAGACATCATATTAAACATCGAACATATAATAAAAAGAAATGTATTTATACTAATTTATTTAAACTACATATCGGTTTTCTCTCAACACATAAATGTTATTTTCCAGAGTCAACACAATATTGTGGTTCCCCTCCACCTATTAGCAATGGAGATATCACCTCATTCCCATTAACAGTATATCCTCCAGGATCAAAAGTCCAGTACCATTGCCAGTCTTTCTATGAACTTCGGGGCTCCATAGATGTAACGTGCAGAAATGGACAGTGGTCAGAACCACCAAAATGCATAGGTGAGTTTGTCGTATTCTCCTAAAGTCTGAGATTTGATATTCATAGTAAAGCTCTCATGGACTAATGTCATGGGATGATTTTTACTTAAGTTCAGTTCAGCTGAAAACCTATCTGACATGGATTCAAGCCACTTAGCAAGTATTTGGTGGAGCTAGGAATCAGATACAGCAATCTGGTTCCAAATTTCATGTAGTTAAGCCTGAGGCTATGGTGGCCTCTCCTGTCTACAAAAAAGTGAGGGAGAAAAAAGATCAACCTCACTCTAACAGTAAAAGGACTGGTCTATCATATGTCATCAGGAAAATACTTGGTAATGTACCTTAGAATCCTGGGCATGGACAGATCTAGGTACGAAAAGAAGTTCCTTATGGTCACCACTGCCTAGGATGGCTCCTCAAATTTAACCATGTGCTTATTTTTAAAACTTTGAGCAATTCCTATATCAGAGATGATGGGCGATAGAGAACATGCTGCTTAGTACTGCTGGGCGTGCTATTTACTCAGGGGAATGTTACCTCTCAAAATGCTAAATTTAAAAATGAATGAGGGGACTCTGATCATGGGGGGAAGGTAATACTGCTTTCCTACAGAAATCAATGTTGCAAAAAAGTGACAACCCACTGATAATTACTTTGTGGAAAAGGAGCTCTAAATAAGAAATATAATAGCTAATATAATAGCTAGTAGAATTTTTGGTCTTATTGATAAATAATTACCTTCGAGAATATGCTAAGTGAATATTTTAAGAGATGGTTGGTTTTTATATATATTGTGCCTTCTTCAGTCCACTTTCTGCACCGTATATCTGATAGACAGAAGTAAACTTGTTTTTACTGTAATATTTAGTAAGATGTTAATACATCTGTATGCTCACACTATGCACATTTTGGAAACAATGTAAAAGAGAATCCTGAGTTGGGAAAGGAGGGTGAATAACACTGACCCTAACAGAACATTTTAATTTAATCCTATATGGCATGTGGTTTTTAGGCATGTAAAGCACAGTAACTGAGAGCACAGACTCTGAAGTCAAACTGCCAGGGTCCATATTCTGGTTCAAAATACTCATTAAGTTATGTGACCTTGGAGAAATTACTCAGTCTTTCTGAGCCCCCATCTCCTGTTGTGTAGCTCAGGGAAATGATGCACAGTGTTTAGAGATAAGGCAAAGTACTAAGAACAGTACTGGGCAAACTCAATAAATATTAGCTTTTAATATCCTTTCATAAATTTTATTTAATTCCAAAATATTCTTAAAAGAAATGTCACTACTCTTGGAAAGGGAAAGGTATATTATTAATGATGTATTTTTTTTAATTCTTTCAGATGCATGTATAATATCTGAAGATAACATGAACAAATATAACGTGCAGTTAAGAGGAAAAGACACCAAAAAACTTTATGTAAAAACAGGGGATTTTGTTGAATTTGAATGTAAATGGCCACATAAAGCAAACACGTCAATACAGTCATTTCGGGCAATCTGTCAGGAAGGGGAAGTTGAATATCCCAGATGTGAATGAAACAAGCATTAATTTCCCTGAATATAAATTTTAAAGTAATGCTATATGTATGTTGTAAGTATGCATTATATAGGCAATTCTATAATTAATGTATTTATTCTTTCGAGTGTTGCTTATCTCAGTTTTATTTTGAACTCTGAATTTTCAGAGATTCACAAATTTGTAAACCAAGAGCAACGCTTCACTTATTAGGTGGACCATATTATACCTGGGTCAAATCATAGTGCTGGGTCTCCTGTTCATATATTACCCACAGAAAGTGAGCATGTGCCTCAATTCAGTGCTTTGTCCCATCTAACCTCTTCTAATTGTCTAAAATGTATAAGACAACTTCAAGGCTTTCCATCTTTCTATCACATCATAAAATATAAAAACTGTAGGGTGCCTGGGTGGCTCAGTCCGTTAAACATCCGACATTGGCTCAGGTCATGATCTCACATTTCATTAAGTTCGAGCCCCGCGTCGAGCTCTGTGCTGACAGCTCAGAGCCTGGAGCCTGCTTTGGACTCTGTGTCTCCCCCTCTCTCTGCCCCTCCCCTGCTCACTCTCTGTCTCCCTCTTTCTAAAAAATAAATAAACATTAAAAAAATGTTTCCTAAATACAAAAACTGTCACCTTTTATGCTTGTAGCAAGCATTAGTAAATATTAAAAAGTCCTCTGATGGGAGGCTGATTACTCATCAAATACTAAATATACCATCTTCCACAAATGGGTGGAAGACTAAAATTTTTACAAATCCTAGTGCAGAACTTCTATTATAGTCAAGATGTGATACATGCATACAAAAAGGTAACCATAAATGAAAATTATTAGGTTACAATAGTGCATCTATAGGATTATCTAGATATGCATACTTAAAAAAGATTGAGAGTAAACACAAAGTTTGGCTGTAATAATTCTATGTGGTCTGTGGTTTCAGCAATTAGAATACTTGTAAATTTTTATATTCCTACATTTTATAATTTTTCATTTTGAATTATATTACTTTTACAGTTAGATGAGAGTTATCAAGAACTGTGATTAGAGACCAAGAAAGTAGAAGATTGAGAGTATAACAACTCTGTGCTGTGGGCCAGGAGGCTGACTTCATACCAAAGCTCCATTATTTTTTGATGTACCATAGTTTGGGGAAATACTGAACAGGAACTTTTAGAAATGTCCTTTGCATGTTCCTGTATTTTAGGTAGCATAGTATAGTTAAAACATTTTTTTGGCCAGCAAGTTTTTTTTAAGTATCTATGAAAATGGTGACAACAATTTCTTAAAATCTTCATGACTAGAGATACAGCAATAGATTTTTAGATAAGACATCAAAACAAACAATCAAGAAATAGAGAAATTGGACTTTATCAAGACTAAAAGCCCTCATTCTTTAAACAATGCTAATAAGAAAATGAAAGCATGCAGATATAATCGGAAAAAATAGCTGCAAATTATATATCTGATAAGGGACTCGTATCCAGAATTAAAGAACTCTTACGAGTGAAAATAGAAAGACAGCCTGATTTTAAAATGAGCAAAAGATCTAAACAGACATTTCTCCAAAAAAGATGTACGAATGGCCAAAAAACACATGAAAAGATACCTAACACCATCAATCATTAAGTAACTAAATCAAAATCTCCATGAGATAGTACTTCCCACCCACTAGGATGGCTATAATCAGATGGTAACAACTATTGTTAAGAATGTGGACAAATTAGAACACATATACACTACTGATGGGAATGTAAAGCGATACACCCAATTTGGAAAATAATTTGGAAGTTCTTTGAAAGGTTGAAATAGAGTTATCATAGACTCAGTAGTCTACTCCTAGATATATACCAAAAGAAAGACAAACATATATCACACAAGCACTGTAACATGAATGTCTTAGCAGAATTATTCATAATAGCCCCAAAATAGATACAACCCAGATGCTTGTCAATATACACAAAACATGCATCTTACTATTATTTGGTTATAACAAAGGAATAAAGTGCTATCAAATGCCACAGCATGGATGAACCTCAGAATCTTTATGTTAAGTGAGAAAAGCCAGTCACGAAGACGACGTATTATGTGATTCCATTTGTAGGGTATGTCCAGAATAGACAGGTGTAGAGGGGACAGAAGGTAGATCAATGGTTGCTTAGGGCTGGAGTAGGGAGGCAGGGGCTGATAGTTAACAGTGACAATGTTCTAAAATTGATTGTGGTGATGAGTGTACAACTCTGTGATTATACAACAAAACATTGAATATACATTTTAAATGGGTGAATTGTATGATGTGTGAATTATATCTCAATAAAGTGTTCTAAAAACTGTGGCCAACATTTCAAAATCAGGACAAACACTGGTAATTAAAAAATAAAATAAAAAATTAAGACCATATCAGAATTTATAATGAATTTATTCATTTATTTATTAAGTTTTTTATTATTTATTTATTTTTGAGAGAGAGAAAAACAGAGTGCAAGTAGTAAAGGGGCAGAGAAAGAGGAAGACACAGAAGTGGAAGCAGGCTCCGGGTTCTGAGCTGTCAGCACAGAGACCGACCTGGGACTCGAACTCACCAACCTCAAGATCATGACCGGAGCCAAAGTCAGACGCCCAACCAACTAAGTCAACCAGGCACCCCTATAGTGAATTTATACTAACTCAAAGATTGATGGGGTTGAATAAAAAAGTAAAAAGTTGGAACCCACAGTGGTTATCTATTAAAACAGCTGACTTCTTGGATAGGAGAAAGGCAGACAGAAGTTTTATTTTTCCTCCTCCAGTTTGAGGAGGAAATCTTAAAAGGAAACTGCTAACTTAAAATGTTTAGAATGATAAAATACATACACAATATTTTACTTAGGGGCACGTGGGTGGCTCAGTCGGTTGAGATTCCAACTTTGGCTCTGGTCATGATCTTGTGATTGATTCATGGGTTTGAGCCCTGCATTGGGCTTGCTGCTGTTAGTGAAGAACCCGCTTTGGATCTTCTGTCCCCCACCCCGCCCTCTCTCTCGGCCTCTTCCCTGCTTGCGCTGTCTCTCGCAAGAATAAAAATAAAAATCTTTATAAAAATATTTTATTTAGAGCACAATACATAGCAGTATTTTAAACTTAGATATTCTTTCTCAGTTTCTGAGAATTTCTTTCTCAAACTATTTTGTGGCATGTAATTCTAAGGAAGTTGCTTGAGTGGCAGTATAGTACTTGATAAGATGTGCTATTCTTAGCTTACTACTCTCTTCCAAGATGTGAAGAAATTAAAAAGAAATACAAAAGGAGTACAAGACTGGCAATTCCAGAAAGCATTCCTTTATAGACAGTTGTCAGATGAGTAAATTATGTGATATACAAATAACTAGAAGAATGTGAGCTAAACCCATTCTCAAGGGAAAAGACAGGTAACTGATATTGACTATAAGATGATCCAGATATTGGAATAGAGAAGTATTTTAAACAAGAATTATAGCTATTCTAAAGGAAATAATAAAAAAAAATATGCTCTCGATGAGTAAAAACATAAGACATTAGTGGAAAAATAGAAACTATAAAAGAGAAAGAAATTCTAGAACTTATAATTCAACATCTGAAGAAAAACTTCATGGGGGAGACTTAAGATAGATGGAATTGACAAAAGATAGTGAGCATAAAAATAGATGGAAATAATGGAAATAAACAATGGAAATAATCCAATCTAAAGAAAAAAGAAAAATAATTATAAACTGAGTGTGGGAACAGTTGGTTGGACAATAGAAAAATGAAATGTGTAAATGGAGGCTAATAAGGAATGGAGAAAGAAGGAATATGTAAGAAGAAATATTTGAAGAAGCCAGATCATCAGTTCCTCAAATTAGATGACTGGCATAACTATATGGGATCTAAAAAATTAATAAAGTCAATGCAAGAAAAATAAAAAGAAAATATATTATATACAAACTACCAAAAACTAACGATAATGAGAGAATCTTGAAAACAACCATTAACTAATGATGCATTACATACAGGGGAAAAATAATTTCAATGAAGGCTGGTTTCTTATTGGCAGATATGGAGGCTGGAAGATAATGGAAAACAGTTTTTCAGTACTAAAATCAAATATTCTGAACTCAACATATTATGTCTAGTGAAAAATTCCTTCAAGAAGAAAAGCAAAATTGGCACATTTTTAGAACAAAAGAAAATGAAAATAATTAACTAGGAAAAGTCATTGCCAGGAGACCTACACTATCAGAAATAGGTGTGTATCTGGGAGCCTGGGTGGCTCAGTCAGCTGGGTGCCTGACTTCAGCTCAGGTCATGATCTCACTGTTGTGGGTTCGAGCCCCATGTCGGGCTCTGTGTTGACAGCTCAGAGCCTGGAGCCTGCTTTGGATTCTGTGTCTCCCTTTCTCTCTGCCCCTCCCCTGCTCACACACTCTCTCTCTCTCTCCTTCAAAAATAAACTTAAAAAAAGAAAAAGAAATAGGTGTGCATCTGACATGAATTCTCAGCTATATTCTCTTCCTTCTCAGGGTTTTTCCCTCATAACCAACCTTCAGTCACCTGGTTTGAGAAAGAAAACATAAGCTACTCTTGCAAACCAGAAACTCCTCTCAGGTGTCTCCAAACCTCTCTATTCTATTACTAACTGTAGGTTTTTCTCACTTGCATTCTACTTGAAAAATAATGTCAAAGAACAAAGAAGTGGTATACAACTAAATTAAGTCTAAGTGGTTTTCTTAACGAGACTTCCCTCTGGGAGTGAGCAAAACTCTTCTAACCTGAAAAGCCTTCCTGACATTTCTAAACTTAATGAACTAATACTTTCCCCCTATCTTTAAAATTTTTTTTATTATAAACAATATTTTTTAATGTTTATTTTTGAGTGAGTGAGAGAGACAGACACACAGACCAAGTGCGAGTGGGGGGCAGGGACAAAGACAGGGGGAGACACAGAATCCAAAGAAGGCTCCAGGCTCTGATCTGTCAGCACAGAGCCTGAAGCAGGGCTCAAACTCACGAACCATGAGATCATGACCTGAGCCGAAGTCGAACACTTACCTGACTGAGCCACTCAGCTGCCCTGTTTTCCCCCTATCTTTAAATGCCCAGTATTTATTTCCTTTCTTCATACCTCCCCTTAAAAGTCTTATTATGCCCAAACTCTTTCGCAATCAACCTCAAATCTCCTGCCTCTCTCTTCTTTTGAAGGTCTAGTCTAACAAATTTCCATATGGAAGAAACTTATCCATCAGTCTTCTCTATCCCAGTACTTAAGCAGCCAAGCGTTGTGGAGAAAACTAAATAGGCAGATGGTTATCTCTCAAAATTCATGATCATTATGTTTTACCACTGCCAAATAATCCCATTCTATTTTATTTTTGTCTGCCTAATACCCTCCACTCTCGTTTGGATCAAGGCTTTGCACCCTTGACAAAATTACCGGACATGTCACATGACTGTCTCATTACCAGGTCTTAACACTCCAGCCTCTTTGCTTTCTTTTTGTGTGTTTGTGTACATTGAAAAATAAGAATATGATAGAGTAGGGACTTCCACAATTTTGAACTAAAATGATGTCGCTGGCAACATAAACAAGTACACTTACAGATGTATGTAGTTGAATGGTTTAAATAGTGATTAGAAACTTATTACATTCTTTGACTAGGAGAGAGCTCTGAATGTGCGAAAAGAAAAAGTACTACTCATAATAACGATAAAATTATGTTAATAAAACAAAGTTTGGAGTTCTGGTCTGATCTGAAGTTGGAAGAGCCTGAACTCATCTTCTCCACACGAAATCGCTACCTACTGAGAGAGCAATTCCTCCTGAAGAAGAACTGGGGGTTGACGGCACAGCTTCTGCACAACCAAAGACAGAGAGACCACACAGAATGGCAAGAGAGAAAGAGATCAGTAACAAAGGGAACTAACCCCGCCCCCCCGCCCCCCCCCCCCCCCAGCCCTGCAAACTGCCTCATAGTGTCAGTGGGGACGGACACTATGAGAGATCAGATTTGCCAGCCCTGGGACACAGAGAAAAGCCTAAGTTGAAAGAGCGACTAGTATTTAAAGGAACTAGGCCTGAACCTTGCCAAGTGGTGAGACAGCTGCCGGCACTCTCCCTGGGTTGGAGAGGCTGGACGTGCCATGGTTTCTGTTCCTCTTTCACCTTGATAGTGCAGATGGGTGAAGGGTTCTGGGCGCCATAACTGGCCTGCCACCTCAGTGAGCTGCAGTCCCTGATGCACCCCAGGCCCAGACACTCTGGTGCACAGGAAAAAAATCCTTGGTTTCAAAGAGCAAGTAGAACGTAAGGGAACTAGCCCTAGAAATCCACCAAATGGCAGGGGAGCTACTGGAACTCTCTCCGTAGAGCTGCCCAGTGCCACAGTCTGTGTTCCCTGTCCACCTTGCCATCATGGTTGAGGTAAGATCCAAGCACCACAGCAAACCTACTGCCTCAGGGAGCCCCTGGCTCTTAGCCCACACTGGCCCTAGCCATCCTACCAAAGCAGCCCCGCAAGGCACACATCGGGACACCCCCCGGTCAGAGCTCACTACAGCTCTAGCCATCACACCAAAATGACACAGATACAAAGCATCCCAGAACACTCCAGGCCCACATCACTTTGGGTGCAGATGGCTTGCAAAGGCACCCCTCAGTGCAGAGCACTGCTGTACCTCCCGGCTCATGCCCGCTTTGGCTCTAGCCACCCTGCCAAGGTACTCCTTGCACAGAGCACCCAGGAACACCCCAGCCTGTGCTTGCCTTGGTTGCATCCTGTTTGGAGCACCTTGGAACCCCAACCTGTACCCTGCTTGGGCTTCAACTGCCCTGCCAGGATGATCCCTGTACTGAGTACCCTTGTCACCCCAGCTTGCATGCACATCAGTTTCAGCTGTCCTCTGCATGTGCCCTCTGAGTAGAAAGCCCCAGGAATACCTCAGCCCATGCCCACTTTAGCTATAGCCAGGATGCCCCCTGCATGGGGCACCTCAGGATTGCCTATCCCATAACCCAACTCAACTCCAGGTATCCCATTGGATGCCTTTCATGTGGATTGCCCCAGATTCCCTGGCCCATGCCCTGCCTTGGCTCTAGCCACTTTGCCAGGGTGCCTTCTGCATGGTGAGCCCCAGAATACCCCAGTTTGTACCCAGTTCAGCTTCAGCTATCCTGCAAGGGTACCCTCTGTGCTGAGAATCCAAGGACCACCCTGGCCCATGCCCACTTCAGCTTTATGTCCTACCAGGGTTCCCTGTGCTCAAAGAGCCCCAGGACCATCCAGGCCCACATACACTTCAGCTCAGGCCATCACACCAAGGAAGTCTCAGCACAGAGTGCCCCAGAATCCCCAGCCCACACCAGACACAGCTCCAACCAACCAGCAAAGTCACCAAATACACAGTCTGCATGGGGGAGTACCATACACAAGACCATTCCTTCAAGTTTAGGAGAAGTAGCTGTTCTGTCTAATTCATAGATTCAAAAACAGAAAGTCAGGTAAAATGGGGAGATAGAGGAATATGCCCCCAACAAAAGAACAAGACAAAAACCTGGAAAAAGAACTAAGCAAAACAGAGATAAGCAGTATGCCTGACAAGGATTTTAAAGTAATGATGGTAAAGATGCTCACCAGCCTGGAGAAAAGACTGCAAGATCTTAGTGAGGTCTTCAGCAGAGAGATAAAAAAGAATTAATCAGAGTTGAAAAATGCAACAATTGAAATGAAAAACACACTGGAGAGAATCAATAGTAGAGGAGCAAATGCAGAAGAACGTATCAACAATCTAGAAGACAGGGTAATAGAAAGCACTCAATCTGAATAACAAAAAGAAAAGAATTTCAGAAAATGGGGTTATGTTAAAGGATCTCTTGGACAACATCAAGTGAACAAACATTTGTGTTGCAAGAGTACCAGAAAGAGAAGAGGGAGAGTAAAGGAGGCAGAAAATTCATTTGAAGAAATACTAGCTGAAAACTTTCCTAACCTGGGGAAGGAAACAGACATCCAGGTTTAGGGGGCACAGAGAATTCAAAACAAGATGAACCCAAGGAGGTCCACACCACAACACATAATAATTAAAATGTCACAGGTTAACAATAAAAAGAGAATTTTGAAAACAGCGAAATAGAAGCAAAAAAATCACATACAAGAGAAGCCCCATAAGATATCAGCCGATTTTTTAGCAGAAAACCTTTGTAGGTCAGAAAGGAGAGGCATGATATAGTCAAAGAGGTGAAAGGGAAAAAATTACAACCAAGAATATGATACCCAGCAAGGCTACCACTCAGAATTGAAGGAGAAACAGAGCTTCCCAGAGAAACCAAAGTGAAAGGATTTAATCGCCACTAAACTTTTTCTACCAGAAATATTAAAAGGACTTCCTTAAGTGCAAACGTAAAGGCCATAATCAGAGGTAAGAAAATTACTTTAAAATTATATAAAATATAACTACACTTATATAAAACATGGAGGAGAGAGTAAAAAAGAAGTTCTTTTAGAATGAGTTCAAACTAAACTATCAACTTAACAGTATATAAGTATGTAACAGACTGTTACATACCTAGGATCATATATTTGACCCTCATGGCCACCACAAACCCCAAACCTATAATAGATACACAAAATATAAAGAGAAATAAAGTCAAGGATAACAACACAGAAAGTCATCACTCATGAGGAAAAAGAGAAGAAAGAAAGAAAGAAAGAAAGAAAGAAAGAGAAGGGGGAAGGAAGAGGGGGAGGAAGAAGAGGAGGAGAAGGAGGAAGAGGAGGAGAAGGAGGAAGAGGAGGAGAAGGAGGAGGAGGAGGAGGAGGAAGAGGAGGAGGAGGAGGAGGAGTGGAAGGGGCAAGGGGAAGTGGAAGGAGAAGAAGAAAAGAATAGAGAACTACAAAGGCAACCAGAAAATAGTTAAGAAAATGAAAATAAGTACATACCTATCAATATTTACTTTATTGATGTTTATTTATTTTTGAGAGAGACAGAGCATGACCAGTAGAGGGGCAGAGAGAGGGAGACACAGAATCTGAAGCAGGCTCTAAGCTCTGAGTTGTCAGCACAGAGCTGGATGCGGGGCTTGAACTCAAGAGCTGTGAGGTCATGACTTGAGCTGAAGTCAGACACTCAACCAACTGAGCCACCCAGGTGCCCCAATACCTATCAAGAATTACTTTAAATGTAAATGCTCTGAATATTCCAATCAAAGACATAGGGTGATGGAACAGGTAAACAAGAGCCATCTCTGTGCTGCTGTGAGAGACTTACTTCAGACCTAAAAACACACAGAGTAAAAGTGAAAGGATAGAAAAAGATACAGTAGGCAAATAGAAGGAAAAAAAAAAGCCATGGTAGCAATACTTATATTAGACAAAAGACTTTAAAACAAAGGTTATAATAAGAGACAAAGAAAAGCATTACATAATGATAAAGGGATCAATCCACAAAAGGATATAACAATTATAAATATCTATACATCCAACATTGCAGCATCTAAATACATAAGGCAAATATTAACAGAAATAAAGGGAGAAATTGACAATATGGCTGTAGTCTGGGACTTCAACACCCCACTACATCAATGGATAGATAATCCAGGCAGAAAATCAATCAGGAAACTGTGTCTTTGAACAGCACATTAGACCAGAGGGACTTAACACATATACAGAACATCCATCTAAAAACAACACAATATACAGTCTTTTCAAGTGCACATGGAGCCATCTCAAAGACATATCAGATGTTAAGCAACAAAACAAGTCTCAATAAACTTAAGAGGATGAAAATCATATCATGTATCTTTTCTCACCACAATGGTGTAGAACAAGAAATGAATCACAAGGAAAAAGCTGGAAAAAAATACAAACACATGGAAGCTAAACACCATGCTACTAAACAGCCAATAAGTCAATGAAGAAATCAAAGAGGAAATAAAAAAAAATACACAGAGACCAATGAAAATGAACACACAACAGTCTAAAATGTTTGGGATGCAACAAAAGCAGTTCTGAAAGGGAAATCTTTAGTGATATAGACTTACCTCAAGAAACAAGAAAAATCTAATAAACAACTTAAACTTACACCTAAAGGAACTAGAAAAAGAACAACAAACAAAGCCCAAGGTTAGCAGAAGGAAGGAAATAATAAAGATAAAAGTAGAAACAAATGAAATAGGAAAGAAAGAAAGAAAGAGGAAGAAAAAAAGAGGAAGAAAGAAAGAGGAAGAAAGAAAGAAAGAAAGAAAGAAGAAGAAAGAAAGAAAGAAAGAAAGAAGAAAGGAAGAAAGAAAGAGGAAGAAAGAAAGAGAAAGAAAGAGGAAGAAAGAAAGAAAGAAAGAAAGAAAGAAAGAGGAAGAAAAAAAGAGGAAGAAAGAAAGAGGAAGAAAGAAAGAAAGAAAGAAAGAAAGAAAGAAGAAGAAAGAAAGAAAGAAGAAAGGAAGAAAGAAAGAAAGAGGAAGAAAGAAAGAGAAAGAAAGAGGAAGGAAGGAAGAAAGAAAGAAAGAGGAAGAAAGAAAGAGAAAGAAAGAAAGAAAGAAAGAAAAAGAACAAGGAAGAAAGGAGGAAAGAAAGAAAGAAAGAAAGAGAAAGAAAGAAAGAAAGAAAGAAAGAGGGAGGAATAAAGAAAGAAAGAAAGAAAGAAAGAAAGAAAGAAAGAAAGAGAAAGAGAGAGGAAGAAAGAGGAAGAAAGAAGGAAAGAAAGAGAAAGAGGAAGAAAGAAAGAAAGAGAAAGAAAGAGAAAGAAAGAGGGAGAAAGAAAGAAAGAAAGAAAGAAGAAAGAAAGAAAGAAAGAAAGAAAGAAAGAAAGAAAGAAAGATCAATGAAACCAGGGAGCCAGTTCTTTGAAAAGATAAACAAAATTGATAAGCCTTAGCCAAAAGGCTCTTTGTTTCCAAAGAGGAAACAAATAAATAAAATCAGAAACAAAAGAAGAAAAGTAACAACTGACACCAGAAAGGATTTTAAGAGACTATTATGGGGAATTATATGCCAGCACATTGGACAACCTCGAAGAAATGGATAAATTCCCAGAAACATACAATCTTCCAAAGTGAATCAGAAGAAATAAAAAATCAATTATTAGTAACGCAATTGAATCAGTAATCAAAAAGCTCCCAACAAACAAAAGCCCAGGACCAGATAGATTCATACTCGAATTCTACAAAAGAGTTAATACCTATTCTCCTCAGAGTATTCCAAAACAGAAGAGGAAAAAACCTTCCAACTACATTCTATGAGGCCAGCATTACCCTGATACCAAAGTCAAGGACACTAAAAAAGGAGAAAATTACAGGTCAATATCCCTGATAAACATAGATGCAAAATCCTCACCAAAATATTAGTAAATCACGTTGAACAATACATCAACAAATCATTCAGCACAATCAGGTGGGATTTATTCTGGGGATGTAAGGATGGTTAAATATTGGCAAATCAACTTGATATACCGTATCAACAACACAAAGGATAAAAATCATATGTTTATCTCAATAGATAAAGACTAAGCATTTGATACAATTCTACATCTGTTTATGATAAAAACTCTCCACAAAGTGGACTTAGAGGAATCTATCTCAAAATAATAAGGGCTATATATGAAAAACCCATAGCTAACATCATACTTAACGGTGCCACTGTAGAAAACAATATGCAGTTTACCCAAAAAATTAAAAATAGGAATACCATATGATCCAGTAGTTCCAATTCTGGATATTTGCCCAAACAGGAAACCTAATTTGAAAAGATATTTACATCCTTATGTTTATTGCAGTATCATTTTCAATACCCAAGATAAGGAATATGGAAGGAACCCAAGCGTCCATTGATCGATGAATGGATAAACAAGATGTGGTATATGTATATGTGTCTTATATAGTTCTAGGGCCTAGATGGTATTATGTTAAGTGAAATAAGTCAGAGAAAGGCAAATACCATATGATTTCATTTACATGTGGAATCTAAAACACAAAGAAACAAAAGGCAGAAACAGACCTTCAAATACAGAAAACAAACAGTTGCCAGAGGGGAGGATGGTGGGGAGATGGGCAAAATGGGTGGAGGGGAGTGGGAGGTATAGACTTCCAGTCATGGAATGAATAAATCATGGGGATAAAAGGCATAGCATAGGTAATATAGTCAATGGTATTGTAATAGCGTTGTTATGGTGACAGATGGGAGCTATATTTGTGGTGGGCATAGCATAATGTATAGATTTTTCCAATCACTGTGTTGTATACCTGAAACTAATGTAACATTGTATGTCTGCTATGAGTCAATTAAAAAAAAATTAAGGCTGAGATGTACATGTGTTCCCTGAATTTTCCAGATTAGAATAAACTGAATAATGGGGTAAGAAGTTGATTTGCAGTGAGTTGAGGCATTATTTACTCCATATCATTTCTTGTTATTTATATTTGTGCTTTATTATATCTCTATTCATTTTTCTCTTTGGCTACTTTTTTTAAAAGGTCAATTTTTATTTACTTATTGTCTGTATGTTTCCTGTTTTATTAAGGTTTGTATTTACTTGTGTTAATTTCTTCTCTTTTAAATTTTATTTATTGTTCTTCCTCCAGCTTTTAGATTTGGCTGTTTAGTCCATTTTTAAAAACATTAATTGATATATATATTTAAGCTGATATTTTCTCTGAGAATTGTTTTATCTATAGCCCATAAAGTCCGATAGGTAATGTTTTCATGTTTTCTAGAAATTCGGCAGTTTTAGTTCATATTTCCATTTAAACCCAACCTGTCGAATAGAAAGTTTGTACATCCTTAGGAGAACGGCCCCTTTTATTTTGCTTAAGTTGTAAATGTATTGCATATAACCAGAGAATTTTGCTTATATTAGTCTATTTGGAATTTAATTAGAATTTTTTATGGCCTAATGTACGTGACCAGTATTCATGACTGCTTCACATTCACTGTTATTTAGGTACAAAATTAACATAAATTTATAAGATATACCTTATTGACTGCTTGTTAGAGTGTTCTATATTCGTTACTTATATTTTGTTCACTTGAAGTATTTTAAGCTAAAAAATTTACTTCCTTGCCTTCTTACTGCCTGTCTGACATACTTCCTGCTTCTAGTTACTCCCACAAGCTTCAGACAATGTCTATTGGTCTCTATCGTGAGAAACAATAAAATTAGCTTACAATCTTTTCCTTTCGCTTCTTCCCTCCTTCTCCTCCATCACCTGATTTTATTTCATGTTAAGATCTTTCTTGGCATTTATATTTGTTCTTTTAAATATATTTAGAATTCTATTTCACTTCTGCTTTAAATTATATTATTTGATTTCCACCCGTAACCTATGAAGGAAGGAATTAAGGAAGAAAAAAAACAGAAGGAAGGTAGAAAGGAAGTGAGGAAGATAAAAACAATTGAAAAGTCCGTTAATGAGAGATTAATTAAATAAATTATGTTACCTCCAGCTCTTGAAATACTATTTAGATCTTATAACAAATGAGATCAATCCATGTGTGTTGATATGGGGATAGGTCTATCATATACCAAGCAAAATTGAAAGTCTTAGGGGGCGCATGGGTGGCTCAGCTGGTTGAGCACTAGACTCTTGACTTTGGCTCAGGTCACGATCTCACGGTTTGTGAGTTTGAGCCCCGGCGTCCGACTCTGTGCTGACAGTGTGGGGTCTGCTTGGGATTCTCTCTCTCTCTCTCTCTCTCTCTCTCTCTCAAAATAAATAAATAAACTCTTTAAGGAATGATTTGAAGTTTTCTTCCAATAAATGGCATATAGAAAAAACAAGTCTTTATTTTCTCCTTTTTCCTTTTTTTTTTTTTTTGAATGCTTCGTGTTGGAGGTGGAAGGAAAAGACAGGAGACTGGTCACATCAGTGTTGGGCCTCTGGGGAGTGCTACTGGGTCCTCCAATGTGCACCCATATCACCAAACACGGGTGCGCTCCTGCACTAAGGAACCTGAGATGGGTAAGTTCTGAATAGGCTGTCACAGCTGTGGCATAGCACAGGGGGGTCTGCGGGGTGCCTGGTTCTCAATGCTTGCGGGCTCCTGGCCTCCAGGAGTAACAGGAACGAAGACCAAATCATGACGGGAGGTCTCCCACTGTGCTACTGCCCTACCATGGGTTCCCTTCTGCGGGCCTTATAAGGTGCATTTAAAGACTAAAGTATATAAAACACAACGTGGTGTGCATCTAAAGAGTAAAACAATTCATTGGGGCGCCTGGGTGGCTCAGTCGGTTGAGCGTCTGACTTCAGCTCAGGTCATGATCTCACGGTTCGTGAGTTCGAGCCCCGCGTCAGGCTCTGGGCTGATGGCTCAGAGCCTGGAGCCTGCTTCCGATTCTGTGTCTCCCTCTCTCTCTGCCCCTCCCCCATTCATGCTCTCTCTCTGTCTCAAAAATAAATAAACATTAAAAAAAAAATTAAAAAAAAAAAGTAAAACAGTTCATGAGAAAATAAAAATCAAGTATATAAAAACAAATTAAAATTCTTGTTGGTTGAAACCTTGCATATTGTCTAATGATTAGTCCTCAGTTTACGTTTCAGAAGTATATTAGGCAAACCATTTTTCAGTTTCGGTTAGACTTTTTACATTTCTCATGCTCTCCATTTTTCCTCCAAAGGAATCATGCTAAGTTTCCCTGAATTCATTTATTTAAGTTTATTTATTTTGAGAGAGAGAGATGGAGAGAGCATGAGAGGGGCAGAGAGAGAGGGAGAGAGAGAATCCCAAAGAGGTTCCACACTGTCCGTGCAGAGCCTGATCTGCACGTGAGTTCACGACCTGAGCCAAAATCAAGAGTTAGACGCTTCACCAACTGAGCCGCCCAGGAGCCCCTCCCTGAATTCAGTTTTAATGTGTGATGTTCTCTAGGGTTTCGATCTCTCATTATGAAGAAACAGAGATATCTATGAACTTCTCCCTTTGAAAAATTAGTTTCTCTCTGCACCACCAGGCAGTGCCCTTTTAAACTGTGGGCTACCCTAGGGCAATCACCTTGTTAGGGACTCTTTGATCGTTGACTCATCTGTCCTATATTGCAGGGGTGGCAAATCATGTCAACACTGTTTGCTTTCATATTCATTATGCTAAAGATAATCTTGCAACATGAAGCTCTCTAAAAAGCAAACTGGTCATTATGGTAACATTATTCTCAGCACATCACACATCACATCGTATTGAAGTGATCATTCATTGAAACGGTTACAGCTTGCCAGATCACCTTGTTGGATTGTGCTTGCTTATCCCCTCACCCTCTGACTTGTTCCGAGTTTCTCTGGTCTCCTCCATCCTTCAACTTCTCTGCCCACATATCCCTTCCACATGCCCAGCAGTGACTTCCCTTCCTTCACAGAGGAGACAGAAATTATGTGACATGAATCACCTCCCAGCCAAGAGCCACCCTCCACTTGTGTCTTGGGTCCCATCTCTTCTCACTTTTGCAAGAATCCTCTGCAATTTGTTATGCAATATTTTCTCAGTATTTTCCAACCTGTCCTTCTTTACTGACCCATTCCCATTTAATGAAAACATGCTCTGATTTCTTCCATTCCATTAAAAAAACAAACCCTTCTTTATCCCTCCCTCCCCCTCCAGGCCAACCTACCTCTCTCCCCTTCACTGTCACACTTACTGCCCAGCTCACTACAGTCACGTCTCTGTTTTTTGTACCTTAGATTTATCCCTCAGCCTGTTCCTATCTCCATTTCACACTTAATGGTACTGTTTCTTTCAAGGTAATCAATGATATCCGAACACTATTTTCGGTCCTCAACTCTTCTGGTTTTCATTGGAACAGTCCAGCCATTCCTTATCAGTTTCCTTCATTATACCTTTTCCTATAGGAAGTCACTAAGCTTTAGGTATCCTCAAAGCCTTAAACTAGGCCCACTTCTAAACTAACCCTGAAAAACTCATCTATTAACTTAGTTTTAACAGACATCTGCTAACTGACAACTGGAAATTATGCCCAGAGCTCTGTTCTGATAATCAGGCTTATATAATTCTCACAGATTGGGTTCCCAGGCTAGGAGATGGAAATTAACAGCCAAGAGCATTTTTAGGGAATACTCTTAGGATCCATACCCATGGAAGGGAAAGGAAGGAAGCAGTGATATCTGCCAACTCTAGGGGTAGATCTGAAGCTGGAATGTCCCTTTCAAAGTGTCCTGAGTTGGAATGAAGGGTCTTTTCTTAAGAATGCCTGTTGACCAGTCAGTGGTCAATGGCAGGTCACCCTTGGAAGGAGTTATGACCTTGGGAGGAAGGATTTTCTTCAGCTGAAGCAACTGACTTAGGACGCTGGTAATTGAGAACTTCCAGCAGCTGAGAGAATAAGTCTTTTGTTTCTGAATGTGGGTCATTCACTACAGCATTGACTGTAAGAATCAACTGTCTCCATATTTCTTCTTGGCTACCCAACAAATACCTCAAAAATTACATTTTTGACACTAAACTTTTCATGCTAATCCCCACTCCCTTGCACTGCTTTTTGCTCTGATTCCTCTGATTACACTTAGATGGCTAGCATCCACTTAAGCCAGAAACCAAGGTGCCCTCCTGAACCTTTTCTCTGCTTCACCCCCACCCGCATCTAATCAGTCACCATCATAGTGACTTCACATCTTAAGCATCTCTTGCTCCAGTCTAGCTTGTACTGTCCATGCTGCTGCCTCTGTTGATTTGCAACCCTCCTGGGTGCCTCCCACATATAATCTGAAATTGGCCCCCATACTCAGAGGGTGGGCAGAGTTTGAAAAAAGAGGCAGCCCGCTCCAGATTGGTAGGTGGCAGTTTTAGTAAGCAAAGTGAACTTACATATGAAGTTTGCCTTGGGCATCAGGAAGAGGGCTAGCTCTCTGCACCTGCTCATCAGATCTTGAAGTTTATATAGAGGCCTTAACTAGGTTCAGTCATGTGTGCCATGCAGGTGTTCTTAATACCACAAGACTCTCTCAAGTCTATGCCATTGGAGTAGCCTCAGGGAGCAGGAAAGGCAAATGGAACCCATATTCCAAGGACAGGGGAAGGGATTAGGATCTGGGGCACAGCTCACAGGTCAACTGGTTGCCTTGTCTTTTTGATGACCTTCCCCAACAACCTCCAGTAAATTACTATCATAATTTGCGTGGATGATGGCATTCTTTCCCTAAAAGTGGCTGTCCTTATGCCTACATTTTTCCTCCTTCAGACCATTCTCTCCTTATGGCAGTCAGTGGTGTCTTTTTAGCAATTACTAGAAACATCTCATTTCAATCAGTGACTTCCAAAATCTTTGATTTGGCCTACAAAGACCTTCATCATGGGACTCCAGTTTCTCCAGGTTTACCTTGTTCCCCTCTCTCCTTCACTCCTTCCACTCAATCCATACTGGATATTTACTATCTTCTTGGAAACATCGTATTCTCTGCACATGTTTTCTGCATGATCCTCCCTTACTCAAAATATTTCTTTTCTCCCTTCAAGTCTCAGCTGATGTATCACTTCCTCAAAGAAGCCTTTCTTGAGCATCTGGGACTAGGCTGCATCTCCTTGTGTTCATGGACATGTCTTTCTTGGCACATGTCATCATGTAAGGATTTAGTTAATACCTTCCTTTCCCATCAAAGCACAATGCTCCATATCAGTAGAAACAACGTATCATATTCACTGTTTTATCTACAGGGCTCAGCATGATGCCTAGCATATGGTATGTGCTTGATATTTGACTTTGTGTGTGCCGTTTCCTCTACTTGGGATGTCTTCTCTAGCCTTGCAGACCTTGGGCTTTTCCCAGGAAGCTTTATACACCCACCAAAAAGTTAATTACCACCTCCTCCATGCCATCACTTTATTTTATACATGCTTCCAGTGTTGTACTTTTCACATGTTCATTTATTCAGCATTTGCAGTTGACAAATTGGCAGCTTATGAGCCACATTGCTCACAAAATATTTTTAGATCCCCCTCCACATATCAAAATCAGAGGAGATCTCACCATTAAAAAATCAGAAGATATGGCAATACTGAATACATATTCCCAAGAGAGTTACCCGCCTTGAGCAAATCTTCTATTTTCTAGGATATAACAGGTGCTCAATATTGTTGATTAATGGATTGATTGATGCATTAATTGAAAATGATTAACACTTTGCTGTTGATATTTAATTTCAATCAAATTTCAATTTTATGGGATCCACTGTGGAAAACAACTACAGAATATTAAAATCATGATTATCGACTCAAGGACAGTTCTGAAGTATACATGTTCAACACTGAACAAAGTCTTATTTAATCCACAGAGTTGGGTCCAGTGTGGCTTCACTACAAGAAGGTATCCCTTAGCACACCAGTGGAAAATTGTAACTTGAGGGTTTAAAGAATGTCATCATATTGAGAAGGTCTTGAGTTCGATGAACCGAGTATCTTCTAGATAAGAAAATGTGCTGTTCTCGTAACAACAACCAGTCCTGACAGGGGTAGTGTGATTACATGTGCTTCTGAATGAACTGTAATAACCATTGGAAGTATAACTGTCCTTCAAACAGAAAGGTGACAGTGTGGCCATTTGAACACTTCAAAAGATGCTGGTAATACTACACTCTCAGGCTTTGTTGCTTGCAGGACAGATTTTTGATTTCATAATCTGCATGCTTCCAACAATTACGTAACCTAAAAATATTAATTGCAAGTGTAAAATATAAAAATGGAAAGGTTCTTGTTGGGATGAGCACTGGATATTGTATGTAAGTGATGAATCATGGGAATCTACCCCCAAAACCAAGAGCACACCATATACACTATATGTTAGCCAACTTGACAATAAATTATATTAAAAAAATGGAGAGGGTTATTCTTTTTTAAGCCATGTTCCTTGGGCAACATTTTAAGATGTGGATAGTTCACCACCTCACAATTTGATTATTAATCTTGTAGCTAATATTATAGTTAATTGCTAAAATTCTTTACATTTAGGAAATCTGAAGGGTAGTCTCTTCTGTATTTAAGAAAGTAAATCCTCTTATATGATGTATAGTTTCTTATCTCTAGTGTGTTTGGTTCCTTAATATTGACATAAAGATTGAATTAAAAGTAACAGAAAACCCTAACATTAATGAATATGATAAAGACAAATGTGAATTTTTTCACATATATTGAAGGCAACAGTATAGCACAATGAATGGATAATAGGTATCAAAAACATTTTTGCATGTAGATCAATCTTTTTAATAGATGGAAAATATTCAATAAAGGTTAAGTTACATGTCAAATCATTCAAACGAGAAAGGAAACAACATGTTCTGGCTTATTTATAAATAAAAAAATGTTCAACATAGACAATTTAGATTCAAATCCTCAAGCAAGTAAAAACTTAGAGATTTGTATTTTCTTCTAAAAATCATGTTTTACAAAAGATTTTATGATGTGTTGATATACTATTCTTCTCTCTGCCATGCATTTTTATGTCCTTAAGTGTTCTTGATAAGACAGCATCCTTGATGAGAAAGACAGAAAAGGAGAGAGATTTTTGAAATAAGCACCATTTCTGGTCAAGTATTTATTACATTCTTAGCCCTTCAACATTTCATATAATTAGTCACTGTTTTAACTAACTATTGTTGAAAGCAAGTTGCCCAACTTGGTAAATCATACCAGCAATTAATTCCTTTTTAAACACTCAATGTCATTTGATACAATAATACCATATTTTGAACATTTTTTCTAAGTTATTTACCTCTTTTTCTCTTGGAAATGAGAAATCCAAAACACTTAAATACATATAAAATTTTCCTCCACTGATTTTACCATAGTTAAAAATTATTTTTAAAGTTTTCCACCCATGTGTGTCTTATGAATGTTTTTTTAATAGAGTGTTCAAAGTATCTAAAAAGTTGTCTTAATGTTGTTCATACAGTTCATTGTTTACAATGACTAGGACAGTAACACATACACTTTGCCATAAGTTATTTTTATAATATTCTTAATTGAACATAAAGTATAATTTCCATTTTATACTGCATCATCTAAAAGGTCAAAATCCTGATCCTATAAAATTGTTTGCATTTACATCATTTCATTGTATTATTGTAACATATTTTTCTAAAAGCAGAATTATTTTTCATTCATCAAGAAGTATAAAATATGGTTATTGTTTTTCTTTGTCTGACTTATTTCATTTAGCATAATACTCTCTAGGTCTACTTATGTTGTCACAAATGGCAAGATCTCATCCTTTTTTATGGCTGAGTAATACTCTATTATATATATAATATTCCACATCTTCTTTATCCATTCATTTATCAGTGGACACTTGGACTGCTTTCCTATGTTGACTATTGTAAATAATGGTTCAATAAACAAAGGGTTGCCTATATCTTTTTGAATTAGTGTTTTTGTTTTCTTTTGTTTTCTTTGGGTAAATACCCAGAAGTGGAATTATTGGATCATATTGTATTTTGATTTTTAAATTTTTTCAGGAACCTCCACATTGTTTTCTATAGTTGCTGCATCAATTTACATTTCCACCAACAGGGCCCTAGGGTTCCTTTTTCTCCACATCCTTGACAACACTTGTTATTTCTTGTCTTTTTTGTTTTTAGTCACTCTGACAAGTGGAAGATGATATCTCATAGTTTTGATTTGCATTTTCCCTGATGATGAGTGATGTTGAGTGTCTTTTGTCTTTTCATGTGTCTGTTGGCCATCCGTATGTCTTCTTTGGAAAAATGTCCTCTGTCCATTTTTTAATTGGAATATTTGGGGGATTGTGTGTGTGTGTGTGTGTGTGTGTGTGTGTTGAGTTGTATAAGTTCTTCATATATTTTGGATATTAACCCATTGTCTGATATATCATTTGCAAATATTTTCTCCCTTTCAGTGGGTTGACTTTTTGTTTTGTTGATGGTTTCCTTTGCTATACAGAAGGTTTTCATTTTGATGTAGTCCTGATAGTTTACTTTTGCTTTTATTTTTCTTGCCTCCGGAAACATACCTAGAAAAATGTTGTTAAGGCCAAAGACAAGATTACTACCTATTCTTTCTTTTAGGAGCTTTATGGTTTCAGGTCTCACATGTAGGTCTTTCACTCATTTTGAGTTGTGTGTGTGTGTGTGTGTATCATGTAAGAAAGTGGCCTAGTTTCATTATTTTGCAGGTAGCGGTCCAGTTTTCCTAGCACCATTTATTGAAAGACTTCTTTTCCCCACTGTATATCCTTGCTCCCGTTGTCGTAGATTAATTGACAATGTAAGTATGGCTCTCTATCTTGTTCCATTTATGTATGTCTATTTTTGTGCCAGTACAATACTATTTTGATTACTATAGCTTTGTAGTTTATTTTGAAATCTAGAATTGTGATACCTCTATTTTTGTTCTTCTTTATCAAGATTGCTTTGGCTATTCAGGGTCTTTAAATAAGTCAGACAGAGAAAGACAAATACCTTATAATTTCACTTATATGTGGAATCTAAAAAACAAAAAAAAACACAAAAAGCAAAAACAGATCTATAAATACAGAGAACAAACGGTCACTAGAGAGGAAGGGGATGGAGGGATGGACAAAATGGGAGAAGGGGAGTGAGTGAGAGATACAGACTTCCAGTTTAAGTAAGTTATGGTAATAAAAGGTACAGCATGGGTTATATAGTCAATGGTATTATAATAGCATTTCATGGTAACAGATTGTAGCTATACTTGTGGTGAGCATAGCATAACAATAGAGTTGCTGAATCATTATGTTGTATCCCCGAAACACAGAATTTTACAACTATATGTGTGTCAACTATACTCAAATAAAAACCAGAAAAGAATGAGGAAAAAAACAAACAAAAAGGTATAAAATATATATTTTTAAGTTGTCCTATGAGGAAACACTTTAGTGTTTCCAAGCTCTTGCACAGAAATGTGTTCCTGAAAATAACATAATTTTAATCATTGTTATTAATATGCTCTTCTATCAATAGAAAGATTTGTACAGTTTTGTTTCTCATATTTTTTAAGTTTATTTATTTTGAGAGAGAGAGAGTGGGCATGTGAGTGGGGAAGGGCAGAGAAAGAGAGAGAGAGAAAGAGAGAGAGAATCCCAAGCAGGCTTCATGAATCACCCAGGTGCCCCTTATTTCCCCCATCTTTATTACTCATACTTGGGTCTATACTGAGAGGTGGGAGAAAATGTGATTTTCCATCTCAACATATAGGTTAATTTTTCCACATTTAAATATTGCCCATATAAATTGATTTGCCAAGTTGCCAAGTGTCACAAATATGAAATACAAACAACACTTTGACTTCAGACAACTCAGAAAGTTTGTTGAATTAATTAATATTTCTAGGAGTTTGCCTGGCTTAAAAAAATAAAATTATTTTTTCCTTTATAATGACCATAAAGTAGGAGTGTCATAGAACCTAATATTTCTGAAATTTATAACAAAAAAAATCTCTTGGATAACAACATGAAGAAAATAATTAATTGTAGGCAAAAGTTTCTTCTTACCTTTCTTTTGGAACACATCTTGGATATTTTAACTGCCCTCTGTCACATTGCACTCTGAGTTCAGATCCTATAATAGAGGACTCATCTGTATATGTATCTCTCCTACAAAGAAATTCAATATACTCGCCATGGAAAATATATGGTCTGTTGTCAAAACTCCATTTCAGGAGTAAGTTATTATTTTCCATTTCAACAAAAGATAACGTACAAGGCTCTGAAAAATAAAAAGAAGAAAATAATCTTGACACATCTTGGCACTAACAGGAAGCATTGTGGCTTCCTACTCATGATGACCTTAAAATTCCCAGGCATTTGAGTGGCAACTAAGTTAGTTAGAATTAATATTTGAGTTGGAAAATATGTTCAAAGCTCACAGAAAACAGTCTGCCATTTATCTCTGTGGTCCTGGATTTGGCAAAGAAAAAAGTGTATATCCTGCCAGTCACTTAGCTTTATGTCATTAAGATTTTCAAAGATAGCAAATAAATAAAGGTGTTTTTTAATAAAGAGCATTGAGAGTTACTAACAATTATTCAAGTAAGCATCCTTTTCTTATTTTTTTTTTCCTCAGAAAGCTCAAATAAAATCCCCACGAGACAAAGTATTTGTTTGATTGTTGGATAGATAAGATATTATTGAAATGTAGAAAGAAGCTGGATTCTCAACAATGATTCAAACTCTATCACCTGATGGCATCCAGAGTGGCTGACAGTTTTCTCTCTTTTAAATTTCCAGTTATTAAGGAATATCAATATTGGATTAAGGTGCTTTAAATTCTAAGCATTGAAAATATTATTGTGTCCTTCCACTAATGCATTAAAACAAAACAAAACAAAAACTTAAAAAGGTTATTAGGAGTCCTGATAAATTTCTTTGATTTTTTTTCCTTAATAAAAATATTGATATTTTAAAAATGTCAATTTATTTTAGAAAATGAAGTTATTTGTGTCCTTATTTGCCTCTTGAATGACCTAGCACTAAACAGTAGATTCTGAGATAGGTTAAAGGTCCAGAATTGTTAATAGAGCATATGAATCATATAATACATTAACAAACTTCTTTATTCAAGATTTCAATATTTGTTGAATCCCTATGTATCTGCTGTTATGCTAGAAGTTCTATAGATAGAATAAAAATGAATAAAGATAATCAGAAAGACTCTAAGAGAGTCTTTGTAGTCACTGAAAAATAGCTTTGAAAATCAGGTCAAATGGCACTATAATTTAAAATGTTGTTCTACAAAATATGAAATTTTAATTAAAACAAGTTAAAAATTAATTCATGGACCTTCTGTTCTCAGCTATGACAGAATAGCCTATATCAGACAAGCACTTATACTAAAACATGGAAAATCTGAAAAGACATAAAGCAAGAATTTCAAGGAATTAGAGAATTCCCAAGCCAGTCAGTTTAGCACTCATGGTGCTAAGATTCTGGTAAAAGCTCATTCAGAAGAATCCAACATTCTAGGGGCATTTTCCTCTTGGAGATTTAGTGATTCTCAGCATGAGCTGAGAGACTGTGTCGAAAATGATCAACAACAAACATAGGGCTAGCAGATCTTTTGGGAATCTAGTGTTGTTAAGGATAGAAAAAATGGAAGTTTAGGTCAGCCATGACAGCCAGGACTTAAAGGGTCAAGACCCAGAGTAATGGGAGGTGCAGAGAATGAACGTGATACTTGGCATGGGTTTTTCCCTTGAAGCATTTGCCTATTCTTGACTTGTGTGAAATGAGAGCATAAAGGGCCAAGCAGAAAGTGTATGGAAAGCTATATTAAACTGTTGGTAGTCTTCCAGTAATATGATAGCCAGTCAAGAGGAGGAACCTTAGTATGAACACCAAAATTCTTAGCGAAGAACCTTGCAGGGTTACATTCTATGAGTAGAGGCAAACAAAGGATTGAAAATAAGCCTGGAAAAAACTTCACTTCTAATTAGATTGAGACCAATTTCCCCTACACTATTATCCAGAAGATGAGATGAGTATTCTCTGGAACAAGATGGCACTGTTGCTTCAAGCTACTAGAAACTTCCATGAATAATATTTGATATTCAATCAACTGTTAATAAAAATAGCAAGAAATTAGGCTAGAAATAGAAATAGGCCTACAGATGATCCAGATAATGGAATTTTCAGACAAGAACTTGAAATAAGTGGGATTAACATGGTGAAGAAATGGAAGTTACGGTAAAGACTTTCATCAGAGAACTCAAATCTACCCGCACACAAAAGCATAAAGTGGACATTTTAGAAATGCAAAGATATTGAGAGCTTAGTAGATGAATTTAAAGCAGACTGGACATATCTAAAGAAAGGGTTAATGAATTGGAAGATATATCAGTAGAAAATAGCCAAATGGAAACAAAAAAAAAGATAAAAGATACCTCCAAAACCTATGAAAAATATCAAGCCACAGATTCAAGAAGTGCTACCAACTTGAAGAATGAAATGCTCAAAGAAACCCACATCAGGCCCAGCATAAATAACCCACTGAAGATAAAGGGGAAAAGAATGTCAGGACCAGCAGAGGACAAAAAGAAACTTAGTTTCAAAGAAGTACAATTATGAATAACATTAACAAACAAAAACTACAAAAGGCAAAAAAGGATAAAAAGACATCTTTTACAGCACTAAAAGAAAAATGAGGACCAAACTAGACTTCTACCTTTGGCAAAAATAACTCTTCAAAAGGGAAGGAAAATAAAGAAATTTGCAGACAAACAAAAACTGAGAAAATAATAAAAAAATAATATTTTTCAGGCGTATGGAAAATGATCCCAATCAGAAACAGAGAGAAGCAGGAGAAGATGAGAAACAAATCACTGAAAAAACACAAATTTTAAAGAGTATTTTTGAACAACATAATATTCACAGTATCATTGAGACTTAAACTGTAAGGAGAATGAAATGGGTGATGGTAGTACAAACAGTGGGAAGGGTAAATCAAGTCAAGGTGTTCTGGGTCCTGGAGAAGTGGTAAAAGTACTAATTTGTATGCAATTGTAATAAGTCCAGGTTGAATTATGTAATATCTATGATAACACTTAAAGGAAGCCAAGAGGAAATTATAACCAACAAGCTAGTAGAGAGTAAAATGATATGAAAAGAATTGATTTACCCAAAAGAAAGCAAAAAAAAAAAAAAAAAAAAAAGAAAAAAGAAAAAAAAAGAGAGAGAAAAGAATACAGAACACATAGGATATATATCTAGTACAGTAAGATGGTAGCTATAAACCCCAATATATCAGTACTTATATTAATATATAAATAGACTAAATACTATAAAGAGAAAGATTGTCAGACTGAAAAAGTATGCCTTTAAAATTAACTATATATTGCTTATAAGACATACATATTGAAAGTAAGAAACCAAAAAATTGAAAGTTGAAGGATGATAAAAATGTATGCCTTGTAAATACTTGTCAAAAGTGTGCTAGGACAGCTTAAGTAGACTTCAGGCAAAACCAGAAAAAACAAAGCACGGCATAGACAAAGGAAGACTCTCTTAAAGTTTGGCGGGGCCAATACACCAAGGTTTAATATGCTTCAATTTGTGTGTACCTAGAAGAACAGCGTGAAAACACAAAAGCAAAAATTGACAGAACTAAAATAAGAAATGTTTTTAAATGCACAGCGGGAGAGACTTTAACATACTTCCTTTGACAACTGATAGAAAAACAAACAAACACAAATCAGCACAGATATGAATGAACTTAACATGGAAAACAAAATTCAACTGACATGTGCAGCAGCAGTGAATCCAACACTGACGATTATTTATTCATTTATTTCAAAAGAACATGTACCTACCACAAATACAGTAATAAAGTAAGTATCAAATGAAACTCAAAGGATTGATATAATTCAAAGTACGTCTCACTGGTGTTCTATGTAAGTGATGCATGACTAAATTGTACTCCTGAAACTAATATTACACTATATGTTAACTAACTAAAATTTAAATAAATACCTGAAATATAAAAAAAAAAACCAAAAAAACCTTTAAAAACTAAAAAAAAAAAAAACCCAAGTCTTATAAAAAAAAAATGTCTCAAGGGATTTACATTAGAAATCAGTAACAAAAGAAAATCCTCCAATGTTCAAAACCTAAAAACCTCAGAGTGCATACAAGATATCAAAATGGGTATGGATCAAAATGAATCAAAAATATATATATAGAGAGAGAGAGAGAGAGGAGAGAGAGAGAGGGAGACGGAGAGCGCTAGCTGGGGAGGGGCAGATAGAGAGGGAGAGAGAGAATCCCAAGTAGGTTTTTTATTGTCAGCGCGGATCTTGAGCAGGGCTCAATCTCATGACCGTGAGGTCATGACCACAAGATCATGACCTGAGCCATCCAGGAACCCCATGATATCATATATTTTTAAACTGAATGACTGAATGATAATAAAATTCCAAAATGTAAAAACGTGTGAGATAAAGTTAAAGTTGTGCTCAGTAGGAAATTTATATCCTTAAATTCATATATTAGAAAGAAAACAAAGGCTGAAAATCAGTAATTTAAGTATCTATCTAAAAAGCTAAAAGAAGATCTATAGGGGCACCTGGGTAGTTTAGACGGTTAAGCCTCTGACTTAGGCTCAGGCCATGATCTAACCGTTCGAGGGTTCGAGCCCTGCGTCGGGCTCTGTGCTGATTCTTTGGATTCTGTCTCCCTTTCTCTGCCCCTCCCCTGCTTACATTCTGTCTCTCTCTGTCTCTCAAAAATAAATAAATGTTAACACAATAAAAAAATAAAAAATAAAAATAAGATCTATAAAATAGACTCAAGAAATTAGAAGAGAGGAAATAAGGATAAGAACATAAATTAATAAAATCATAAGCAACATTTGATGATACAAATATTAGTTGAGAGGCCTAGTAAAAGTTGTAGACCCTTAGTAAGACATGCCAACAAAGAAAGAGATACATATTAATAGCAGTAAAGGCAAAAGACTCACCACTAAAGGCATTAAAAAGAATGTAAAAAGATGTTGTGAACATTATGTCAACAAATTTGACAATTTAGATAGACAAATTCCTAGAAACCGCCCTACCAAAACTGACAGCTGTCATTATCTGTCCTCAAAGAAAACTTGATGCCCAAATGGCATGTTTGATGGATTCTTACAATTACTAAGGAAGAAATAGTACCAATCTTACACAAATTCCAGAGAATTCAAAAAGAAGGGACATACCAATTCACCATATGAAATAAGTAGAAAGTTCATACCAAACCCAAAAGGAAAATACCAGACTGATCTCTCTCATGAAAATAGATGCAAAACTTCTAAGTAAAATATAAGCAAATAAAACCCAACAACATGTAAAAAATCATGATTCATCACAACCAAGTGTGATTTATTAGAGGAATATAATCCCGCTTTTAACAATCAAAAAGAAGCAATTATAATTCTAGGGGGAAAAGTACTCATATAGTCATTTCAATAGGTATTGTTAAACACTCCCTGAAGATTAAAAGAAATTAGAAAAATAGAAATTAGAGCTTTCTATATTTTTAATTCGATTTTTAAAGACTTTATAACACTGTAAATAAAGATGAATTATTGAAAGTTTTGCTTATGAGTTTGGGAAACAAGATATCCACTACTTCTTCTACTCAGCATTGTACTCAAGTTCAAGCTGGTGAAATAAAATAGCAAATAAGTCAAATATGGACACAAAAAAATTTTCTTTTTATTTAAAGATATGCTTTTTTTTTGACTTCTGAGAATCTTGGTAGATATTGTTACTTCTACTCAGATACTTCACTAATAAGGCATTAACTTGCTTCAACTTTCTATCTTTGTTTCCCCATTGCACTCATGTTTCCTATTATAGTACCAATCACACTGAATGATAATTGTTAACACGTTTACCCACACCACTATGACTTAGTCATAGTCATAGCCCCTTAGTCACTGTATAGCCCCATACAACACCAGTATCTGGTGTATATTTGTATTTAATAATACTTGTTAGAACCAGCTGGACAATAGTTATTTATGATCTAAAGGAAAGAGGAGGAACTAATGATTGAATAGGTACACTGAAGCACAAATATAGCAAATTAAGCATTATAATAGTGTTATATCAACAAAAGAGAATAGAAAGTGAAAAAATATGGTTTTTATTTTATTAAATAGTGGGATATTTAGTAGTACATACCTAAACATGATGGTGGTGTAGTCCACACTCCATCTAAGCAATAGGACTCCCTAGACCCTTGAAGGAAATGGTGATCAAAACATCTGTATTCTACTGAAGAACCATTTTCGTAGATGCCTAATGTTGAACTAATCATGACTCCATTTTTAATAAGTGGAGGATATGCACACATTCCTTTAGATTCTGCAAAAATAATTTTAGAAGGATATAATGAATTTCCATATAGTAAGCATCCAATACTTTAATAATTGCTATGGAAATAAAATGGCACATTTCATGTAAAAGCATTTTTAAAATAGCTGTCAAATTTCAAATATTGAGAGCATTCTGTAATAACTTAATATCATAAAATTGATTATTGCAAGAATTAGAGTCTTATTATAAAATTGAAATACACATTTAAAACTGGCAAAGAATTAACAATCATGATTTTATTTTTCCCTTTTTATGTAGCCAAAAGTGAAAATGTATGAAACCCCATTGAAGCCAGGCTTTCTGTATGTATCTTCTTACATTTTTTTTCTTATTAAAAGTAATAGTTGCATGTCCAAGGAGCACAAAGAATCTCCCAGTCTGTATCAAGATCTTTTCTGAGACAATACAAACCCAGCAAACCCCAAGAAGGGCAATGTTTTCCAGAGTTGTTGATTGCTCACATTAGGGTGATCAGTCCCCTGATAGTCTGGGGATATTTATAAGACCTATTAATTTCTCCCTTTATAAAATTGACTTATTGGAATTAAAAGATGTCAGCATAGTCATCTTTTTTAAGTATTTGTGCTTACTGGAAATTAATCAGATCATTACCAATGTTGTATATTAGAAGATGATGATAGTGAGTTGTGTAGGGTCTTTCTTATACTTTGAACCCAAGTAGTGATATTAATCACCTGAGAAATTGTCAGAAAACACTGTTATTTTACCTTTTATAATACATAAAGGATATCTCACTTCTCCTCTATTGCACTGTACAGATAATTCAGACAATGGGGTTGATGGAGATAAGTCATATCCTTGTTTACATACAAAATCTATTAAATCTCCATGTAAGACCTTTCCTTCATACTTCCACTTCATCTCTATGTTATTTCTTTTCATGTAATCCACATTAATAGTACATGGCTCTGTAAGAAAAAATGTTCTTTTCAATTATTTACTCATTTGACAAGTATGAAGCTTAATATATTTTTAAAATAAAAATCTGACAGGTATCAGAAGCAATGTTTTATATTTAACATTTACATTATTAAAGCCCCTCAAACATATACATAATAAAATATACATTATATTGCTATCAAATGAATTTATACATTTCTTATTATTATCATTATATTATAAATTTAAACCACTTAATTTGAACGTTAAAAATATTGTTTAAGCTACAAAAGATGCACTTAAGACTTAAAGGTACATAGAGACTAAAAGTGAAATGATACAAAAAGAAATACGATGCAAATAGAAGTAAAAAAAAAAAAAAAGCCAGGGTAGCAATACTTACATTGGACAAAAGAGACTTTATTTATTTTTTAATTTTTTTTAATGTTTATTTATTTTTGAGACAGAGGGAGACAGAGCATGAGTGGGGGAGGGGCAGAGAGAGAGGGAGACACAGAATCTGAAGCAGGCTCCAGGCTCTGAGCTGTCAGCACAGAGCCTGATGCTGGGCTCGAACACACAAACTGTGAGATCATGACCTGAGCCGAAGTTGGATGTTCAACCAACTGAGCCACCCAGGCGCCCCAGACAAAAGAGACTTTAAAACAGACTATAACAAGGGACCAAGAAGCATTACATAATGATAAGGAAATTATTCCAATGAGAACATATAACACTTATAAATATCTATGCACCCCAAAATTGGAGTTCTAAATGCATAGAGCAAATATTAACAGACATAAAGGAAAAAATTGACAATAATACATTAGTAGTAGGGGACGTTAACATCCCACTACATTAATGGATAGATCATCCAGGTGTAATATCAATAAGAAAACAGTGTCTTTGAATGAACTTTTAGACCAGAGGGTCATAACACATATCCCTAACACATTTCATCCAGAAACAACACAATACACATTCTTTTCAAGTGCACATGGAACGTTCCCAGGATAGATCACATGTTAAGCCACAAAACAGTATCAATAAATTAAAAAACATTAAAATTATATCACACATCTTTTCTTACAACAACAGTAAGAAACTAGATGTCAATAACAAAGAAAACAATGGGGAAAAAAACCCACAAACAGGAGGCTAAACAACATGCTACTACACATCCAATGGATCAATGAAGAAATTAAAGAAGAAAATTTTTTTAAACATGGATATAAGTGAAAACAAAAACACAGTGATCCAAAATATTTGGGATGCAGCAAAGCAGTTCTAAGAGGGAAATTTATAGCAATAGAGGTTTACCTCAAGAAACAAAAAAATCGAATAAACAGTATAACCTTACATCCAAAGGAACCAAAAAGAGCCCAAGGTTAGTAGAAAGAAGGAAATAATAAAGACAGCAGAAATAAATAATATAGAGACTAAAAAAAAAATAGAAAAGATCAGTGAAACTAGAGGCTGTTTCTTTGAAAAGATAAACCAAATTGATTAGTCTTTAGCCAGACTCTCAAGAAAAAAAGAGACAACAAAAATAAATAAAATTAGAAACAAAAGAGAAGTAAAAACTTACACCACAGAAATACAAATGATTATAAAAGAATACTACAAAAAATTATATGCCAGAAAATTGGACAATCTAGAAGAAATATATAAATTTCTAGAAACATAATCTAAAACCGAATCTGGAAGAAATAGAAAATCTGAGCAGACCAATTAATAGTAACAAAATTGAATTGGTAATTTTAAAAATCCCCAAAAAACAAAAGTCCAGGACCAGATGGCTTCACAGGTGAATTCTACTGAACATTTAAAGAAGAGTTAAAACTTATTTTCCTCAACTATTCCAAAACATAAGAGAAGAAGGAAAGCTTCCAAATACATTCAATTAGGCCAGCATCACCATGATACCTGAACCAGACAGACGCTACAAAAAAAAGAGAACTACAGGCTAATATCCCTGATGAACATGGATGAAAAAATCCTCAACAAATTATTAACAAACTGCATTCAACAATACATTAAAAGAATCATTCACCATGATCAAGCAGAATTTATTCTGGAGATGCAAGGATGGTTCAATATTCATAAATCAATCAATATGGTCCACCACATCAAGAAATCAAAGAATAAAAACCATATCGTCATCTCTTTTTTTTTTTTTTTTTGAATTTTATTTTTTATTTTTATTTATTTATTTATTTATTTTATTTTATTTTTTAATATATGAAATTTACTGTCAAATTGGTTTCCATACAACACCCAGTGCTCATCCCAAAAGGTGCCCTCCTCAATACCCATCACCCACCCTGCCCTCCCTCCCACCCTGCCCTCCCTCCCACCCCCCATCAACCCTCAGTTTGTTCTCAGTTTTTAACAGTCGTCATCTCAATAGATGAAGAAAAAGCATATGACAAATGTCAACCCACAGTTAACATCATACTCAATGGTGAAAAACAGAGTTTTTCCTCTCAGACCAAGAACAAGAAGACAACGATGCCCACTCTTGCCACTTTTATTCAACATACCACTTGAACACTCTGGCCACAGCAATTGGATAAAGAAAGGAAATAAAAGGCATCCAAATGGATAAGGAAAAATTTAAACTGTAACTATTTGCAGATGACATAATCCTATACACAAAAAACCCTAAAGACCCCACCAAAAAACTATTTAAAATAAAAAAATGAATTCAGTAAAATTGTAGAATACAAAATTAATACACAGAATTCAAACGCATTTGTACACACTAATAACAAAGCAGCAAAAAGAGAAAATAAGAAAGTAATTTTAATTTTATTTATAAATATGTCCAAAAGAACAAAATACCTAGGAATATACTTAACCAAGGAGATTAAACCTTTACTCTGAAAACTATAAAACTCTAACGAAAGAAATTGAAGATTACACAAAGAAATGGAAAGACATTCCATGCTCATGGGTTGGAAGAATTAATATTGTTAAAATGTCCATACCAACCAAAGCAATTTATAGATTCAATGCAATTACTATCAAAATACCAATAGCACTTTCCAGAGAACCAGAACAAATAATCCTTAAATTTGTATGGAACCACAAAAGCAAAAGCAATCTTGAGAAAGAAGAACCAAATTGGTGGGATCACAATCTTAGATTTCAAGATATACTACAAAGCTGAAGTAATCAAAACAGCATGGCATGGGACAAAAATAGACACATAGGTCTGTGGAACAGAATAGAGAGTGCAGAAATGCTCATATGGTCAATTAATCTATGGCAAAGGAGGCAAGAATATTACAATGGGAAAAAGCCTTTTCAATAAGTGGTGCTGGGAAAACTGGACAGCTACATGCAAAAGAATGAAACTGGACCACTTTCTTATGCCACATACAAAAATTAACTCAAAATGGATGAAAGATCTAAATGTGAGACCTGAAACCTTAAAGCTCCTAAAAGAAAAGATAGGCAGTAATCTTCTTGACTCTGGCCTTAGTAACATTTTTCTAAATATGTCTCCTGAGGCAAGGGATACAGAAGCGAAAATAAACTATGGGGATTACATCAAAATAAAAAGCTTTTGTGCAGCAACGGAAACCATAAACAACACAAAAAGGCAACTCACTAAATTGGGGAAGATATTTGCAAAGGATATATATGATAATGGGTTAATATCCAAAATATATGAATAAGTTATACAACTCAACACACACACACACACACACACACACACACACACAAAACAAATAATCCAATTAAAAAATGGGTAGAGAACTTGAATAGATATTTTTCCAAAGAAGACATATAAATTGTCAACAGACACATAAAAAGATGCTCAACATCACTCATCATCAGGGAAATGCAAATCAAAACCACAATGAGATAGGGGACCCTGGGTGGCTCAGTCGGTTAAGCATCTGACTTTGGCTCAGGTCACAATCTCATGGTTTGTGAGTTTGAGCCCCAAATGGGGCTCTGTGATGACAGCTCAGAGCCTGGAGCCTGCTTTGGATTCTGTGTCTCCCTCTCTCTCTGCCCCTCCCCCACTTGTGCTCTGTCTCTCTCTATCAAAAATAAATAAATGTTAAAAAATATTTTTTTAAATAAAAAAACGCACAATGAGATATCACCTCACACTTGTCAGAATGGCTAGAATCAAAAAGAGAGGTAACAAATATTGGTGAGGATGTAGAAGGGGAAAAAAAATCACCTCGTGCCCTCTTGATCGAATGTATATTTGTATAGCCACTGTGGTGTACATTGTGGAGGTTCCTCAAAAAATTAAAAATAAAAATACTACATGATCCCATAATTCCACTTCTGCATATTTACCCAAAGAAAATGAAAACACAAACTCAAAAAGATATATGTATCCCTATGTTTATTGCTGCATTATATACAATAGATAAGATATGGAAGCAACACAAGTGTCCATATAATGGAATATTACTCAGCCATGAAAAGGATGAAATCATGGGGCACCTGAGTGGCTCAGTGGGTTGAGTGTCCAACTTCAGCTCAGGTCATGGTCTCTTGAGCCCCATGTCAGGCTCTGTGCTAAAAGCTCAGAGCCTGGAGTCTGCTTCAGATTCTGTGTCTTCCCCTTTTTCTGCCCCTCCCATGCTCATGCTCTGTGTCTCTCAATAATAAATAAATGTTTAATTTTTTTTTTAAATAAAAGGATGAAATCATGCCATTTGCAACAATATGGATGGACCTACAGGGTATTAAGCTAAGTGAAATAAGTCAGAAAAAGACAAATACCATATGATTTACTTATATATGGAATCTAAAACGTAAAGCAAATGCATAAACAAACAAAAAGCAGCAACAGAGCCATATATACAGAAAACAAATTGATGGCTACCAGAAAGGAGTGGGGTATGGGGACTGGCAAAATGTGTGACCCTTCACACATTGTGGGAGATACAGTCTTCCGTTATGGAATTAATAAATCATGAAGATAAAAAGTACAACAGAGGGAATGTAGTCAATGGTATTGTAATAGTGTTGTAAGGTGACTGATATTGGCTACATTGGTGGTGAGTGTAACATAACTTATAGACTTGTGGAATCACCATGTTGTATCCCTCAATGTAAAATTTTGTGCCAACTATACTTCAGTAAAAAGAAAAAAACATATATATATATATAATAATAGGTTAAGCATGATTTCCTCCCTCTAAATAAAAATCATGACATAGCAAACATATTTACTGTATAATATTTGTGGGACACCTACCACTTGAGATATATCAAAGAACAAAACAAAGATCTCTACCCTCATGGACCTTACCTTCTAAATGGGAGAAACACAAATGAACTAGCAGTAATTAAATACATGGGTTTTATAATTTGTGGCCATCTTAAAACCACATATAATAAATTAGATGGGGAATAAGTAGTGGAGGGAGAGGAGGGGCTATCAGAGCGATGGGGTAAGGGAAGTAATTTTTAAGTCAAATGGTTGTGATAAGCCTAAGAAGTAGTATCGACACAGACTTGAAGAAGGTCAAGGAGTGAACCATGGCTTTTTCTGAGGGAAGGGCATTCCAGGAAGAGGAAATAGCCCTGAGGTAAGAGCATACTTGTCTTGTGTGAGGAAGAGCAAGGAAACCAGAGTGGCTGGAGTAGAATGAGACAGGGAAGATCGGCGGGAGGTTGAAGAGGTTCATAATGACTGGAACAATAATTCACAGATGGAAGATTCTGCTCCTTACACCATTTTCCCCATTTGTAGTGAGAGTACTTGCAGTTTCTGAGGACAAATAAGATGTACAGAACTCTGCCCTCTTGCCCTGATGACAATAAATGGTCTTCATTTCGTATCTGCTTTGATTTATGAGCACCAAGTCTGTGTGTCTCGAGACAATTGTTCCAGACGGAATGACAGATTTCCCTAAACCTTGTTATTCCTTATGAGGTTGTTTCATTACTAGCTTTTCCATTGCTATTTCCATTTAGTCTCCATCCTCAGAGATGACTGTACTTCCATTCAATGCATTATCAATCATATCATCAAAGCCTTAATATCAAAAACTTTTATAAAAATAGGAAAGCAATAGAAAAGCTACAGGTAGGGGTGCCTGGGTGGCTCAGTCGGTTAAGTGTACAGCTTCGGCTCAGGTCATGTTCTTGCGGTTCGTGAGTTCGAGCCCCGCATCAGGCTCTGTGCTGACAGCTCGGAGCCTGGAGCCTGCTTTGGATTCTGTGTCTCCCCCTCCCCACCACCCCACTCGTGCTCTGTCTCTCTCTCTCTCAAAAATAAATAAAAAACACTTAAAACATTTAAAAAATTATAAAAAAGAAAAGCCATAGGTAGACATATCTGAATTTGCATGAGAACAGTAGCTTAAGAATGATTTGGAACAGAGAAACCACAAAGGGGATATGGAAAGAGCTTAAGATTTAAAATTTAAACTTATATATATGAAAACAGTATAAAGAAAAGGAAAATAAAAATGGTTGCAATATACATTGTTATATCTTGCATCATTGTCAAGTGAATAATATAATTTATACTAATAAAACTTTTATTACAAGTATAAAAAAATCAAGGTCATTGGAAAAAAAAAACAACCTGTGGCCAGCCACTAGAAAATTGACAAATGCTCAATTGAGTAATACTTAAATAACCAAATCAAATAAATAAACTCAATTTATTAATACTTAAATAAACCAAATTAAAATAATTTTAATTGTTGGATTAACAATTTGTGAAGATTAAAATAATCAAGTTGACAAAGATTAAGAAAAGTGCTACTTTGATTCACTGATGGTAGGGTCATAAATCAGATTAACTTTCTCAAGGACAATTTGACAATTTACAGAAAAATAATTAAAATTCCAAATTTCTTTCATCCAAAGTTCTCCTTCAGAAAATCTGAAAAAAAAAAAAAGCTAAAACAAAATAAGACATGTGAGAGAAACATACTTAATTCTAAAAATCAAAAACTAAAGTGTTTTCTAAGCGTGCAAACATTTAGTACAAAAAAATGTACTGTTTGGAATATAAAAATGTTGAAACCACACTAAACTTCCATTAAAAGTGATTAATTTAATTATGGCATATCTGCATTATAGAATACTATGCATCAATAAAAATGTATATTGTACAAATATATCAAACCACATTCATAATATAGTTTGTGGGGAAAAAACAAGTTACATAGCCTCTCATGATAGCATATATTTTTTATAAATATGCATTGCATGTGTGTGTGTGTGTGTGTGTGTATGTGTATGAAAAGGCTTAGAAAACCATTGTCTAAGTAATTAACAGCTTTTGTTTCCTCCTAAGTTACTGATATTTTCTGTTTTCTTCTAGTTGCTTCTATATACTTATTTTTTTAGTAAATAACAATGATTTACATTTATAGTTTGAAAGGCTAACATTTTTAATTAAATTACTATTTTATTTTAACTTATAGAAAGTTTATGATACCATTACCTATTTGTAGAAGTCACAATGTAAGAAGTTCATTGCAACTGTAGTGACCAATTACACTCCTTTAAATATAATTTTGACTAGCAATGTCAAAAATGAGGCAAATATATAGGCTTGAAGTGAAAGGTGAATATTATTTTCTGAAAGTTATCTCAATTCAGATAATTATTTAGATAGCTGCCTTAATTCTCCATTTGACACATTGTTAACTATATACCATGTCTTAATGCAAAATATATTTACAGTAATTACAAGCATGTCTTTATTTGCTCAGCAAAATAAAAGAAAGGTGATCATTCAAGTGAGGAATTGATAGCCAAGAAAGCTATTAACAATATGCTCTAGCAAGGAAGGAACTGGATTGATTATCCTCTCCAAATGACATTCTGGGGACAATATAGGAGAGATGCTGATGATCCTAGTAAGGGAAAATTTCAGTTCAGAGAAAGATAACACGAAATGTAACCAGTCACAAAAATGTGAATATATTTAATGCCACTGAAATGCACATTTACAAATGCCTAAGATGGTAAAGTTTTATTGTTCATATTTTACCACAATTTTTAAAAAGTAACAGGTAAGAACTAGTGGAGTTTTAGACCCTGTGATATTAGATTTTCTGTTTACAGAAAAGCGAAGGGATATTGGGATCAGCACTGGGTGTTGTATGGAAGCCAGTTTGACAATAAGTCATATTTAAAAAAATAAAATAAAAACCTCCTAAAAAAAGAGAGAGAGAAAGAAACATTTGGGAAAAAGTTTATACAAAATTCATCTTTTCCATGCCATAAAATGTGTAAAAATCACATAAAAATAGACACATAATCATAAAAGAAATTCAGCGTGTTCTGTTATAAACGGAATAAGTTCCAGGGATCTAATGTACATAATGGTGACTATAGTCAATAGTATTATTTTGATACTGGAATGTTGCCAGGAGAGTAGATCTTCATAATGATAAGAACGACAAAAAATGGTGATTATGTGAGGTGAAGGAAATGTTAACTAACCTTATTGTGGTAAACATTTCAAAATACATATGTGCATCAACTCACTGCATTGTACACCTTAAATTTACACAATGTTATATGTCAATTGCATCTCTTTATTTAAAAAAAACCACAATGTGTTCTCTATCTTACCTAAGCAAACGGGTGGGGGTGACCATCTTCCTTGTTCACAACGAGATATTTTTGCCCCACTCAATAAGTAGTATTCATTGCATCTATATTCCACAGAGGATCCTGTTGTGTAGCTTGCTAGTAATCCATCAACAACAGCCCCATTTATTACAGCAGGTGGAGGCTTACAATTCTCATTATTTTCTAAGGAAAGTGGTTATTTTAAAATTAATATGAACTTATAACAACATAATGATATCATAAAGTTACCCATACTCTAGTTCTTCAATATTTAGGACAATTGATTCAGGACAATTGATTTCTAAATTCTCCAGAAATGAGAAAAATGCTATTCAACTCAAATATTTTAAAAATTTACTATGTAAGAATAAACAGCAAATGTTTCACCTAAGAACGTATATGCATATTTGTCACTTTTTTTGCTTATGAATGAATCATAATAGATATATTCTTAAAATGTATGGAAAGGTAAACAATAACCCAAATATTATCATCAGTTTTTTTTATTGTTTATTTTTTTTATTCTCATTCCCTTCATCTCAGATCTCAGTCAATCCGTGGATGAGATTTTCTACTTTTTCTCTCCCTTTAGTTTTTTTCTTATCTGCTGATTTCTTTAGCACCCTTCATAGCTTTTCTCTTATGCAATAAATATCTTAAATAAACATGTTTGTGGAGATCTTTCTAGGAGAGCTCGAGAAATGAGAAGGATGACAGGAAGGGTAGCACCTAGGAGTGGCAGTATAGCCTGCTTGTGTGTATCAGCAAAACAAAAGACCAGAGACATGTCTCAGAAGGATGTAGGGCTCAGACTGGCCAGATGCATAAGTAATATCAGAAGGACTGACTCAAAGTCAGTAACAGAGTGCGCTAATATAACTTTGCAGGACATAAAGGGGGAGGAAGTAGATCATGATCATGGCCAGTCACCCAATCCAATATGCCCTTATTTACTTCTCTAATGAAGCACACTGTTACTTATGTAATTTCATATAAAGCTCAGAAATCATGGTATAAAATAGGTCAGATAACAGTGCTTAGCACTAATGGACATTCAAAAATCTTTTTTAGTTTCCCAATTCTTTATACTGGGTCAAATTCTATGGATGGCTGCACACACGCGAAAACGGTAGTAGAGTAGGTGCAGTAGTAGGCAGTAGTGTCTTGCTATAAGCGTGTGGGTTAAATAAGGAGAGTGAAAAATTGTACGGAATTGGCTTAGCTGTTGATGGTAAATATAGCATACATACCAACACACTCAGGAGGACGTGTCCAGTTTCCACGTTTACAAGTTATTTCTTTTGATCCACGGAGATGATACCCGCTTTTACATTCATACGCTACTGTATCCCCATTGTAGTAAATCGTAGAGTGTGGGTTTGCCCTGCCATTCTCAATGAAAGGTGGGTCCTCACAGGCTATCTTCTCCTTTTGTTCTGCAAAGAAACAAATGAAAGGAAAGAGACCGTTTAGCTACACATGCAAACCTCATTTTAGGGAAAGCTTATTCAAGGTGTTGCTAACCAATGCATTTTGGAGGTTCTGTCCATTTTCCATTTTCACAACGTATTTCTTCTGATCCCTGTATCTCAAAATTAATTTCACATTCTACATGAACTACTTCTCCATGACGATAAGTTGTTGAATGTGTTTGGATTTTGGAGTTTAGTGGCAGAGGTGGTGGAGGACATCGGTTTCTTCTTCCTTATAAAAAACATCACCATATTTAGTCATATAGTTACGAAAATAATAGGTAGATTTAATAAACACATTCATTGAGCCAAGTACCATAGGAAGTATTGAAGACAGACCCTAGGTCACCCCCTTGATCTCCACTTTTGATGTGTTTGTTGTTCACTTCCTTGTGTGATACCCCTCCCCACTGAGCAGGAACTGTGACTTCCTTCTGACCAATAGAATGTGGCAAAGACAAGGGGATGTATGTGATTATGTATGTATAATATGCAACATACTACTGTAAGGCCATTCTTGTCGAGAGACTCTCTCCCTGCTGATTTTGATAAAAAGCACACTCCCACATTGTGAGCTTCCAAATGGGGAGACAACAAGGCCAGGAGCAGAAGGCTGACTCCAGCAGGCAGCTGGGAAGAAATTGAGGCTCCCAGCTCAGCAGTATGCAAAGCACTCAATGCTGTCAACAACCACAATGAGTTTGAAAGCAGATTCTTCCCCAGTCAAGCCTCAGATGAGACCGAAGCCCCAGCTGACACTTTAATAGCGGTTTTGTTAGACAAAGATGCAGAGGATCCAGATAAGCTATTCCCAGACTCCTGACCTACAGAAATTATGAAATAATACAAATGTGTTGTTTTAAGCTGCTAAATTTGTAATAGCGGTGTTATACACCAATAGAAAACTATAAAAGCAAGTAAATTAAAACAGCATTCATTATCTCCTTTATTCCTAAAGTAACTTTATTAAGCAGGGACAATTATTTCTCTCATATAGATAAACTAAAGCTTCTGAAGTAAGTATATTAACTATTAACTGGTGGATCTGTTCTTGTACCATGTCTATATGAATTAAATAAAATCTTCTTAACTATTCTAAAATGCAGACTGTATTAATTTCCTATTGCTGTTGGGACAAATTATCACACTTAAGTGGCTTAAAATAGCACAAGTTTATTCTTTACAGTTTTGGAAGGCAAAGCCCAGAACCAGTTTCACTGGTCTAAAATCAAAACATCAGGAAAGCTTCATTCCTTCTAGAAACTTTAGGAGAGAATCAGCCTCTTTGCCTTTTTAAACTTCTGTAGGCTGAACGCATTCCTAGGCACACGACCTTTCCTCCTATTACTCCAACTTCTTGCTTCCACTGTCACATCTCTATTCCTCTTCTGTAGTCAAATTTCCCTCTGCCTCCCTCTTGGGATTACATTTAGGGCCCACATGGATAATCCCAGAAATTATTCCTACCTCAAGATCCTTAATTTTATCACATGTGCAAAGTCCCTTTTTATAAATGAGGTAACATTCACTGGCTCCAGAGATTAGGATATAATTTATTATTATTCAGCCAACTGCACTGCCTACCTTACATCTAATGACTATTTACTAGAGAAAATAACATGGCATGCTGGCATGCTGACTAATTTGGATGGGGGGAGGGGGTTGGGCATAATGTAGGTTTGCCATTTATTTCTCAAATAACATGCGGCAGGTAATTTGCTAACAATCTTCCTCTCTACTGTTAGACCAAGGTTCTTGAGCAGGACTGGACAATTAAAAACAAAAACATTGAAGTTATCATTTGGTGCATTTAAAGAATTAGGATCCTTCTGGGCAGTCCCATCTCATACCTCTGGTCATCTCCCCCTTTCACTCTTTCTAGCTTCACCCCCTCTTCCAAGTTCCACTTTCCTGTCTTCCTCCTGCCTGTCAATAATGGCATTATTTTCTATATTACAGAGAAAAGGCTATCAAGACCTTTACTTCTCCCCATCTCTCCCAATCCTGAAACTCCTACTTACCTTTCAGTTCCAATACTATCCAACACCTCCAAAAATGCTATCGCACCCCATACCTCAAAATCTTCAATGTTTGTTCAAATACTTTATACCTGACTTTATTATATTTGTCACATTGTATCAATGTGTTCATTTTCAAATGAACAATTTTCAAATCTGTTCCCTCTGCTAGGCTAGGATCTCTTTCATATCTCATTGTAGGTACATTTAAATGACTGTTGGATTGTTGCCTTCCAACAGGTGATCATACTATCTTCTTGGACATGTCCAGTGATAGAAATTTACCCCATGGATTACATTTTACAATAGCTCTTACTAGAGGATCATATTTTTCATTTTTACTCTGGTTAATATTCTGTTGATTTTTCTATTCTTTACCCCCAGTGTTCTGAAGACTGTATTTTCATATCAGGAAATATGTAGCCAAATAAGAAAGAAACCCTCACAAAGCTGCCAGCTTGGAATAATTGAATCTAGTAATTCTCAAAAAGAAAATTTATTCATTGTTATAAGATATTTAAATTTATAATAAGAGAGTTTAAAAGTTATAACCACTCTACAAACTAATGCAAAATTTAAGATTTCTTCAAATTTAAATGTATTAAATATTGGTGAAAATAGCGCTGATTTAAAAGACCATATTTATCTTAAAAGATAGCACTCAGGACATGGATTAGATATCATCAGAAACATATTTTTTCATAAAAATTAAAGCTGATTTGGGATGAGCACTGGGTGTTGTATGGAAACCAATTTGACAATAAATTTCATATATTAAAAAAAAATTGAAGCTGATTAAGACATGACATTTTATTTGTATGAGTGTGAAATTTTTAAAATTACCTTCACATACAGGAGATTCTGGATACCAACCAAAGTTATAGCACTGAATTAAATCAGATCCACTTAGATAATAATTTTCATGACAGAAAAACTGAACTACATCTCCTTCTTCATAAGTTTGCTTTATAGGATGAAAATAACCATTTTCTATTAATCTTAAAGAAGAGCACTTTAATTCTAAAAATGAAAGAACGACATAAAATACAAAAGAAAGTGTCATTTTTTCTGTTGAACAAAATTCATCTATTTATATATCATATCTGGAATGGAAATTAGTAAATTTGCCATATTTTGTAATACATATAAAAGCTTGTCAATTCCTATATTTATGAAATATCATTAGGCTTATGTTAATTTAATTATCTGAGCTAAAAGAAATTCTGCTATTTGAGAGCTTTATATTTATTTTTTAATTTTTTTTTAATTATTTTTTTTTCCTGTGTGGAGGCTTGACTTTCAACAGACCTCAGCGAGGGAGCTACGTATGAAGCCCCTGAGAGCTCTAACTGATCAAAGCCTATGATCGACATAATTAAAACCAGAAGCAAAAAAAAGTATGAAAAATGAAACATAATCAGGGTGACAATTTATATACATTTCCATATAAGAGAAAGTTTTTAAATGAGACCAGATCATCTTTAAAATGAGAACGTACTGGTACATCTTGGTGTAAGAGACCATCCATATGTGCGACATTCTACCTCCTCTGCCTTCCTTCCTCCAGCTGTATAGTAGCCAGCAGTGCATTCGTATTGTACTCTGTCCTTCACCTGGAATGTTTTCTGCGTTGTGGAATAATTTCCATGATGTAATTCAGGGACCAAACATGTTTCTAAAAAAAAAAATCAACGTTATTTATTTTATGAATTTTATCATTAAAATAATAATATTAAAAAGAAATCTCAAAATGTATTTTCACAAAATCTTGAGCATATTTGGTGGAATCATCTTTGGCAAAATTGAAAAACAGCCAGTTTGCCTTTGTCTCTCTATTCCCTTTTTTTTTTAAATACACCTTGTGTGTTAATGCACCAGTCTTATACTCTTTTTTCTAAAAAAAAAAATTATTTTGAGAGAGAGAGACAGATCTGCACAAGCACAGGAGGGGCAGAGAGACAGAGACAGAGAGAGAGACACAGAGAGAATCCTAAGCACATTCTGTGCCATAAGCACAGAGCCTGATGCGGGGCTCAATCTCACCAACCATGAGATCATGACCTGAGCCAAAACCAAGAGCTGGTTGCTTAACCAACTGAGCCACCCAGGCACCCCCTCTATTCTTAAAATTCTACTCTAGTGTAGTTGAAAAAAGGCCACAATTCAACTAAAGGCTTGTTCAGTAACAATTTTTTGATTATGTGCCATCTGAGGATTTGTACAGTTTAAGCAACTGACAACACGTTAACAAAGTATGTCTATTCAAGTTACTGGATTATTTTAAGTGTATCCGATATGCATCTGCCAATACAAATCATGGGCATTATCTTGAATTCTTCTTTAATAAGGGAAATAGGAATTTACATATGTTGCAAGGAACAGGTTTAAGGTTTTTTTATTTTATTCCATTTCATTCTTTTCTTTATTAGTATAAAGTAGGAACTGCTTCCACCTTTTGGCTGTTGTGAAAAACTGCTGCTGGGAACCAACATTGGTGTAGACTGAGTTCCTGCTTTCAATTCCTTTGGGTATATACCTAGAAGTGGAATTACTGGATCGTATGATAATTCTATGTTTAACTTTTAGAGGAATTGTCACCAATCCACGTGTCCATCAGTGGATAAATGGACAAACAAAATGCTATATGTATATATATATATATATATATGTATATACATATATATATAATATTAGAATGTTATATATATACATATATATATAACAGAATATTATTCCATCATAAAAAGAAATTAACTCTGATACATGCTAAAACATAAATGAACCTTGAATACATTGTGCTAAGTGAAATAAGCCAGACACAAAAGAACAGTATTGCATGGCTCCTCTTATACAAAGTTTCTAAAATAAGAAAACAGAGACAGAAAATAGAAGTTACCAGGTACTGGGGTATGGTGGGGGGGGTGTAGGGGATTATTAAAGGTAGAGAGTTTCTCTTCGGTTTGATGAAAAAGTTTTGGAAACAGCTGTGATGGTGATGACAACATTGTGAATGTACGTAATGCTACTGAATTGTACACTTGAAAACAGTTGAAATTGTAAAGTTCATGTGATGCGTATTTTGCCACAACTAAAAAACAAGATGAGGGCTGCCAACGGTTTGAGGGAAGAAAAAATGGATGAATAGGTGGAAAACAGGGGGCTCTTAGGCACTGAAACTATTCTGCATGACACCTTACTGGTAGATATGTATCCTTAGACACTGGACAAAATGTGTAACACAAAGAATGAACCCTAATGTAAAGTATGAATTTGGTTATACATTGGCTCATCGATTGCAACAGATACGCCTCACTCAATGCAAGATGTTAATAATAGGGGAAACTGTATGTGGCCAAGGGCAGGAAAGGGTATATGGGAACTCTCTGTACTAGCTGATCAATATTTCTGCAAATCTAAAACTGCTCTAAAAATAAAAGTCTATTAATATCAAAACAAATAAGTAGGAGCTACTGGAGTAGGTGTGTTTTAGGAGTTGAGAACCCCTGAGTTAGGGAAACACCTAGCACTTAAGAAAAACAATATAATACCAACTTCTTGCATTTGCAGACATGATGAAAAATAAATTCTATTAAATAAAAATGCCTATCAATATAAGAAAGTACTAGCCTCACTGTCCCTTTTCTTCGGTTTTAGGAAATGGTTCTTAAACACATACCATGTTCCTTCCTGCAGGTAGGTTGAGAAGACCATCCATCAGCAAGACATTGAACCACTTCTTCATCCTCCCCTCCAGTAGTTTTATATCCTGAATTACAACTATAACGCATGTTCTCTTGAATTTTGTACCATAATTTTACATCAGAGATGTAACCATTTGTCAGCTCGGGCTTAGTGCATTTTTCTATGGGAAAAAAAATTCTTTGTTTAACTTGGTGAACTTAAGTTTGTCTTTTACTTAGCTGTAAAAATAAGGCAAAAGTTTAATATTATTCTTGGAATTTATTTATTATTATTATTATTTTAATGTTTATGTATTTTTTAGAGGGAGACAGACAGAAAGAGGGTGAGCAGGGGAGGGGCAGAGAGAGGGAGACACCGAATCCAAAGCAGGCTCCAGGCTCTGAGCTGTCAGCACAGAGCCCGACACAAGGCTCAAACTCATGAAGAGTGAGATCATGACCTCAGCTGAAGTCAGATGCTTAACCAACTGAGCCACTCAGGTGCCCCTATTATTCTTGGAATTTAAAGAATGAAGAACAAATTTCACTCCCAAATTCCTTAATTTTGGAAGTATCCTGCATGTTCTGTAACAAACTTCAAAAATCGATTCAACTTCATACTGACATTCTTTGTATTTATTAACTTCAGTTTTTATAGTGACACCTACACCTATCACATCTACTTTTAGAAAATTTAACAGCGCTCTTCCACTAACTAATTGCCATTAATGGCAAGTAGAAGCAATTTCATTTGAATTTACTTCCTAATATTTTTAAGTCCACTGTGTTTGACAATTTTTAACACTGTGTAACACAAGCACATACCGACTTTCTAAATGAAAGAGATTCATCTAAAACCTCTACTCTGCAAAACAGAGCTTAGAGAATTCTTTGTTTGAGAGAGGTCACCTGGTCTGATGGAAGCTAATTAATAGTTTGACTATAGGGTAGCCTGGCATTAAATAATGAGACAGATCCATCAGATTTATTTTTCCTAAATTTGAACTCAAAATTCAGAAAACACATTTTTTAATGGACATTATGGGAGAAGAAGTTGGTGCACAAAGGAGAGATGAGTCTTTCAAAGGATAAAACACTACAGTAACAATCTTACTCTTCTTCCTATGGCCAGTGACAAGCATTTTTTTCTGGCTTCCTATGCACATTATCTGTGTAAGTGCCTCACTCCTTAAAGTAACTTATTTGTATCTCTGTTTCTGGCAGTATGATAACACCAATTTCAATAAATGTTTTTATTCTCTTCACAGGGTATTACTGAAAATAAAGACAATAGCATTTTAATAAGAAACATTATTTATAGAATTTCAGAATATGCCTTCATTTTGTAACAGAGACCCTGGACCAGTAATTTTGTTCTTAATCTACCAAAACTTTTCACCACCAGCCAGGTTTTATTGGACCCTTACAGACTACTCTCTTCGCATATTATACATATTTTGTGGACACAGGCCACCAACTCACTGAAGCATCGTGGTTCTGGAGACCAGCCCTCTTGGGTACATGTGATTCGCTCCTCTTGTTTTCCAGTTGCAGTTGAATAACCAGCCAAGCAGGAAAATGACAATTTTTCATTTATTCTCATTGGAAAGTAATAGCTTTTAAAAGGATAGTAATATTGGGCAATCCTTCCATTTTCCACACTAGGAAAGCCACAGGGTTTCTCTGAAATGAGTAAATATCAAGATGAAAACTGAAAAACATACCTAAAACCATGAAACCAAATGGCAATACTTTTTTTTTTTGGGGGGGGGGAGGTGGGGGGGGAGGAGGAGGGGAGGGACAGAGGGAGAGAATCCTAGGCAGGCTCCACGTTCAGGTGCAGGGCTCCATCCCACAACCATGAGATCATGACCTGAGCCGAAATCAAGAGTCAGACGCTTGACTGACGGAGCCACCCAGGCACCCCAACATTTCTAAATTCGAAATGTTTACAGCCACTTTAACTAGTACTTCTTTTTATTAACTAAAATTTTAAGGCACTTCTGTGACAATTTTTTCAATCAGAATTAATCTGCTTGTAATCCCAATACCCAACAGTAAGAAGAAAATTGGTCAGGCCGCTTCCTCAGGGAAGCTTTCCCTAGCTTTGTAAAACAACACTCACTAACAGAAATATAATGCAAGCCACACATGTAATTTCAAAATCTCTAGTAGTCACGTTAACAAATGGAACAATTGAAGTTAATTTTAATAATAGGTATTATTTGACCCCTTCAAATATTAAAATTATTTTTCATTATTTTTTTACTACTAAGTCTGAACTTCAGTGCATATTTACACTTACAGCACATCCCAGTGTGGACTCACCACATTTCAATAGCTGTATGTGGCTAGTAGTCACTATCATGGACAGCAGAGTTCTAGAATAGGTGAAGTTCTGCTTAGGATTTGCAAACGTACAGAATTTTTAAATGAATGGCTTTTTTTAAAATTTAGAATGAAAAAGACAACCCATTAAAAATAAATAAAAGACTTGAGCAAGAGATTTACAAAACAGGATATGTAAATGGTCACAGACCTAGTAAAAAGTACTCAACTATCTCTGGCGATATTAAAGCAAAATATGCACATACCATATTTAAAAAGCATTCATCCCTTATGAACATTGATGCAAATATTCTCAACAAAATAGCAGCAAAGAGAATTCAGCAGCGTATTAAAAGGACCAATGAGCATGTGGGCTTTATTCCTGGAATGCAAGGATCATTCAACATACAAAAATCCATCAATGTAATATACCACATCAACAACATGAAAGAAGAAAGAAAAAAAGTATTTATCTGTGCACCCAAAGACATTTTAGAGAATGTTTGTAGCAGCATTATTGGTGTAGTCCCAAACTGGAAACAATCCAAATGCCCATTCATGGTGGAAAAGTTAAACATATTTTAGACTATGCATTCCATGAAATGGTATACAGCAATACAAGTGGTGAATTCTGAATGGTGACTCTCACAAACATATTATTGAGTGACAGATGCCTGTCACACATAAGTAAATATTATATGTACTTACATAATATTTTTATCGAGGTATAATTGATATACAACATATTAGTTTTTGGCATACAGTATAATGATTACACATATATATTTGTATATATTGCAAAATGATCTCACAATAAATATAGTTAACATCCATCACCACACAGGTACAAATTCTTTTCCTTGTGATGAGCACTTTTAAGATCTACTCTCTTAGCAACTTTAAAATATAAAATATAATATTATTAACACACATGTGAATATATATATGCCAGAGAAATTATAACAAAGAAATAGGGTGATTATATGGACAGCATTTATTTCAGAGTTATTTGTGGTTAGAAGCAAATTAGAGGTAACTATGTGTCCATCACTAGGAAGATGGATAAGTAAAATTTATGAAACACTATGTAGCAGTAGCAACAAAATAGATTGAGCAACATGGAAATGTTTAAATGATAGCAAGTAAAACAAACCAGTAAGGAGAGAAAATCTATGGCAAGCTTTTATGTGAATGTCAAGCACATACACAAAAGCAGACATAGTTCAGAAAGATGGTTACATATTTAAGAATATATCAAACACATTATAGTGGCTCTCAGTTTGATGCTAGGGGAAATGGAGTTTGGGATCAGGGATAAAGGGAAGAAATATATAAATAGAGCAAAAGTGGCACCTTTCATAGGCCAATGATGAGTGCATGCTATGAAATCAGTTATTGCCTGTTAGGTTTCCAGTGGGGGTGACCATGAGACTGTGGTCCCTGTCTTCAGGCAGGTTATTTTTCTGTTTGCTTGGGAGAAAGAAGATTATGACCATGTAAAAATTAGGAAATTATCTAGAAAATGCAATGTCTTCATGATAAAGATAATAGAGAACTGTATCAGCTGGTTTTTCTCTCTTTAGACAGAAAAATGAAACCAAAGGAAACTATTCCTAAAAAATAATTTTATTGTAGAATTAACTGTATCGAATAAGATGAATTCTATTTATTTCACTTTTACTGTTTTAATAGCAGACTTTTTTGGGGTACACAATTTGTAGTAAACTCTTCACCTAAAAGGCAATTATAATCTGTAAGATATTTTATTTCAACAAATTCCCTAAGGTGTTTATTTTAGAAAAGCCTTATTGCTGTGGTTTCCCATTTTGTATATTCACTCTGCTGACACCTAATGACCCGTCTGGTTTCTTATCCCTCAAGCTTAATTATTTCTAAATAATCCACACTTGTACACAGCCTACCTCACATTCGCTAATTCACACACTGGAAAGTCTGGCGATGAAGATTTCTGAGTCAGGGAGTCAACAGATATTGGTTTGTCTGGACACTCTTGATTTGCAACGGTTGTCCCACACAATTATTAATAGAGCGCCCTCTCACTCTCAAAAGTATCCTTGTCTGTGTAATCAATTACATGGTCCTCCTGATCACAACTTAAAGATTTAAGCCAATAAATAAATTAGGGTAAAAATCAAAGGGTGAAGAGTCAAAAATCTTGATGATTTATGGCTATTTTTTCTTTTCAAATTCCCCACACTAACATCTCACTTTATGAACAGAGAATTAAATTTGTACAAGCTTTGCAGTGTTATGAATCAATTCAATTATGAAGTTAGAATTAAGATTAACATACGACTTCTAAATGGTGGTACTGTTAGCCTGAAAACCCTTTGAGGTATTTAGATCCTAATCTCCTATGCCCTAAAACCTAGAGATACAAAGCAGGATTTTGTTTTGTCTTGTTTTGTTTTTCTAAATACTACAAAATACTAAATACTACAAAAATACTTACTAGTTATGCCCAAAGGAAAAATAAATCTGCCTAACTATAACAAATTCTATTTATAAGAACTGTGCTTTTATAAAGTTGATACACAAAAATGAAAGACTATATTAAAAGTTCAAGTTAAGTGGATGTTAGAATTTCCCTTTATGGTTTTTAGGGAATAAGAGTATTAAAAATTCAATTTACCTTCTGCATAGAGTTCTCCTGAGATGATTAATACGATGATAAAAGCCAAGTCTTTCGACCTCATCTTCAGTGGTGTGCCCCAGAAAGATTGTAACAATTGTAAAGCACTAGGGACTCCTCATTAAGTACACAATACTTTGCCTGAAGAAAAAGTTAATTATTTACAACATCTGTCTAAGCCTCTTTGTAACAAGACACATCTTTCATTTAAACCATTTTTGGAATAATGTTAAAATAACACAACTATGTTAATTGACAGAATTTTTGGTGCCAGAGTCCAATAAGGGCATGATCACCTATAAGGGCAACAAGAGCGGCAGCATAAATAATTAACTCAGACTGCATAAAAAACAAGGTAAATTTTCAACTTCAATTCTCTATTGTAAGTCCATGGAGTAAAGTTCACCTGTGGCCATTGATTTCTCTACCACCATTGATCAAAAGGAGAGATGAACTTAGAAACATGAGATAATGATACCTGATGTAAAAATACAGTGCTGTCTAGGTTGCACTGCTGGAAGAGAAAAATGACCTTAATTGTGTCAAGCAATGATATCATAATATTATAGTAAGATCTAATGTTTAGAGTGTTTGTATTCTGTGGCAGGTGATGGAATTAACACTGTGCTATATTATCATTCATTGATAAAAAATGTTTGGTGTGACCACTATGTACGGGTCATGTTCTAATCTTGGGTATATAGCAGTGAAAAAAAAAGATTAAAATTATAGTCTTCATGGAGTTTACATTTTCATGGGTTTTAATCTAAATAACAAAGTAAGATGGGGAGATAAGAGCTGTTATTATTTTAATTTATGTAACTTTTTATTAGAATATATTAAGGGAAAAGGCACACAAATAATCAGAGCACAGAACATGAATTCTCACCAACTGAACCCATTTCAAAATAAGAAATAGAATATACCAGCACCTCAGAAGTCACTAAATATGCCCACCCTGATATGAAACATTACTTTTTTTTAAGAAATCACATTGTTTGTTTGTTTATTTAATATAATTTATTGTCAAATTGGCTAACATACAGTGCATAAAGCGTGCTCTTGGTTTTGGGGGTAGATACCCGTGGTTCTTCGCTTATATAACAACACCCAGTGCTCCCAACAAGTGCCCTCCTCAATGCCCATCACCCATTTTCCCCTCTCCGCCACCCCCCTATCAACCCTCAGATTGTTCTCTGTACTTAACAGTCTCTTATGGTTTGCCTCCCTCCCTCTCTTTTTGTAACTATTTGAGACATTATTTTGACTTTTACCAGTGTAGATCAGTTTTGCCTGGTTTTACACTACATAAATGGAATCATGGAGTGTTTTTTTTTTTTTTTAATGTCTAGCTACTTTTGTTTAATATTTTGCTTATGAGATTCATCTTGTGCTGTAGATAGTTCCTTCTCTGTATAGTATTCTATTCTGTTAATATGCCACAAATTATCTATCCATTCTACCGTTCATGGGCATTTTAGGTGACTTTTAGTTTAGGGATATACCTCTGCTTATTTTCAAAGTTTTTTCTTTTTTTTTAATTTGAAAATTTTCAAACATTCTCACCTGGGTCTACCATTAACATTATATTACACTTCCAAAATCACATATTTATTCACCTATTCATCCATTTTTTAATTCATTTCAAAGCGAATTGCAGATATCCGTGCATGCCCCTCTACTTAAGCAAATATATCATTAACTGAAGCTCAGTATTTTTTACAGATTATTCTTTTCATATGAAATTTATAAAGAAATGTGCAACTGTTAAAAGTAACCTCTGTGGGTCTTGAACAGTGCATTCACCTGTATACCTCAGACCACTGTCAATCACCATCACCCAGAAAATTCCCTCAGACTCCTTTCCAGGTAGTCCTCACCTTCACTCCTGTTATAGGTAACCACTGTTCTCATCTTTCCACCAATCGTATTACTTGTCTGTTCTAGAACCTCATATCCATGGAAAACACAAGGACTCTTTTTCTGTAAGGCTTCTTTCATTGAGCATAATGTTTGGCATTTATCCATGTGGTTGTGGGTACCAGCATTTCAGCCTTTTTTATGGCTTAATTTAATAAAAGAATACTTTCATAGAAAGTATTGAAGTTGGTTTGTCAAAGACCACAAAGCTAGTGATAGATCCAGGCTTCGAAGTTCTTTTTAAAAAAGTAAAATATATGTTATCAAAATTAAGTATCTAAATTTCTAATCAATTAAAAGTTGCCAGCATCTACTAATTTCAGTAAATGTAGTAAGTGTATTACATCTAAAAATTAAACTAAATGAGGGAGTATATTTAGTGTTTCAAAAATTAAAAGTCTGGAAGAATCTCTTTTATTCCAAGTAAGAACAAAGCTAAACAACATAATTTTAAAGGTCTTATGTTCTGAAATAATATATTTACATGGTGCTAACTTCAAAGGGTACAAAGTGAAAACTCTCCATCCCACACTTGTTCCTCAGTCACCCACTTCTCCTCTGTAGAAGGTAAATAATGCCCTCAATACCTTTTGCATTTTTCTGGAGTTATCTTCGGTGTAAACAAGCAAATATATACCTTCTAGCTCATTACTTTTTCACTTAGTATATATTGGAGATCACTCCATAGCAATGCCCAAGTGACTTCCTTATTTGTTTTTAGATCAGTTTTCTAGTATATGGATGTATAAATTAAATTATTATTGGATAATGAAGTTGCCTACCATGTTTCATCATCGCTAGAATTTCTGCAATGTTTAGTACTACACGTGTCACATGTCCCCAGCTTGGCTCATTTTTCTATTGAAGTGTTGGTCTTTTTGCTGTGAACTTGTATGCACTTTTTATATATTTGAAAAAATGGATTTAGTCTGTGATTTTGAGTTATACATTTTTCTCCTTGATGTACTATTTATCTTTTAAATTGTCACAGTGGATTTTGCAAATTAATCTTTTCCTTGAAGATTACAGGGTTTGTGTTATTGTTAGAATTACTACAACTTTTTTTTTTTATTATTGCTATAGTATCTTACAATACTCCTTTGGCTAACTTTTTTTTAATGTTTATGTATTCATTTTGAGAGTGAGAGAAAGAGAATGGGGGAGGGGTAGAGAGAGAGAGAGGGAGAAAGAGAATCCCAGGCAGGCTCTGTGCTTTCAGAGCAGAGCCTGATGCGAAGCTTGATCTCATGAACTGTGAGAACATGACCTGAGCCAAAATCAAGAATCAGAAGTTTAACCTACTCAGCCACCCAAGTGCCCTCCCTTGTTTAATTTTTAATTAATGAATATAAAATAAATCTTCATGAACATGTCAACCTTATTTTTTCCCAGATAGTTGCCATGCTATCCCATTATTTATCAAATAATTCATGTATTTTGCCTCTGATCTGCATTTCCACCTTTCTCATATGCTAAATAATCTTATATGTTTCGGCATTTAAACTAGCCATGTTTTTTAGTCCTATCCCATTAGCTACCCTAGCTATAAAATATATGTGAACGTTTAATAATTAATGTAGGCCTCACACTTAAGTTTCCCTTTTCAGAAATTTCCTGTCTAGTTTTGCTTGCTTATTTACTGTTGATGTACTACAGGTTTGGAGTGAAGACTTTGGAGTCACTCAGCTCTGATTTATAATCTCAATATCCAGATTGTGGCTTTGGAAAATGAGAACTCATTTACCCCTACATTTCTACATTTCTAAAATAATGGTAAAAATAGTAGCTTTCCCAAGCATGTTGTGGAAATTCTGCTGAGAATAATTTAGTACTCCACAGTTTGCTGATCCTAAAAAAGTTGCATTAAACATTGTCTTAGAAACAAAATCTTGGGATGCCTGGGTGGCTCAGTCAGTTAAGCGACCAACGTTGGCTCAGGTCATGATGTCAAGGTCTGTGGATTCAAGCCCCACGTCAGGCTCTGGGCTGACAGCTTCGAGCCTGGAGCTTGCTTTGGATTCTTTGTCTCCCTCTCTCCCTGTCCCTCACACTCTGTCTCTCTCTTTCTTAAAAATAAACATTAAAAAAAATTAAAAAGAAAAAAAACAAAATCCTAAGTCAAATTTCATAAATACAGTCCAATGAAGTCTATCCCAATTCTGGGGGAGAAAAAAGGGTAATAATGCCTTTAGTGGAAATATCAAAAGATAATAAAAGATGAAATCATAAATATGTCATTCTAATTCTCTTTCCTTCTTTCTTCCTTCATTATCTCTAAACCTTATCTGTCAATAATAAAAATCTAAAATCTACTTCCTATAGGTTTTGAATATAACAACAGTTCCTTTTTAATTATATAACTGAGTATATTCTATGGGCTATATACTTGCTTGACAAAATATCATTTCCACTCAACATTTTTTCAAAGTTGGCACTTTAGGGATAAACAATGAAATGTTTGCCTCACTTCTCTTATTTGTATCTCCTGTAAAGTTTGTTTAATGCATGCCAAAGTACACTTCCAAAACTTTAGGACACTATGGCTCTTGTACCGACCTAGATTTTACCCACTAGATACATGTTCAGAAAAAAATAGATGTGAACAGTGAATATCATAAAGCAGAAGCCACATTTATGTTGATTCTGCCATTTTGCCTGGTTTGAACAATCCTGGAAGCACAAGCTTTACTAAACTGCTGCAGAAGAATCAGAAACTCTTGTTTCTAACTTCATAATGTCAAGGGACAGGTTATGGAATATTTACTGCTGACAGCAATGACAGTAAATGTGGTATGGTCCTGACCTCAGCATTGTGCTGGTGTCTTCCTGATTCAACTTCAAGATCATGACCAAAATAGCACATGCCCAGGCCAGTTTTGTTGTGTGCTACTAGGAGAAGTAGGAGCATATAGACATCATCAAAAAGTCTATCATACTTCTAATTGGAGCTTCAGCATAAGACTGATGGAAATTTAAGGAAAGGGGAATGGACTTGACAGATATATTTAGAACTCTGCATCCCAAAGCAACAGAATATACTTTCTTCTCGAGTGCACATGGAACATTCTCCAAGATAGATCATATACTGGGTCACAAAACAGCCCTTCATAAGTTTACAAGAATTGAAATTATACCATGCATACTTTCAGACCACAATGCTATGAAGCTTGAAATCAACCACAGGAAAAAGTCTGGAAAACCTCCAAAAGCATGGAGGTTAAAGAACACCCTACTAACAAATGAGTGGGTCAACCAGGCAATTAGAGAAGAAATTAAAAAATATATGGAAACAAACGAAAATGAAAATACAACAATCTAAACGCTTTGGGATGCAGCGAAGGCAGTTCTGAGAGGAAAATACATTGCAATCCAGGCCTATCTCAAGAAACAAGAAAAATCCCAAATACAAAATCTAACAGCACACCGAAAGGAAATAGAAGCAGAACAGCAAAGGCAGCCTAAACCCAGCAGAAGAAGAGAAATAATAAAGATCAGAGCAGAAATAAACAATATAGAATCTAAAAAAACTGTAGAGCAGATCAACGAAACGAAGAGTTGGTTTTTTGAAAAAATAAACAAAATTGACAAACCTCTAGCCAGGCTTCTCAAAAAGAAAAGGGAGATGACCCAAATAGATAAAATCATGAACGAAAATAGAATTATTACAACCAATCCTTCAGAAATATAAGCAATTATCAGGGAATACTATGAAAAATTATATGCCAACAAATTGGACAACCTGGAAGAAATGGACAAATTCCTAAACACCCACACTCTTCCAAAACTCAATCAGGAGGAAATAGAAAGCTTGAACAGACCCATAACCAGCGAAGAAACTGAATCAGTTATCAAAAATCTCCCAAAAAGTAAGTCAGGACCAGATGGCTTCCCAGGGGAATTCTACCAGATGTTTAAAGCAGAGATAATACCTATCCTTCTCAAGCTATTCCAAGAAATAGAAAGGGAAGAAAAACTTCCAGACTCATTCTATGAAGCCAGTATTACTTTGATTCCTAAACCAGACAGACACCCAGTAAAAAAAGAGAACTACAGGCCAATATCCCTGATGAATATGGATGCAAAAATTCTCAATAAGATACTAGCAAATCGAATTCAACAGCATATAAAAAGAATTATTCACCATGATCAAGTGGGATTCATTCCTGGGATGCAGGGCTGGTTCAACATTCGCAAATCAATCAACGTGATACATCACATTAACACAAAAAAAGAGAAGAACCATATGATCCTGTCAATCGATGCAGAAAAGGCCTTTGACAAAATCCAGCACCCTTTCTTAATAAAAACCTTTGAGAAAGTCGGGATAGAAGGAACATACTTAAAGATCATAAAAGCCATTTATGAAAAGCCCACAGCTAACATCATCCTCAATGGGGAAAAACTGAGAGCTTTTTCCCTGAGATCAGGAATACGACAGGGATGCCCACTCTCACTGCTGTTGTTTAACATAGTGCTGGAAGTTCTAGCATCAGCAATCAGACAACAAAAGGAAATCAAAGGCATCAAAATTGGCAAAGATGAAGTCAAGCTTTCGCTTTTTGCAGATGACATGATATTATACATGGAAAATCTGATAGACTCCACCAAAAGTCTGCTAGAACTGATACATGAATTTGGCAAAGTTGCAGGATACAAAATCAATGTACAGAAATCAGTTGCATTCTTATACACTAACAATGAAGCAACAGAAAGACAAATAAAGAAACTGATCCCATTCACAATTGCACCAAGAAGCATAAAATACCTAGGAATAAATCTAACCAAAGATGTAAAAGATCTGTATGCTGAAAACTATAGAAAGCTTATGAAGGTAATTGAAGAAGATATAAAGAAATGGAAAGACATTCCATGCTCATGGATTGGAAGAATAAATATTGTCAAAATGTCAATACTACCCAAAGCTATCTACACATTCAATGCAATCCCAATCAAAATTGCACCAGTATTCTTCTCGAAACTAGAACAAGCAATCCTAAAATTCATATGGAACCACAAAAGGCCCCAAATAGCCAAAGCAATTTTGAAGAAGAAGACCAAAGCAGGAGGAACCACAATCCCAGACTTTAGCCTCTACTACAAAGCTGTCATCATCAAGACAGCATGGTATTGGCACAAAAACAGACACATAGACCAATGGAATAGAATAGAAACCCCAGAACTAGACCCACAAATGTATGGCCAACTCATCTTTGACAAAGCAGGAAAGAACATCCAATGGAAAAAAGACAGTCTCTTTAACAAATGGTGCTGGGAGAAGTGGACAGCAACATGCAGAAGGTTGAAACTAGACCACTTTCTCACACCATTCACAAAAATAAACTCAAAATGGATAAAGGACCTGAATGTGAGACAGGAAACCATCAAAACCTTAGAGGAGAAAGCAGGAAAAGACCTCTCTGACCTCAGCCGTAAAATTTGTTTTAAAAAAATTCTAGGTTAAAGAATAATGGTTAAAAAAATTTTTTTTAATGTTTTTGTTTATTTTGAGAGACAGAGCAGGAGTGGGGGAGGAACAGAGAAAGAGGGAGACACAGAATCCGAAGCAGGCTCCAGGCTCTGAGCTGTCAGCACAGATCCCGACGAGGGGCTCGCACCCACAAACTGTGAGATCACGACCTGAGCTGAAGTCGGACACTCAACTGACTGAGCCACCCAGGCGCCCCAAAGAATGATGTTTTAAAAATGTGCAACTAATAAATTAAAGGATTAAAGTAATCGCAAAAAGTTACACATGATTGTCATAAATAAAGACAAAGAAGTAAAAAGGAAGGAACAAAAATTGGTTGGTCAGATTTTGGCTTATGGCCACGATGGAGCAACAGGAACTGGATACACCCTCCACCTGAAACAACTTAAAAAAAAAGAAGATAAAATTTAAGAAACGATAGTTTTTAAGACATTAGAGATTAGGCAATGAGATGAACCCAAAAAACACCCCACAGCCTGAGAGTTTCTTGCCACACTGTAGAGTACGGTGGTCTTCCCAAGGTGAGGAGATGGAATTGTGAGTTATGAAACCAAAGCAGGTAGGGGGTCAGAGTGCAAAGTACAGGAGAGAAGAGAGCTGCATAGACAGAGATCTGCAGAGGGTCCACTTTAGGTTTTTAGCTGAGTACTGACTAGAACATCTGAGAGAAAAACATGAGAGGCCAAGGAAGGTACCACCCGAGAAGATTAAAGGGAGGAATTCCTGGAATCCACTTGGGGGTTGGGGATAATTCCTGCTCTCGTGAGTCAGAGTGGAACACTTCATGATTTACATGGCATTCATAATGTTCTCGGGTTTTTACCTCAGTAGCAGAGAAAAACTGTTCCTGCCTAACAAAGCTTATAGCAAGACCAGAAAGGATCAGTTTTCAAGTAAAGTAACTGAATTCCAGAACAAGCTCAAAAGTATTTATAGGAGTACAGAATTATCCAGCATGCAAAATAGGTAAAATTCACAATGTCCCCAAAGGAGAGGATGGGGAGGAAAGAAAACACTATTTGAAGAAATAATAGCTGAACATCTTCCAAATTTGGTGGAAACTATAAGATCATAGATCAAAGATAGTCAAACACTAAGAACAATAAACATAAATAAAATCACAGTAAGGCACGATATAATGAAATTGCTTAAACCTAGTGATAGAAAAATTTTAAAGCGCTCAGAAAAGAAAAAACAGCCCAGAGGAACAAAAACAAGAAGAGAGCAGACTTTTTGTCAGGAACATTGCAAGCCAGAAAACAATGGAAGCAACATTTTTAAAGTATACAAAAATTAGAAGAAAGAAAACCTGCATCCTAGAACTCTATACGTAGTAAAATACTTTTTAAAAATGAGAGCCAAAAATAAAGACTTTTTCAGATATATATATTAGCTGAAATTTTCACTAACAGACCTGTACTATGAACCATATTAAAGGAATTCCTTCAGATTAAATAAAATGATACCAGATGGAAATGTGGTATTCAGTCTACATAAAGACTGAAGAGCACTTCAAAATAGCACCTATGTGAGTAACTTTAAAGATTTTTAGATTATCTAAATCTTTTAAGAGATATATGATGGTTAAAAGCAAAAGTGATGAAAATTATACTTTATTATGGGTTTATAACATGCTAAGAGTAAAATATTGACAATAGCACAAAGGTTGGAAAGGCAGAAATATAATATATTAGAAGATCTTTATACTATATATGAAGTGTTATAATACCACTTACAAATGGACTGTGATGTAAATACCACTTACAAATGGACTGTGATTTACTAGAAACCTGAAAGTAACATAACAAAGAGTTATAGGTAATAGCCAACAAGGTAGATAAGTTGGAATCATAAAAAACAAAACAAAATATAAAAAAAAAAAAAAGCAAGTATTTAATCCAAAACAGGTCAGAAAATAAGAAAAAGGTTTTAGTGGAGAAAGCAGATAGGATGAATAAACAGGAAGAGGATAGATTTAAACTCAGCCATATCGATAATCACATTAACTGTAAAAAGTCTAAACATCTCAAGTAAAGGTAGATAGAGATTGGCAGATTAGATTAAAATACAATGACCCAACTATATGAACTCAACAAGAAACCCATCCTACACAAATATACAAATAGGTTAAAGAGTAAAATATGGATATATATACAATATGTAGAGGGTTTATGGTGGCCCGGAAAAGATGTGTCTATATTGTAATCTCTGGAGTCTTTTTTTCCAAAAAGGGTCTCTGCAGATGTAATTAAATTGAAGAGTCTTGAGATCATTCTGGATCATCACAGAGGCCCTAAATCCAAGGACAAATGTCCTTATAAGAGTGAGGCAGAGGGAAATTACACAGAAGAGAAGGCCATGTAACCTCAAAGGCAGAGATTACAATGATGGGGTCAGAAGCCAAGGAATATCTGGGGCCAACAGAAAGTGGAAGAAGCAAGGAACAGATTTTCTCCCAGAACCCTCAAGAGAGAGCACAGCCTTGCCAACACCTTGGTTTCAGATGAATGGTCTCCCAAACTGTGAAAGAATACATTGTTGTTGTTTTAATTCAACAAGTTTGTGTGAATTGTTACAGAATTATGAAATCAATACACATGTTAACAATGATCAAAAGAGAACTGGAGTATGGAACAATGTAAAGATAATTAATGCCAATAAATTTAAAATGGTTAAAATGGTAAATTTTATGTGTATTTTACCATAATTAAATATTTGTAACATGTAAAAGAGAGAGAGAGAGAGAGAGAGAGAGAGAGAACAGGAATTGCTGTATTAAGTCAAATAAAATGGATTTTAGAACAAAGAATATTGCTGAGAATAAAGAAGTTCATTCTACAATTATAGAGTGATCAATTTATCAAGACAACATAGTCCTAAAGATCTCCTCAATTAATAAAGAGCTTGAAAATACATGTAATTTAATCAGTTTTGGGTTTTGGTTCAAGGGGAAATAGAAAAATCCACATTTAAAGTCCAAGGTTTTAATAGCCAACTCTCAATAACTGACACAAGTAGACAGAAAAACAGTAAGTATACAAAAGCCTTGAACAACACTATCACCTAATTTGACTTACCTGATATTTGTGGCACACTCTACATGATAGCAGGACATTTATTCACGTGAACATGAAATATTTGTGAAACAGACCATATTCTGGGCCATAAAACAAGTCTCAATCAACCTAACGGAAGCCAAATCATAAAAAATACTAGAGTTGGATTAAGTTACAATGACATCTAGAAAATCTGCAAGAATTTGCTGTCTAAACACATATGTAAATAATCCATGGGTCAAACAAGAGATCAAAAGAGAAAGCATTTTGAACTAAATGAAAATGAAAAATATATCAAAACTTGTGGGATGCAGCTAAAGCAATACTTAGAGGTAAATCTATAGCAATGCCTACTTATTAGAAAAAAAAGGATTTCAAAACGACTTAGCATATACTTTGAGAATTAGAAAATGAAGACCAAATGAAATTCCAAGTAAACAGAAGAAATGAATTAATAAATGATCTAAATTTCATATGAAGATGGGAAGAACCTAGAATAGTGAAATCAACTTTGAAAAAGAACAAAGTTGGAGGACGTACACTGCTTGATTTCAAGCTTTATTATAAAGCTACAGTAATCAACACAGCATGATACTGGCATAAAAATTTAACAGATTGGTGGAAAAGAAGAGATTTCAGAAAGAGACCAATACTTATATGGTCAACTGATTTTTGACAAATGTGCAAAAGCAATTCAGTGGAGAAAGCATAGTCTTTTCTAGAAGTCAGCCTGGAACAACTGGTTGTCCATATGTAAAAAAATAAGCTTTGATCCATACTTTGTAACATATACAAATTAATTTGAAATGGCTCAAAAAATATACAACAAACTAAAATGACACAAGTTCTAGAAGAAAAGCGTAATAGAAAATCTTTGTAACCTTGGGTTGAGTAATGAGTTTTTAGATGCAATACCGTGAGTATAATGAATGAAAGAAAAAAATTGGTAAGTTAGGTTTCATCAAATAAGAAGTTCTGCTTTTCAAAAGGCACGGTTATGAGAACGAAAAGACAAGTAACAGACAAGGAGAAAATATTTGCAAGTCACTTATCTGATAAAGGACTACTATCCAGAATATTTAAAGAATTCTCAAAACTTACTAAGAAAACAACCCAGTTTTTAAAAATTGACAAAGACTTGAACAGGCTTGTCATCAGACATATGGATGGGAAAAGAACACTTGAAAAGTTGTTTAACATCATTAGTATTAGAGAAATGTAAACACAATGATATAACACTACTCATCTATACAGAAATTTTAAGATTATGTTTGACCATAACAAGTATTCTTGAGGATGTTACCAATGTATAAATATGCAAAGAAACATATTGGGTAGACACACCATATTGATTCACACTCTTAGAGCAGGGGTCTCGTTGAAACTTATAATGGACAAATAAACCAGGAGGGGAAAAGATTTGAAAGGCTGGCTAAGTCAACTAAGTGAACTTGTTCACACATTCAATATGATATAAAGAGCAAAGAGAAGACTCTACTGGAAAGGCCTCTATGACCAGGAGGTGAAAATGAGAATGAAAAGTAATGGATGGAGTTACACCACTTTTTGTTTTTTGCTCCTCACAAAATTTTCTTCTATCTTGACTGACCCAGTTGCCTCAAGACTGGCCCTGTACTGCTGTGTACCAGCACAGCACAATATCAGTGCACAAGACACAACATTCAAACCATTAATTTTGACAGTACATGCTCCTAAGGGAATGTCAGAGCCATCGCAACTTATGTGGCCAAATGAGGGGTATATGCAGTCCCATTACTAAGCAGCAAGGACAGGCCTATAATTCTTTGTCAAATCTAACACACATCCCTGGGAATAGGGCAAAGGGTAGGCCATGGAAAGACTGATGTTACTGTTTGCTTTAGGAGTAATTAGTAAAGCTGAGCCAGGGGAGGAAGGAATGGGTTAAACAGTCTGCAATAAAAGAAACAGGAGATACGGCAAATAGAGGGTTTGACCTGAAAATAATACTCTTAGCTGTCTCTCTCAGCTCCAGTGCTAACGGCTAAGGCTAGAATACACTTGACTCTTTTCCCAGAGAGGAAAAACTGGACTCAAACTGATTTAGGAGTCTGCCCAGTCTCCACTTGGGTAAACTAGTGATGTGATGCAATATTCTCAGTGATTTGAATACCAGTATCTGTCTGGAGCCACCTTTTGGCTCACCATTTGTGGTCAAATTTCCTTGATTGGTTTTCAGGTAACCTGAAGTTAAGAGTATCCCCAACTTGCACAATATGGAAGTTGTTAAAGAGCAAACATCTGCATGTTCATAGTGAGACTATGAATCAAGATGAGTTTTCCCTGAGAAAGCTGCCTGGGTACGATGGGGAGCAGATTGCTACAACTTACCATTAACTCAGCACTTACCTTAGAGCAAATGTGAACACAAATGTAATGAAAAGTCCTTTTATGAAAATGGCAATGGAATTTATTTATTTTTAAATGTTTATTTTTGAGAGAAAGAGAGAGAGAACGAGCAAAGGTGGAGCAGAGAAAGGCAAGGAGAGAGAATCCCAAGCAGGCTCTGTTCTGTTAGCACAGAGCCACATGGGACTTGAACTCATGAACTGTGAGATCATGACCTGAGCCAAATCAAGAGGTGGACACTTAACAGAATGAACCACCAGGCATCCCTGGAATTTAGATAGCCTCGAAGAGAAAGTACCAATAGAAGGAAGACACTGAACAGCACTGTGAACAATTCGTCAGTAACACCGTGGAAGTAAATATGTTATTGGATTACTCTTTTAATGCACCTTGATAAAAATCAATTGCGAAGATTGACAGCAAGAAGAATTTATTCTAAATATTCAAAAAATGTTCAGCAGGTATGAAACAATGATGCTTTGGCAAAGCAAGGGCAAAGTTTAGATCAAATTTCATTTTGTACTCATTTAGATCATAATTTAAAAAAATACCACTTTCACAAACAAACAAGTTATCTGCAGTAATAATAGAATATTATTCATAGACTAAAACTATGGCCTAAAACCTGTTTCTGAAATAGGCATCTATAATTTTTTTAGGTAAAAAAGTCCTTAATTTATATAAGCTTCAGAAGCTACTTTAAGTGATCCTCCATAAACATTTTGTAAAATAATCAAGTTTTTAGAATATTTCCTTCTTCCTTTACATGGGTTGGGAGTTTGTACACACACTCAAAAACAAACATGCTCTCAAATATTAGTTGGAAATAAATATTTCCACTATTTTTAATTCTGGTAAGTTATAAGCAAAGTTTTTTCATTGGAATTCTCCCTCTTTATTGAAAACAGAAAGACAGATTATCACTCTTTCTTTACACCAAGAATCAATGGCTATTTGAATACACAAATTAAAAACCAAGCCTATTAGATGGGCACTTGGCTGACTCAGTTGGTAGAGCATACCACTCTTGATCTTGGAGTCGTGAGTTTAGGCCCCTCTACCCATGTTGAGGGTAGAGTTTACTTAAAAAAATAAATAGGGGATGCCTGAATAGCTCAATTGGTTAAGTGTCCAACTTCGGCACCGGTCATGATCTCACAGTTAGTTAGTTCCAGCCCCTCATCGGGCTCTGTGCTGACATCTCAGACCCTGGAGCCTGTTTCAGATTCTGTGTCTCCCTCTCTCTCTCTGCCCCTCCCAGGTGCTCTCTCTCTCTCTTTCTCAATGGTAAATAAACATTAAAAAAAAATTTTTTTTTAATAAATAAGCAAGCAAGCAAGACTATTAGCAAAATGTAGCTACTAGCAACAAGCAATCCAATTGCTATAGTATTTTCTTAATCAGTAAAGATTTTTAAACGTACTAGGCTTTCATTGCTATAAGCAAAAATTAGAAGCTCTAAAGATAATAAGTGTGGAAAAAAGTCACCTACCTATTGAGAAAAATTCAACAATTCTGAATACAGAATGCATACTGTGAATTTCTTCCTCTTAAGCATGAAGCCGAAGTATAATAGGAATAACAAGCTGTGCTAGGAATATGTAGATAAAATTTCCAAGGATCTAAAGCATGGATTTTATTTGTAGAAATCATAGCTATGTAACAATACATTTATCTATCATTTAAAACTAAATTTAAAAAATGACACAGTATGGTTATAATGACATCTACTGGACATTTGGGTTAATTACGGTTAACAGGAAGGTTAATTTGAAATTCACCTAACTTCACCATTAATAATAAACTCATGTGAACTAAAATTAGATTGCAGTGAATACATTTATTTTCCTTCTTTAATATAATGTACTAGCTCTGTAGAAAAGAGCTACTTCTGAAGTAATAGGCTTCATTTCTTCTCAACCAGTCCTCCCAACCAATATACAATGACATACAACACAGACACGCAAGCCTTTTAGCTTTTAGGTCTTAGAATCATGATATGGATTTATCACATAAATTTGGGAGAAATGCTCTTAATATAAATATAGGATATTACATAAAATTTTAAAAGATTAGTTTGAATTTCAACAACGGAAAAATTTTTAACACGTGGAAGTCATCTTACATGTATTAACTTCATAGAAATATTTCTGGTGCAAATACTTTTTGGTTAAAATCATCTTAAAGGAAATTAATACCAATAAACATTGTATCCTAGCCTAATTTACTAAGGTAAATAGATTTCTGGGGTGCCTGGGTGGCTCAGTTTGTTGAGCGTCTCACTTCAGCTGGGGTCATGATCTCAGTCTGTGAATTGAGCCCCGCGTCGGGCTCTGTGCTGACAGCTCAGAGCCTGGAGCCTGATGCAGATTCTGTGTCTCCCTCTCTCTCTCTCTGCCCCTCTCCTGCTCATGCTCTGTCTCTCTCTGTCTCAAAAATAAGTAAAAACATTAAAAAAAATAGATTTCTTATACTACAATTCCTTTAAATGAAAGAAAAAAAACCCAGAGCATTTGGGAGAGTCAACAAAAATCATGTTTGAAAAATACTGAGTACTAAGAATTCCTAGAACACTTTATTGGGAGAAAAAAAATAGCAAAGAAATATCACAAATTCTAGAGTTAACTTCAATATATTCTTTGATATACCACAACGGTCTTCAGAGCTATCCTAACCAAATCTCAGCCGATTTCAGATTAATTAGGTGTAATCCTTATTCTAACAAATTAGAAAACTAAGTAGTTAAGTGGTCTCTGCATTTTTAGCTACTACTGATTCATTTAAAAGTTAAAACCTTTTATGGCTTCCATATATGGACACATTTTGGGACACTATCAGATTTCAAACAGCCACTGGAATTAGGCTTTGGTGGCCCTGAAACCACACTGGGTTAGTATTGGTAATAGTGACCCAAAACTGTTGAAAATACCAAATTAGGTTTTAACACCTAATCATTATCAGGTCTATGTATATGACTAGGTGACAAGTTTCTCTTGTAAGCAACATCATACTCTTTCCAGGTCAAATTAGAACTCCAATCAGTTCAAAGGTAAGGGTTGTTAGTATATACAAGGGCAGGTGGAGTTTAATTTCCCTAGAGGAGCTCCCCTGCCTGTCTGGATGGTCCAGTCCGTCAAGGAAACAAATGGAGATGTTGTCTGGGGGCATTTGTGAGATTATTTTATCCCCTTGTCACTTCTAAGTGTGTTGGCAGAATCTCGTATTTTCAAAACTTGTTTTAGAAAAATGCTTCAATTAATCTATAAAATGAGAGTAATAAAGCTATTCTTTTCCCTTCTGGAATATGATTATATTCAGACTAATATAATATTTTAAGGTAACAGACACGAATAAGTGTTATAATCATTTCATGAGATAGTGGTTTCTCACAATCATAAAGCCATAAAATAACAAAAGAACAACAGTTTAGTTATTGTTTTATACATATATATGCATATATATATATATATACATTTTAATTTTAATACAAAATTGGATTTTAGAAGTTGTACAAAAGAAAGCCAAAAACACTCTACACATGCATGATTAGCTTTAATAGTTCTTTTTACTGTACATACTGAAAATGTTTACATTTACTAGTAAGGAATGCCAAGTGTGTCCATCACCATTTGAATAGCTTGTAGGGGATTTGTGATTTCTTCCATGTTATCTCTTCTCAAAACCCAATCTGGTTTAAGTCTGAAAAGAATAAAAATCTTGCATTAACAAAGTTCTTCTCTTCAAGGGGTTACCTTCACTGTTTTGTCTGAACTAAAATGTGGCTACTCCTGAGCACATTGCTTCCCTTTTAACAGGTGAGAGGGCTTCATATTATTGCCGTTTACTATTTTCAGGCATTTCTTGTCATCCTTCTTCCTTTGAAGTTTATGCTGTTTAGCTCACCACTGCCTCTGGGTCATCTGTCAACCTCCGGTGTTTTGTTCTTTGTAAACCTGGTTCTTGATCTTCTCTCAACTTTTGCCACCATTCTTAGTAACTTCAACATTCATGCAGCCCAAAAGCCAACAACCTCTTCTGTCAGTTTTTGCCCCTTTCCTTCTGTTCTACATTAACCAACCCTTTTCTACGAGATCACATAAGAGCCTTTGTCATCCCCAGAAAGTACCCCACCACTGACATCTCAATCTGAGGCTGCCATTCTCCCACCACTTCTGATCTATCCATGTCTTTTGATTTAATACGTTCACTGCACATATTCTTCCACCCTAAGATCTCTGATTCACTGACCTCAACATGTATCCATCCATCCATCCATCCATCCATCCATCCATCCATCCGAATGCTGATCTCACTTCCCTCCTTGTCTAGCTTAGGGCCATCAATATAATCCCCTTAGCAAATTTCATTAACGCTATTGTTCTCTATTAAATTCAAATGGAAGGTTCTATTTGGATTCCAAATTGAATTCAAATATCTGCCTTCTCCATTCCTGTACAGCTGAATAGGAAGAAAAGAAAAATTGCAGAAGCAGGCTGACTGATTTTATGTCAATAATTACAAAGTTAAATGGGTGCTTGAAATTGCCGAGTATGCTTCCTCTTTCTCCAAGATAACCATTTTATTCCTTTCTTCTTTTCAAATGTCCCTTCCATACATACCCTCCCTGGTCTGCTTTTGAGCTAATGTTTATAATCTCATACTTCATTAAGAAAATAGCATTCGTCAGAGGGGAGCTCATACATCTTTCTCACATAAATCCCTACTATGATATGCATTTCCATCTTCTTATTCTTTCCTGTTAAAAATCCAAATATCTATCAATTGTTAAGTGGTCAAAGCGTGGTATAGCCATACAATGGAATAGTACTCTGTGATAAAAGGAAATGAAATTTTAATTTATGCATCAACATAAGTAAACCTCAAAAACAGTAAGCTAAAAAAAGAATCCAGTCACAAAAAGCTATATACTGTATGATTCCATCTGGGTAACCATATAAAAAAGGCAAAACTAAAAGTACTGAAATAAGATTAGTAGTTGCCTGAATCTAGGGGCTAAAAGGAGACAACTGATTACAAAGAGGCGCAAGGTAACTTGGGTGTGATGGAAATATTTTATCTCAGTTGGTACTGGTTTCACAACTGTACACGTTTGTCAAAAGTCACTGAATTGCATACATATATAAAGGGTGCATGTATACACTGCTGGTAAATTCTACCTAAAAAAAGTGACTATATTGAAAAAAAGGGGAAGCTAGTTATTCATTCATGTTAATTACAGTTTTAAAAACATAATTAGTATTAAAACTTACCAATTCCTTAAGTAGAAATCATATATAGAAATGGTCCTCATTAATAAGTTTCAAGCAAGTGCTATTTTTATGTTATATTGTGAAATATGCAATCAAAATTTCAATTTGCAACTATTACACAGTTTGTTATAATGAGTAATTATAAAGCAAGCTGCTAATGTTAACCCAGGTCAAAAAATAGTGCATTGTCAACACTGTAGGATTTATGCCTGGCAGAGAAGTGCTGAGTCACAGAAATGGAGACAGGCAGAAAAGGAAGGAAGGAAGGAAGGAAGGAAGGAAGGAAGGAAGGAAGGAAGGAAGGAAGGAAATAAAACATCATAAGTTAATTTAGTTCATCAAAACCAATTAAATCTTTTATTAATAAGGTAAACTCAGAAAATGCTAACTTGATTATTTTAAAATAAAATTTTAATGTTGCTTCAATAAAATGTAAAAGTCATAGCTGAAGTTCTAATGTTATAAATTCTGGGTCATAAATAAATTCATAAATAATAACAAACTTGTCCCTTAAATCAGTATTATAATTCCAATTTAGACCTTCTAACAGAAGAATGTTCCTACAGTTCTCTATAACAGAAGACCGAATTTTGTCATAAAAAATTCAACAAATATTACACTTAAAAAGGATGAATTTTACTGTATGTAAACTGTATCCCAATAAACCTGACTTTACAAACTATGTAGTAGCATGGTTAAATTACTACCTAACTTTCTAAATGCTGACTCTATGCTCCTGAACTTTTAGCAACACAGAGCAGTAACAGACTTTGCAGCCTGGCACTGGTCTGGGGGTCACACTTATTAGAGTAGCACAAAAAGGTGTGAGGTGATTCAGGTTTGTTTTAGTGACAAGAATCATATTTAGATGGTCTTGTGTACCAGGAGACACAATATCGGGTGGTCTTATCTTTTTGTGATGTTGAGATTCATCAATGGATTTGACTACTGCCACAAACATCGATTTAATTCATCTAAAGCTTTTATCAAACATGCATGTTCATGGCCCAGAGCACACCTATTATTTCTTGAGGGGCTACAAAATAATAATAGTTTCATATACCTTCTGCATTTATTAAACAGAATTTTTTTTATAGAAAACTTTTCTACAACAACCATTTGGTTACCTAAGATATAGTATGTATAAAAAAAAAAAATGGGAAAGACTTGACTCCTTCCTTTTACCCGTAGTAAGTATCATGAGTGGTTTCTCTAGCATCCTTCAAGGGTAAGCAATGAGTTTTTTTAGTATCATTATAGACTCATCAATTTTTCATCTGATGTGTTGCACCTGTTTGCAGTCCTCATGACTCTGTGTCACTGCCTCACCACTGGCTTCCATCTTGTTGAGTCCAAGGGGCAAGTTTCACACCTCATCTAACAGCCTCTTAGCAGCAAGCTGAAGGGCTGATGTGCCGCCAGTCTGGAACAGCGTCTATCCAGTCAGCAATTCCTGTCCAGAGCTGTTGGCTGGTTCTTTCTCTTGTCTCAATTCTGGAGAAATTGGGGTTACTCTGAGGGTCAGTTTGGGGCATTCTTTTCTAGGTATTCTCTTCCCCTGAGGTGATCACGTTCATTGCGGTGGTCTTGAATGCTACCTAATGATTCCTGAATCTAATGATTACCTAATTTAAACCTCTAGACTGATTCTTCTGGCCAGAACCACAGCCCTGATTTTCTAATGGCTTGTTTGTCTTTTCCTCTAATTTCTCATAGGCACCTCAGACTTACCCAAAACAAAACCCACGCTTCAACGTCCCTTCCCACTCTATCTTCTGTCCTTCCTTACTTTTACTTCTTGTAATTATATCCCAGAGACAATTTCCTAGTCACAGCAATTTTAGCAGGCCCTCTGAGTGATACTCTATCCTAATAGCAACCACAATCTTTGATACTTTATTTGCTTATTTATGGTCATTCTCCTGAACTATGTAATTCCATGCTGTACAATAATCACAAGTCCAGCGCCTTAAAGCACAGGGTTCAACTCTATACCATTCTTACTCTGACACTGATGGAGGTGTCTACTTGGTTAACCAGGTAAGCTAACACCCATTTTTTTTTTAAACTTCTAAAGTTACATGTCTTAAACTAGTTAAGCTACTATTATCTCTATAGGTTGGCTGTTGGCTGAATGGTGGCCCCCACACCAAAATGATACATCCACATCCAAATCCTTAGCATCTGTTAATGTTACCTTATTCTGAAAGGGGGTCTCCACAGATAAACATAACTAAAGGATCTTAGGATAAGATCATCCTGTATTATTGGAACTGGCCCTAAATCCAACATATGTCCTTTTAAGAGACACAGAGGAGGGAGAAGGAGGAGAGGCCCATGTGAAGACAGAGGCAGAGAATGGAGTTATACAGCAACAAGCAAAAAACACCTAGAGTCACAGAAACTGCAAGTCAAAGACAGAGTCTGCCACAGAACCCTCAGAGAGAGTGAGGCCTTACTGACACCCTGGTTTTGAACTTCTGGTTTCAAGAATGTTCAGAGAATAAATGAGTCTGTGGTTATTTTTTACAGCAGTTCTAGGAAACTCATGCAAGGTCTCATAAAGAACTTCTCTAGAAGGAGAAATTTCAAGTACCAGGAGGATTATGGGAGGAGTTGGAAGTTGATATTTTGGCCACGAGGGATTTTTGGCAGCTTCCAAGCAGAATAGTTTGTCCTACATGCAGGAAAAAAAAGTTTATACGCCAAAGCTTATAAAAAGCTAATTTTCAGACTTAGCACTTAACTATTTAATACAATGAATTTATTGAATGACTAGTAAATACCCAAAGCCACGGTGTTATTGCTTCATTATTTACTGAGATCGTCTACTTTAGAGTTACCAAGGATTCTATTCTTACTCATATGTTGTTTCTCCACTCTCCAGCACAGTACCTTGCTTTATAGTACATACTCAGTAATGTTTGCTGAATGAATGAATGAATGAATGGATAGTGGCACAAAACTATAGAGTACATTTACTGCTTACCTTGAAACTATTCTGGTTCTTATGGGTGTTTCTGGAATAAATGGAATACTTATAGAAGAATTCTTCTTTTGGGTATAAAGTATTCTTTCAGTATTCATTTTATGTTTACGAGCTGTAAGTTTGTAGAGACTATAAATACGGTCAACAACTTTGGACCTACTTCGAACATCCTAAAAAAGAAAATGTACATTTATTAAAACTGGGAACAATTTTGTAGCCCTTCTATGCTAGTAAAAGCAACAATAAGAACCACTATAGTGTAAACTTACGAGCTTTTAACAAAATCAAAAGCCATTCTTTCCAAATTTAGCAGTTAGATTGGTTAACATTATATAAACTAATTTGTAAGACAATTATAAAAAAGGCAAATATTTGAGTTACCAAAGCCTGTGAATTTTCTCTCTTCCTAGTTTCCAACGTTATCCACTTGTCTCTTATAATACAACCCTAGGTCAAGTACAATTTCTTACCCAGACCACTGTATCTATATTTATATTTATATTAATATTTATATCTATAATTCTATCTCTATCTCTATCTCTATCTCTCTCTATCTCTATCTCTTATTTCCCTCCTTCCTGGTTTCCCTACATCCACACTGAACGGTCTTCATACATCCACATTTTCCCAAATCTATTCTTCAATCAGTAGCCAAAGTCATGTTAGAACCCAAACTGGAGCATACTCTCTTACGTAAATCCTTCAGTGGTTTTGTTCTCACAGTGAAGGCCAGAATCCTATTACAGCCTACGGTCAACTCTCTGCCGACTGTAACACCTAGAGAGGTCTCACCATGGAAAAACTTGAAATGTACTTACGGGTTACAACAAGAAGATGTGGAGCCACATATATGTGGTTTTCTACCTGGATAGGATCACTTGTTTCTTTCCTCAAGTAAAAGGGAAATGGCTATTTCTATAGCCATAGTACATTTTATTTTTGAAATTCAGTTTCTTTAATATGTTAGAAACACCTCTTATATCAACAAAAAAGGCAGGTTTGAACATATACAAAACCCTATTTAAATTGTGATAATTACTGGGGTGTCTGGGTGGCTCAGTCAGTTAAGTATTTGACTTCGGCCCAGGTCATGATCTCATAGTTCGTGAACTCGAGCCCCGTGTTGGATTCTGTACCGATGGTGCAGAGCCTGCCTGGGATTCTCTCTCTCTCTGCCCCTCCCCCACTTGCTCTCTATTTCTCTCTCCCTCTCAAAATAAATAAATGAACTTAATTAAAAATTGTGATAATTACTGAAGGAAAAGTGTAAAAGTCTTAGACCTGAAAACCTAGAAAGATACCTGAAAGAAAGATAATTAATACTTACAGAGGCTCGATTTGTTGTCTTCAATAAAATAGCTAACAAACAACAAGTTTTTGTAAAAATGCTTCCACCCTTGTCTGCAACTTTGTCACCGGGCTTTTCTCGGTACATTTGTAAAAGGTCCAATAGTGTGTCTATGCAGTTTTCTACATGGTAAACTGCTGCAGTGGTTTTCTCATACTTGAAGAGAACAGAAAGAAAGCAAAAGTTATAATAAATGCATATGCTCTTAGAAATAGCCCAAGCGGAAAGAAAGCTTAGGACCAACTTTTTGGACTATCTACAGCCAGTGCAAGGGACTTCATGAAATGAATTTTTGATATTACTATCATTTCTGAATCCATTTTATATGCATATCTGCACTGTAATTTTTCTCTTCCCACCTACTTTAAAGTGCCATAAAATGTGAATCAAATCTAGAATCCCTGAACATGAACACCTTGAAGTAAATAAAAACAAACTCAAAAACAGGGCAATTTTAGTGAGAATCTCTCAGGAAAAACAGAACTTATCTGTGATAGTTAATCATAGGGTAAAATACTGATAAAGGCTAAGATTTAATTAGTTACCCTACTGCATGCTTCTTGAGAGGAAGATGCACTTGCTTTAAAATAAAATAAATTTGAAACTAGTAAATTTAGGAGATATTTTTCCTGCCTCAATTATCTCATTGTATCACTAGATTCATATTGAAATTTGCCTGGGAACAAATCATGTGAAGGATACTAAGACAAAAATAACAACAAAACAATATTAGCAGTTCACATTTATTTGGTACGTCTATGTATGAAGCACATTATATATATTGACTCACTTTATCCTCACAATAACATTATAAGGTAGATACTATTACTGTACCCATTTTACAGTTAAAGAACATGAAGCACAAAGAGGCTAAGTAACCTAAAGTAAGCTGCAGAGCTATGATCTGAACACTGGTGTTCTTAACCACTCCTTCTCAGAAAGAAAATACTGGATAAAGTGCTCTAAGTTGTGGCTGAAGGGTTGGTTGGGGAAAAGAAATTTGTCATCTCAATACTTTTGATTACATGCATTTATAGTTTAGTACAGATATCTGCCACCAGTCCAACGCCAAAAACGTAAATTCTAATACCTATACACAGTATGACATACAGGGTAACTAAGTTGAAGCAATATCTTAATCATGTTTTGCCAGACATGATTATAAGAGGTTCTACTGCTTGGATACAATGCAGTGAATAAGAACACCAGTTCCAGAGGTGGACAAAAAATGGATCCAAATTCAGCCCTACCACTTATCACATTCAAGTGCTGAGGCAGGAGGCTTAATTTCTATAAGGATTACTATTCCTTCTCTATTAAACAAGAATAACATGAACTGCCTCAGAGGATATTGTTATGAACTAAATTAAATGATGCATGAAAAACGCTAGCGCATCGTAAGTACTCAATAAATGTTAGTAATCATTGTTATTAATATCATAAAGACAAGAAATAAAATCATAAAAAATTAGTGTTTCTATGTATAATTATGTTAATGCATTAAACATTTCCCCCACCTAAGACTCTTGCCCACAAAGTAATTCTAACTTGGCGATCTAAATTCCAGTGGTGAGCAAGCATGAACTTAATTTGCTGGATCAGATTTCTTGACCAATGAACAACTCATTATCAAAATGTTACTACCTTAGCGACATTAAGCAAGACTTGCACAGAGTATCTGATGACTTCCATACAAGGAACACTACGATTGCAACTTCGGATCAAAACAAATATTTTAGAAACTGCTCCACTCTGGGCCATGTTCTCACAGCAAAGTGGAGACAATCTAGTAACTACCTCTGAAAGGAGGAGAAAAAAAGAGAGAGAGAGAAATTAATTCACAGCAACAAAATGAAGTTTTAGCTAATATTGTATTATAACACTCTTTGCACACTCAACGGTAAAAATGCATTTCTACCCTCATACAAGCTATTGTTAAAACAAACTAACCTAGGTGCTTTAGAGCCTCAAGAATAGCAGAAAGGTGCTTATATGTCAAAAGATAATGAAGTGCAAGAGCAGTTCTTTTGTAGAGTTTGTTTTCTTCTCGAATCTCCCTATTAACAAGTTGAAGACTTAGTCGTATAGCTTTAATTTTTGTACCATCATTTTTCTTCCTCCAAGAGTATCCTCTCCATAATGCCTTAAAGAGACAAAACACAGTGATTGTAAGATTACAATCCATGATGTTTTGAATTTATATTTATAACTATTTCTACAAAACAAGTATTTTCCGTAAATTCATATGATGTAATCAGACACTTTGCAAATAAAATCTCAAGTCAGGTTCTAATAAATAGCAAAATCAATTTTTCTGGAAAGAAAAATATATATCATATTCCTGTATGTAACCTGAAGCATCATTCACTGACCAAAGATATCTAAGTCTATTTTTTTTTTTTTATTTTTTTATTTTTTTCAACGTTTTTTATTTATTTTTGGGACAGAGAGAGACAGAGCATGAACAGGGGAGGGGCAGAGAGACAGGGAGACACAGAATCGGAAACAGGCTCCAGGCTCCGAGCCATCAGCCCAGAGCCTGACGTGGGGCTCGAACTCACAGACCGTGAGATCGTGACCTGGCTGAAGTCGGACGCTTAACCGACTGCGCCACCCAGGCGCCCCTCTAAGTCTATTTTAAATGCTAAGGTATTTTTTCACGTCTTCATCATAAATGTCTCTAGGGAAATCTGAAAATAAAGGGCTTATCAATGACATAGCATTTATGAGTTATTTTATTGGTGAACCTCAGCTTTTTAAAATATATGTGGCTGTGTTTTTAACACGTTAGATGTCTCACGTAGGTGAATTATAAACCAGAGTCTGGAACTAACATCGTAATGTTTTCAGTTACCTGAATTTTAGTGATTCCATTATTAATTTTTTCTTTTTTTTTACGGAGGAGAAAACGGCGTACTGCTTTCTGTATTACTGATGCAGCTCTATTTTGCTGGCTCATATGTTCTTGAAGTTCACGCTGACTTTTTATGACACTGTGACATTTCTGAGCAAACCTCTTTTGCTGTAATCTTGTTCGAAACCATCTCTGTTTAAAACATTAGAGGCTTTGTTTTTTTTTTTAACTTCAGGTTTTTAAAATAAATAAATAGATACATACACATGCATACATAAATGAAATAAATAGAACATTAGATTGATATCTTTCAATCCTCCCCAGTGGCATTACTTCTCCACTCCATCTGGTACAAATCCTCTAGCACTCACTGAGCGGGGGGAGGGTGTGAATTTAACCCTGTACAACATGGCCTTCATTTCATAATTTATATAAATTCTATCAAGCTGTATGTGTTCTTCTGCAGTTTGTTTTCTAACTCAGTATTTTATATGTAAGTATATGTTAATGTATACAGAGTTCTTACCCAGAATACATAAAAACCTATAAATCATAAGAAAAAAGAAGATGCAAAAGAGAAATGGGCAAAGTATATGGAAAAAACAACCCATATATACATACATTAAGAAAAAGCACACAATACACAGATAATAATTTGAATAGTCAACACACGAAAGATTTTTTAGAACTGCTTGCAATCAAAGGAAATCCAAAGCAAAAATGAGATACAATTTGCCATTCATCAAAACAGCAAAACCCAGAGTCTTTTAATGCTGTGTGTTGGCAAGAATGTAGAAAAACAGGTACTCTCAGACTTTGCTACAAGTATAAATGAGTACAATTATTTCAGAAAATAATTCATAGCTTTATTCCTGTATCATAAAACATCAACCTATTTCTAGCCCATCAAGCCATCCTAAATATGTCATCCTAAAGCAAAAGGCTAAATATTATATGATCTTAGCATAAGGTATTTTGAAATTATTTATTAAAATAAAAAATTCATAACAAAAATTCTACCACATAGTTTTACTGTAAAGGAAAAGCCAACCTGAACACAGATGACTGAATTAACCTGCTTCTTAGCATTCTTCATAACCATGTGAAGTTTATATGCTCTTTGAATTCTAAGAGCAGACAGGTGACAATATGCAGCTGCTGTGAAGTGAAGAAGCCTAATTTTGGTTCTCTGTTCTGAAATCTAAAAGAGAAATAAAAAATTAACCGCACATTTGACTCTTAAGACAATCGATCAGTGTTTATTTTTGTATATCCTCCATACTGAATTATATAAATTAGCAATAATAAATTAACTTTTAATTACTGAAATTATTTACATTGATGGAACTCAAAGTGATTATAATCTTTTACTATACAATATTTCCAAATGTGTACCCCCTAACTCAGAGTATAAAAAAGCAAAATTATATTTTGGGCACTTTACTAAAGAACAGCATTTAATTTAACTGGACTACACAATAACAGTAAATAAAGCTTTCGATGTACTAACTATAATATGAGAAGTCTATGAATACAGTACTCACAAAAATGTTGGGAGAACTGTTGGGAGACGGTGATAGTAAGTCAGACAAAATTATCTGAGTGGATTTCTCCGGTTATTAGACAGTCTAGCACAAATCTAGCACAAGACTCTTTGCAGCAAAACCTCTCTATAGTGGCCTTTAGACCTCTAATTTGTATTTAATGAACACAGTAGAAGAGATTTCTCCTTTTTAATTTCAAATTTAAGTATTTTGTCTTTGACAGCGCTTTGCACATTGATGCCAAAAACGTTGTGACCTCCCCGGGAGGGATTCTTTCTTGCTGAAGATGTGGAAGTTATCACAGGAACAGTAGCTAACAACACCTCAGAGTTGCTGGGTGGTAGCAAAAGGCTACTTGAATGACAACCTCCTTCACATTTGGAGCTCCTCCCTCATCCTTCTTTCAGTTTCTTTGTTAAGATTCATTACAAGAAAAAAATTAGTTTGCATTTTTGGTGAGCATCTATGAGAAACAGGCTCATAAAACAAAAATCTATAGCAACCAGTGATCTTGTTATAGGCCTCTGCAGAAGCTGAGAGGTTATACTGGTTATATTATTAGTTCTGAAATTATTCTCCAAAATCTAAAATTTCTTAACACAATTTAACACCACACACCTTCATTTCTTAAGACTGAGGTATTGTACTTAAAAATACTTACTCTTTTCCTTACTAACCAACCGCGCACTAGTGCTTGTAGAACAACTGTAGATTTTTTTAATTCAACATATTTTATCCTTTCACACTTCCCGGCCTTCCTGGCTCGTATATATCTCTGTATGGTCAAAGCGGCAGACTTCTGCCGAAGAAAGACCTGCCTTCCTTTGTATCTTCTAAAATTCGCTTGAATCAAACAAGCAGCTTGATGTCTCTACAAGGAAAAATTTGTGAGTGACTTAACAGAAAGGAATAATAATTTCAACCCACTGGAGGCTTTTGAATTTCTCAATGAAAAATGAGATGGTGTAATTACGATTGTTTTTTTTTTTTTTTTTTACATTTTTAGCTTAAGAATGTCATATTTCATATATAAGGTGACTGTATGTAATTTCTACAGCTAAAAATTAGGTTTTTATGAAGGTGCAAGCCAAGGTCAATAGATATCTGGTGTTCTTTCCCTCTCATCTTCCTGATACTTCTCATTGTGAGGGAGAAAAGGACTAATGTTACCAAAGAACAAATACATTTAATAAAAGTGCTAGCAATATAGAGAACAGAATGGGCATTATAAACAACTACCAGGGAAGCTGTCTGTTGCTTTAAGAACCAAAGACTACATCTCAGAACCAGCACATCTTAGACTCCTCGATTATATAACATCTTGACAACCAATTCTAAGAAACCTAAAGAAGTATATAAATTAAAATGGGCACTCGTTCTGTTTTACAACATAGATTCCCCACCAACTAGCCGGATGACGTTGGGCAAGTCACTTTACCTCTCTAGACCTCAGTTTCCTCATTTGTAAAATAAGAATACTAACTACTTCAATTAATAATCACTACACCAGAGGGTTTTTATGAGGATCAAATTAGTAAATATACACTAGTAGGCATAATAATAATAGCTATATAATAATAGTGAATATTACATTGAAATTTACAAATAAAATTTTAATTTTGCTTTCTTTAATAAAAGACTATAGGTACTGCAGCTATTCTAAAACTTTGATGTTAAATATTTTGAATAGGCCACCAATTGTAGTTTAAAAAATTTTTATTGTTTGACTTATAGTAGACAAAATATGCTACACCTATTATGACTCTCTCCAAATAAATTATTTACTCTAAAATTTACTTCAAACTTGGGTTTCAGAATAGTTTTTAAATATAAATATACAAATTAATATATTCATAAAGTGCATTTTTAAGGGTGAATATAATTTTTAGTTGACTGCAATGACGTGTTTAAAATAAATGTATAGCTAACAAAAAAAACCAATTCCTTTTGTTTTCTTTCCTAAAATGGCTCTTTGCAAATGAGCTTTTTTCCCCCTTTCTTTACCTACTTTTATCATTAAGTGCTCATGAGCTATTCTTCCAGAAAGCATAGCTCTCCATTTTCTCTGAATGATAATTGTTGATGCTCTCATATTCAAAAACCTAAAAAGTAGGCATTGGAAAGCAATTACAAATTTCTTTAATTTACTCAGTAAGTATTTATTGCCCCCCCCCCCCACTACTTAATACTAGAGAAAGAAAAAATAAGAAAGGCAATGAAAGAAAAAAAGAAAGTGGAAAAGAACAATTTATACTTTAATTCTAGCAATCAGAATTCTACATACACACACACACACACACACACACACACACACACACACACGAAATGACACAATGAAAAAGAAGTTTTGCAATTGGCAATGTTCGTAGCAAGAAATATGAATTTCTAGAATGAGAAAGAACTCCAACCAGGATGAAAAGAAAGTACAATTATCCGGACCTACACAAAGCCTAGATAAAGGGGATGCTGACAGAAGTAACGGCAGAGTCTAAAATCTGGGTCCATATTGCAAGTGAGTCTTTGAGCAGATAGGAGCGGGTCACAAAAAGAACTTGGGAGATTAGAACAGCATCAGGCAAATGAGAAATGGAAATTTGTTTGAAAGGGAAGCCAGGTATCGTACAAATATCTGAAAAGAAATGTTCTGTAAGGAGAACTAGAGAAAAACTTAAAAACTAAGGGCCAGAGATTAAACGTTAGGGGCCAACATAGCAGTAACACATAAAAATTGAGAATGGATTTAACTTACATCATGTTGCCACATTTCTTAGAAAATAAAGCTGAGCACCAATGAGAAAAATTCAAGATTTTGGTACAGGAAACTTAGGTACTACTGGTCCTTAACAGCTGATAGCAGCAACTATATCTTTATATGGTAAGCACTGAGCTTCCACCTGTGGAATTTATCAAGAAACTCTTCTAACATTAGAGTCTCTCCTAAAACAATCTTTAAAACCATCACTGATATAATAATTCATCAATTCTGGTAACTGGGGGAAAATTCTTACACTGTGAAATAAAAAAATAATATAGATAATCTGATAAGAGCTTCAGAAAATGTGTTTCAAAGAAATGAACTAGGAACAGGAAAATACAATGAACAAAAATAAGTTGGTAATTAGGTCTTCATTAAAGTAAAATAGGGGGGCTAATATAAAGTAAAAAGAGAAAAAGAAAAAGAAAAAAGAAAAATGATTGTATCAAGGCTCTATCTCAAAAAATAAGAGTCTTATTTTGTTTCATCAGTGGAGATAACACTAACAAAAGAAACCATACAAGCTAGGCATAGCAAATATTTAAAAGACAAAGAAATAAGCAGTATTATTTTATATAAAGACTTAGCTACCACACACACAGACCCTCATACTCCCCTAACACAGCTATGATACATTACCGTGTTCTCTCCAGTTTGGTATAGAAACAACCTTGAATGACTTTAACAGCTTTTAATATAGCTAGATATTCTTTACGTGCTTTCCAAGACCTATACCAGGCTTGAATCTTGCAAGCAGCTTTCACTTTACATAAATACTTCCTGGCTTTATAGCTCCTCCACGCAGCCTATTAAATACATAAATATAAAAAATATGCAAGGATATGTATTTTTTTGTTGTTAATTGAAAAAAAATCAGTATTAAAGATAGCTAATGTAATGCTAAGTAGACAAAAATCAATTGCAGAAATATAGTCATATGATGACTCTTCTATTAGGCTCATTCATTCCTGACATAGATGAGCCCCCTGAAACAGTGCGGCTTACCACAGTGAACACCTATTATATGCTTTATCACACGTACCCTGGCTGGCTGACAGCTAAGCCTAATATAACCTTAACAAATATTCCTAAATTTTAATATATGTATAATGTCTGAAAAGCCAGATGCGTGCATTGTCCTTACTATCTCAATCCGTTTGGAAGAACAGAAAGCAAAGGAACACACTGACTACTTATTGGGAAGGAACAGGAATCTCTCGTACCTCCCACCCACTTCCCTCACATGTATCCCGGGTTTTGTGTCCAGGCTGCAGCAAAATCCTGAGAGCAACTATCTGTCTGAGGACTATCAGTTTTTCCAATTTCTGCAACCTTGCAGCTGACTACATGTGTAAGTGACAGCTATAACCTATTAAGCCCTTCGCACTAAGCACTATTAAAACCTTATAATAACATAGGTAGATAATATTTAATCTAGAGACGAGTAAACAAGGCCCAAAGAAATTGAGTAACTTGTTGATGTGCAGGTAGTAAGTGGAAGAAGTACCTTTATTCTTTACAAATATCTTGTGAGATGATTATTAAGATCTCTATTTGACAAAACAGAAATCAACGTTGACGAAGAAGAGACTTGTTACACCACAAGGCCAGTAAGCGACAGAGTCAAGATCTGAACCCAAGTCTTGACTCCAAACAGATACTGCAGCCACAATCTACATGGGGATCAAGCTCCAAATTCAGCTGACAAGCAAGAATTACTCTTGTGATGTCCTTAACTTACTCAGAGCACATTATATATGGCTTTTATGTAAACAAACCTGAACACCAACATATTGGTATTCACAGTAGGAGCCAGGCATCAGTATTTCTAAAAATTCTAAGTGATTTCAATGTGCACTAAAGTTTGAGACCATGAAGGATATGTTAAAAACCAGACGTGTAAAGTATAATTTTTAAATGTAATCATGTATGAGAAAAATAGTCAAAATTTCCTAAGATTGTTACTGTGGCTTTTCTGTCATTTCAACTGAATATAACCCTAACTAACACATCTAGTTAACACATTTCAACCCTTAACTTCTTGGCAGCATTTGGAATTTGAGCATTCGTTTCTTCTTCCCTCAATCCTTGGTTTCTTGATACTATAAATCTTTCAGTTTTCTTGTTCCCTCTTACTACCATGTGTTGGCTTCTCCTCTCAATGTTCTCACATGCTGACGTTCTTCAGTGTTGGAGTCCCCAGCAGGCTCTCTCCTTTTACCCATTTTCCACATTACTCCTACGTGATCCCGTCACTCCATGACTTCAACGATGCTATGTATGCCAATAATGTAGAAGTCAAATTCCGAAATCTGTACTACTCTCCAAACACAGCCAGCTGCCTTGCTAGACACTTCAACTTCATCATGTACCTCAAACTGCACACCTCATCAATCTTCCAGTCTGCTCCTCTCTGCTGCCTCTGTCAGCAAATGGTAGCATCTGCTGTTACTTAAGTCGCGCACGTGGCTTGAAAGCTCGTTTAGGCTCTATGTGATGCAAGTACTACGCCCTCCACTCAAACGAATCCTTGCAATCCCATTGCCACCACTAAACTATCTTTCACCTGACCTACTGCCAACAGCCTCCTGGCTGGTCTCTCTGCTTCTAGTCTTGCTCCCCTTCCAGTCCCTCTTCCACATTATTGTCAGAGCAATTATTTTCAAAATAAAAATATGATTCTGGTCTTCTTTTTAAACTCTTCTAGAACTTCTTTTAATCCGATGGAAAAAGACTACCCTTCTATGTCTTACAAAGCTATCCACAATCTCACTCCCTCTATTGCCATCCTGGTCTCCAATCACTCTTTTCACAGTACTACACACACTCTTGCTCTAGTTTTTGAACTCCCTGTTATCTCCTACAACTAGAATGTTCCTTGGATATATTTTAGTGGGCTCTTTCCAATTCATTCTTGAGCATAACATCTCAACTTAATATATGTATAATTTAATATATTATACATATGCATGTTAATATAATGTATATATAATATATAAATATTATACATACATATTAATATAATGTGTATATATATGTTATATGTAATAATAATAATAATAATAATAATAGAATGAAAAAAATAATATAAAATTGCTTTGGAAACCAGAAGTGCTAAATGCTCTGAATAAACTACACCGGCCTATCTAGCTTAAGTAGGTCTTATTAGCAGATTGGTAGAGGGATAAAATTATACCATTTGGCCTAAACTTGGCCAAATATCACTTTACCTTAGCTTAAATTTCTCACTTAAAAAATAATTTTACTCAAAAGAGTAAAACTATAATCAAACTATATTCTCAAAATTAACACCCACTGAAATGCAACAAGCGTAGAGCGATCATGTCCAGAGGAATTCTAGTTCTGCACTGTCTTAGCTGAATTATTAGTTCCCTTTTCCCACGCTCAAAAACGTTCCATTTTGGAAGAAAAGTGAAATGGTCATGTAAACTAAGTATTATGTTTTATGATCTGCTTAAACTCATTTTATAAATCTAACAAATATTGGTTCAGGAAAGAATGCAAGCGTTACATTTAAATGTACAAGTACCTGGATTTTTATGGTGCTATCCTTAATTTTCTGAAACTTTCGTTTCTGTATAAATCCTCTTGTTCTAGCTTGAATAATGATAACACTGCTCCTAACGTGTAAATATGCTTCTCTTTGAGGTTCTGCAGACAAAAAGCCTCTGTGGTGATTTTGTAAAACCGATGCTGCTTTCCTATACAATAAAAACTGCTTTCTTGCTTGCCATGTCCTGAAATACTGCTGTAGGGTTACAGCAGCTCTTTTCTGCTGGACAAATCTTCTCCGATACACAGCCATCTGAAGGAAGGACTGAATTCGTAGGGCAGCAGGCTTCTGTGTTTCCAATATTTCTGTGGCCGTTTTACAAAAAGCTTTTTGAATCGTTACTGCAGCCCTGCCCTGGGAATGACACTCTGCCTCCTGTGAACAAGCAACTAGAGAAGCTCTATGCCACTTCTGAATCCTAAGTGCTGAGCTTTGCACAGCTTCATACGGAGTTTCAGTTCCGTGGCGGCAGAATGCAGATCGCTTCTCAATGGCTGCCATCTTTGCCTCAGATAGGTTTTTCAGTTTCTGTCTAACTTTCATGCCTCTAAAAGCAGCCTGAATAATTCGTACAGATTTCTGTAGTGCTAAGAAATTGTTTCTTTCCGTTTTGACCCTGACGTATGACCTATAATAATACTGTATAAGAACAACGGCAGTTTTCTTTGCCCGATAATCAAGTTTGGCCCTATGCATTCGGTAGAGTGACTGAATTAGGGTGGCAGCCAGGTGCATACGCTGGATATCCTTTCGGACCTTAAAGCCTCTGTAGGAAGACTGTATACAAATGACCGCTTGGGTACGCACTGCAGTTAGTGCTCTGTATCTCCTCTGAACAAAGACTACTTTTGCTCTGAAGTGCAGATAATGCTTCCTTACTTTGGAGGCCTTAAGATGCTTCTGAAGAACAGTGGCGGCCTGATGCTGCTCCTGAATCTGTTTCCTTATGATCATGTCCTGGAAATCTGCCTGAACACAGGCCGCTACTTTCCTAAGTGCATCGTGTTGAAGTGCTTTCCTCTTCTTTGCTCTATATATTTTTTGGATTACTTCTGTGGCCCACTGAATCTTTCGGTAAAAAAGATACTGTCTATACATTCGATATGTGCTTTGTATTACGATAGCAGCTCTGTGTTTTTCTCTTAACAGCTGTCTTGCTTTCATTCCCTTATATGCAGCCTGAATGACCAAAGCAGAATGTCTTTGTCGGACATAATTTTCTCTTTGCAGTTTTGCAGCTCTGTATATTCGGTAATGTTGCTGAATTAGAATTGAGGCATGTTTCCAAGCCTGAAAGGTAACATACGTCCTGTGCATTCTGTAAGTGGCCTGGATGAGAGCTGCAGCCCTGTGCATCGCCTGAACCTTCTTCTTTGCCATCAGTCTTCGGTAAGATGACTGGATTGTAATGACCGCCTTTTGTACTTTCAAGAATTGATGCAAGTGACGCCTGGCACACGTGGTGGCCCGATATCTCCTCTGCACAAAAACAGCAGCTTTTTTGAGGGAAACAAATCTTTTCCTTACCACTAAACCCCTAAACCTGCTCTGAATAAGCACGGCAGAGGAATGCATCATTTTCAAATGCCTTCTCGCTTTCATACCCCTAAATGCAGCCTGAAGGATCAGGGCAGAATGTCTTTGTCGGAGATAACGTTGTCTCTGCAGTTTGGCAGCCCTGTTCGCTTGGTGTCGCTGCTGGATTACAACGGAGGCTTGTCTCACGGCCTGGTACCTCACGTGTGCTCTGTGCATTCTGAAAGCTGCCTGGATGACAGTGGCAGCCCTGTGCATCTCTTGCATCTTTTTCCTTACCACCCATCCTCTGTATGATGACTGGAGTGTAATGACCGCCTTTTGTAACTGCAGGAATTGTTGTAAGTGATGCTTTGCACAAACAGTTGCACGGTATTTTCTCTGAACCCAAAGAGCGGTTTTCCTGAGAGACAGAAATCTTCTTCTCATCTTCAGAGTTCTAAATCTCCTCTGAATCAGAGTTGCAGCTAAATGCATCATTCTTAAATGTCTTCTAGCTTTCATCCCCCTAAAACCAGCCTGAATGCATATGGCGGAATGCCTTAATTTGTTATACCTTTGAAATTGTACGTTTCTCTCCTTCACTGCCCGGTACCTCTGCTGTACTGTTTGTGTTACCTTCTTTAACTTATTAAAATACGTTTGCTGTCTGTATCTTCTGTAACAGGACTGAATGCGTATTGCTGCATTCTGCATCTTCCTGAGAGTCTGTCTAACTCTTACTCCTCTAAAACTTGCCTGAAGAACAGTAACAGCTTTCAAAATTGTCAGGTACTTTGCACGCTGAATTTTACCTTGACAATATGCTCTGTATCTTACCTGAATGAGGACAGTTGCTGTTCTCATTTTGTGGTATCTTACTTTTGCTTGATGCATTTTAAACATGGCTTTAATGAAAGTGGCTGCTGTGTGCATGTGTTGAATACGTCTTCTCACTCTAATACCTCTAAAAACAGCTTGAATTTTAACTGCTGTCTTCTTTAAATTAAGATATTCCTTACGTTGACGGTTTGCAATTTTGATATTTCGATACCATCTCTGAATTAGAACAGCAGAAGCTCTGTAGGTTGCATAGTTTTTTTTGGCTTTGTAAGCTCTATATGTAGACTGTATAGCGACTGCCGCTTTGTTGTACTCCTTTATTTTTTTTCTTACTCTCATACTTCGGTAAGCAGACTGTATGATGACTATGGCCGCTTTGGTTTTCAGATACAACTGACGCTGTCTCCTTCCAATCCTGTACGCCCTATAATACATTTGAATCAGACGAGCAGCTTTTTTCATGATGTCCCACTTCTTTTGCTGCACATGCATTCTGTAGTATGACTGTATGATGACAGCACATTTGTGCTGCTTTCGAATCTGCCTTCTCACTATTTTTCCCTTCCACGTAGACTGAAGCATCAGTGCTGCGTTACGGAGCTCAGTGTATTCCATACGTTGCTTCTTTCCCGCGCTCCATGCTCTCAGATGTTGCTGGATGACTAATGCTGCTGTTTTGAACAATCTGAACCGTTTCTGGGTTTGGGCCATTCTAAAAGCAGACTGAATCCTCACTGCAGCTTGAAGTTCCCTTCTGATCTGCGTTCGAACTTTCCAACCACGATAAGCAGATTGGAGAGAAATCACAGCTGCCTTTGTCTCTAAAAATTGCATTCTTACATCACGAACAGTCCTGTATGTCCTGTACCATCTCTGAATCTTGATAGTAGACTGAAGCACATACTGATATTTCTTCCTTTTACTATAGCCTCTAAAAGCAGTTTGAATTTTAAGAGCAGCTATAGATTGCTGTTTGATTAGCTGGCGTACTTTATAACCTCTGTAAGCTGCCTGCACACAAGTAACTGCTCTTTTAACTTGCAGGAAGTTCTTCCTCTGACTGACCTGTGCTTTGTAAGCGCGATAGTAATTCTGAATGACAACAGCTGCTTTATACATTTCCAGGTAGTGCTGCCGCATCTTTCTCATTCTGAAATAAGATTGTAGTGAAACAGCAGCTTTTCTCTGTGACCTCATCTGCTTTCGAACGAGGTGACCTCTAACAAAAGCTTGCAGTTTGACACAAGATTCCCACATCTGGACATATTCTTCTCTCTTTAGTGCAGCCACTTTTATGGACCGGTACCATTGCTGGATAAATAGTGTGGCTGCTCTCAGATGTAAATACTGTTTATGAGTCTGTTTCATCTTGACAATTGACTGTAACTTTACTGTAGCATGTTTCAGTCTCAGAAATTTTTTTCTGGAAATATAAGCTCTATAATATGATTGAATTTTTATAATGGATGTGAGGATGTGAATAAACTTTCTCCTGGCTTGCATCCCTCTATATGCAGACTGTAGAACAATGACAGCAGAACGGGTTTTCTGGTAAGATGCTAGAGCCCTCTTGGCTAAAATAGAAGCTCGAAGATGAATCTGAATTATAAGGGCAGCTTTCTTTATCTTCTTATATTTCTGTAATTGCTGATGCATTCTTACTTGTGCCTGCAATTTGATAGTAATTTTCTTAAGGTTTAGAAATCGAAATCTGTCTCGTCTCATTCTCCAGTATGACTGAAAAACACAAGCAGCCCTAATTTGTCTGCGTAAATTACGAGCTTTCATCCCTCTGAAAGCAGCCTGTAGTTGAATGGCTGCAGCCCGTTTCTGCAAATAGTTGGCGCGCTCAGTCTTTCCTTTCAGATGTGCTCTGTAGAACTTTTGGATAGTCAGTATAGCCTCTTTTCTTCTTTTGTATGACTTTTGGGCTTGAAGGCACCGAAACCTTGTCTGAATGATAACAACACAAGATCTAAGGTGAATATATTTCTGTAGTTCTTTGTGCATTCTATACCATGACTGTATGACAACAGCAGATTTTTCTTCTTTAGCTCGTTTCCTGACATGCCATTCTCTAAAAGCTCTTTGCAATATTATTGCAGCTTTTATTTGTAATTGCATTTTATGTTGCTTCCATCTTCTGAACACAGACTGGATTATAAGAGATGATGATTTTAGCATCTCATATCTCTGTTGATCATGTTTCCTTCTTAAATAAGCAAGCCAATGTCTCTGAATTGTAACTGTAGCCCAACGATATCGTTTGTAAGAAGTAACTGCTATTATCATTCTTATCCTAGATTGCAGGATGACTGAATAATACTTCAATTTCAGAAACTGTTTTCTAGTGGAATATCTTCTCCAATACCTCTGAAATGTAAGAAAGGACACAAAGTAAAACAGACATAACTTTCTATACTTAACACCTCTGCAAGTATTTTTCCTAATATTTTGCTTAAAAATAAACAAGTTAAATTAAAAAAACAATATATTTTTGGAAATTACTTGTCTCTTTTGTTTTTGTTTATGTTTGTAGTTATGTAGTTTCTATATTGACACAGCTGTAGCCAATTCAGAAATCATGATCTCAATCTTAATGGTATTTATATTGCATCTGTGTTTCAGAAACATAAGAAATATAAGCAAGTTTATGTTCTATTAGAATAACATATAAGAAACAGTCAAAATAAAATTATAGTGACATTCTGCTATCTATTGATTCTAAGTAATTTCCTATAAATATACCTTTAGATTTTGTATTTTCTCCTTAATATCAAGACTGCTAAGCTATCTGGTAATGATTGGAAACTGTTTACGTGATGGACCCTGTTCAGGTCTAATAGTTTAAACACAGGAATTTGAGAAACAAGTGAGACAGATCACTCTCATTTTTCTCATTAAAAATAAAATTACTTCTTCCCAAATTTTGGAATTATAGACTCATGGTCAAAAAGTAGTATTCTGAAAAGATCTGAGAAATGACAAACTGTTTATTTCTTGAATAGCCAAGGTTGCTTCCTTCTCATACTACCCACGGTCCCTAATTCCTTCGTCAGGGTGAGGGTTGGGGAAGAATTCCCTACTGCAGATGAATTTTCCTTACACATAAGGAAAACATTTTAGGGGCGAGGTACCTCTGTCTCCATTAGCACTGCCCATTGTTATGCACCTGTGCTTGGTCCAAGCACACCCACCCATGGGTGAGGAGAGTTAGGGACCCTCTAAGATTTTTCAACAGATACTGCCTTATTCCTTTACTATGTGTCAATTGTGGTTCTGTTTCTACTCTTCAGTCTGATGAGAAATAATGTGTACAGCACATTATTTCTCTTACTATAAAGAGATGCATAAATAATTAAAATATTATAAGTAAATTACAGAATATTAGAGACTGAAAGTTAAACCACAGTTAAACTCAACACTAATGAATATCACAAATTTAATAATGTAGAATAAAAGAATTTACATTGTTTGGACCCATCTAGATAAAATTAAAAAAAAAAAAACAGGCAAGACAAAATGATAGTGTTTAAAGAAGATGTGTAGAAAAAAGGCATGATTAGCATATATTAGAATAATGGTTACTTTGGGCTGGGGTGAGGAAGCTAATGGACTGAGAAATGGCTTCTGAGAAGCTGACAATATTCTATTTCTTGACCTAGGTGGTGGTTACATGGGTATTCACTTTGTGAAAAACTATCAGGCTCTACATTTGTGTTTTGTGCAATTTTCTATGGGTAATATTTCACATTTAAAAATGGTTCAAAAAAGATAATTTGTTAAATCAGAATCCTTCACTTATCAACAGTAGTAGCCAGACACAAAAATTTCCGAATTTATAAAATATAAAATTATGGGGTGAAGCTTCAATGACATTTACATAGGGCAAATTTAAATAGTACACCTCTCCAATGTTATCAAAATAGAATCTAATATCAAAACCTCACACGAAGTTATGGGGAATGGAATATGTCTATTATGCAAAGTAGATATGTTAAAAATTTTTTCTAAGCAGGAAACTAACATAGGCATTCTATATATAGATTATAAGTAATATTTCATTATATACCAACTAAGTGGGCTACAGAGGAAAACGCACACATTTATCCCAAAAGAAGTTTCCAGGACTCATAGTAAAGATTAAAAAAAGAGCATGGTAGAGTTTGTGGACATACAAAGTAAAATGGTACAGTGGGTCAGCATGTCCCATGGAGAAGACTGCAAACCTCTAATATAAAACAAAGACAGAAGGGGTAAAGAATTAAGACTATTCGCTCCTTCAAAACAAAGGAAGCATTTTGATTTGTGTGAGCCTTATGCTGATCATAGTAGTAGGTAGTAGGAAAGTATTAAATATTTGTTAAAGTACGAGAAAAACACGAAAGCCTAAGAGATACTTTAAAACTTTATATTTTACTTTCTTTCTTAAAAATGTCATTAAAACTTTTTAAATTCAAAATACCAGGATTCTATACCTGAATAACTGATGCTGATTTATTTTGAACTTTTTCTAGTTTTTCCTTTTTTAACATTAATAACTTTCTTTGTGCTAAGAGTCTTCGCCAATGTTTCTGAATGGCCAATGCTGCATTAATCTCCTTTTTCAATCGTTGTTTAGATAGAAAACTGATTACAGCTGATTGAATGATTCTTGCAGCTTTGTCTCTCTCCTAAAAAAAAAAAAAAAAAACAAACAGAAGACAAAAAACAAAAACAAGCAAATATGAATCAAAAACTTAATTACTTAAGACCTTAAACCATTATTTGTAAGAAAATAATTTGTTAAATATTAATCAAATTGATCCTGAAAATAAAACATTCCTCAGACTTAAGATAGGCTCATCTTTGGAGTAAAGATAATTCTGGGAATGATGAATGGTCCGATAGGTGGATTTGCATATATATTTATAGGATGAAACAAAAATTCCTAGTAAATATAAGTCTAAAATAAAGATCATACACATGTTTGATATACCACAGATTGTCAATAATAAATGTAAAGGCAATTTAAATATGGTATGTTTATCAGATTATGGCCCAGATTCATGTTTGATTTTTTAAAAAGAGGTGGACTGGGGGGGGGGGGGGTGGTGTTGGGGAAGAGACCCTAAAATAAACAAAATGCCTTACAATAGAATATAGTATTGTTTTGTTACAACTTGAACAAAAGAATTAACAAAAAGAGAGAAGCAGCAAAATACCACTTTTAGCACAGGCTACAACGGTTTTACAGCATAGACACTCAAAAGATAAGAATATTGGATTATGAGAAGTGGTATCAGGACCTATGCCCGACAGCATAGGTGCTCAAAGAGGAGCCACCTACCCTGGGAGCACTATAGGCTGGTACCCTACATGTCTCTAGATCCGTGACTCCTAATAATGCATTACTAAGAAAAACAACATAGGTTAAATACTTACTAGGCACTAGGCACCATTCTAAACACTTCATGAATGGTTCATCTAAATCTCACACAACTATAAGAGCAGATGAACAGGTACTAATTTTATGACTATGAGGAAACTGAGACAGAGCAGTCAAGTAGATTGTCAGTCCACTGGTAAGATAACCAGGATTTGAACTAGGCAATCACTTTGCCAAACTCTTCAAGGCTAGATTTATCATTTCAGTTACCTGAACTGGAAACTAGAATAGAAGTCATTCCCTCTTATGGCAAGAACAATTTATAGCATGTGTGACAACCTCTTTTTAGCTAAATGGGACAGCTCACCATCCAAGGGTGGGCTCTACACAGATATTAGCTATAGGTTCTAGTTATTAATTAATCCTAATCAGTTGTTGAGTGGAAACCGCACAGTATGGGAACACATTCACTTACGGAAGGGATCAAACTGCCACTCTAAGAAAGGCAAAATGTAGTTAATGGATTGAAACAAATACTAACAAATTGTGAGAGTCATATATTAGATCACTTCTGAGTGAGAAAAGACTAGACAATTCTAAAACTGGGCTGCGGAATTATGTCCAACAAACTGAGTAAGCCATCTAATATCACTGTCAGTAAGTCCCATGTGAAGCATATGGACTTTAAGGCTACAGATAGCCAAATTAAAAGCATCCCCCCTGCCACAATTTCAAAACATATTTCAGAGCTACGATAATCAAACTGTGTGGTCCTAGCAGAAAGACAGGCATATAGACCAATGGCACAGAATAGCCAATGGCCACAAATACACCCTCATATATGTGGATAAATGATTCTTGACAAGGGTACCAAGAATTATCTATGGGAAAAGAACAGTCTCTTTAGTAAACGATGCTGGAAAAACTAGATATCCATATACAAAAGAAAGAAGTTAGACCCTTTTCTTATGCCATATAAATTAACTCCCAATGGACTAAAGTCCTAAATGCAGGACCTAAAACTATAAAACTACTTATAGAAAACATAGAGAAAAATTTGATTAACATTGGATTTAGCAATGATTTATAGGATGACACCAAAAGCACAAGCAACAAAAACAAAGAGTAGACAAATGGGGTTACATCAAACAAAAAAATTATTTTCTGTGAAGGACACAATCAACAGAGAGAAAAACCATCTACAGAATGAGAAAAAAAAATATTTGCAAATCATATATGTAATAAGGTACTTGTACCTAGAATATATAAAGAATTCCTATAACTCAACAACAGAAATATCCGATAGCCTGACATACAAATGGCTAACACACCAATGAAAAGATGCTCAACAACACCAATTATCAGAGAAATGCAAATCAAAACCACAATGAGATATCTCTGTACTATTAACGAGTATTGGCAGGGATGTGGAGAAGTCGGAATCCTCATGCACTATTGGTGGGATTGTAAAATGCAATGAAACAGTATGGCAGTTCTTCAAAAAAAATTTAAAACTGAAACTACCATATGACCCAGCAATCCCACTTCCGGATACATATTCCAAAATACTGAAAGTACAGTCTCAAAGAGACACACCCATGTTCAGAGGCATTATTCACAAGAACCCACAGGTGGGAATAACCCAAATGCCCAGTGAAAGGTGAATGTATAAACCAAATGTGGTATATACACACAACGGAATACTATGCAGCCTTTAAAATGAAGGAAATTCTTCCACAAGCTACAACATGGATGAACCTTGAGGACATACACTAGGTGAAATGATCCACTGACAAAAGGGCAAATATCGCATGACTTCACACATATGAGGCATCTAAAATAGTCACCCTTCATAGAAATAGAAAGTAGCACGATGATTTCCAGGGCTGGGGGAGAGGGAAACGGGGAGTTATTTCATGAACACAATTTCAGTTGTGCAAGTTAAATTCTGGAACTCTGTTTCATAGCAATGTAAACACGCTTAACACTATTGAACTGTACGCTGAAAAAAGTTAAGACGGTAAGTTTTATGATATGTGTTCTTCACCACAATTTTTAAAATCTGGGTTTAAAAAGGAATTTCCTATTAGCTTAAAAATGGAGTCAAAAGTTGCATTTGAGTCAAAAGTTCTAAGAGCAAGGGGCATTCTTAGATATAGTAGGCTAAGGTAAGTTGACACTTTCCTGTTTGAAGGCTATCTCAATCTCAAGCAAAGTAAATGGAACAATTTTATGTGACATTAGGGAAGCTACAGATGGAAAGTAGACAAATTCAAGGAGGTGAACATGTGATGAAATCAGCAACTTTGAAAACTTATACAAACTGATGGTGAAAGTTCCAATGCTGGCAGTCACTGACTGTTTTCTAAATTAGACCACGTCATCATTTTAAATCCTATGCTGTTGGACAGCCAACAGCCAACCTGTTACAGGCTTGTTTTATTTCACCTTGCATATGAGCCAAACACAGGGATTTACTTTGCTTTGCAGTTTGTGCCGACACTTTGACGGGAAGAACTAAACGGTAGAACGGGTCAGGGGACCGTTGGACAATCCTGCTTCATTCATTAGGTGATTGGGCCATTAGTCAATTTTCACTTGTCTCTGCAAGAACTTGAGCCATTCTATTCTCAATGGATAGTTTATACGAATTACAACACCTGAAAAATCAGCTATCTCAAGTTGGTATTTATAGGTTTATTAACTTATAATATTTCTATGAGAATATACAGGGAACCTACTGCTTAATGTCCCAAATAGCAAATGAAAAGATATAATTGGGTGTTAGCATCATTGTATAAGAGAGGGAGCATGGTCACCTGAGAAAGGAGAAAAGCAGTGGTCTCTAAAAAATAGGGAAATTTCTACTACTGATATCAAAGAAGTAAATCAGGAAAAATGATCTCACCGGCAAAGAGCTAAGAAATCTTTGCAGTTTATAGCTTCTTAAAACAAGATCATCTCGGAAGATTTCATTTGCCACTCACCGACCCCCCACAAATTCTGATAAATATCTGTTTCTTGGGATTTTAAATATCTTATTTAATATCATATAAACAGAATTAATGAAATAATTTGAGAACTAGCCAGGAAAGGGTCTTCGCTGAAAACTCTCCTAAAGCAATTCTCCTACAAGCTTCCAAAAGTACAAAAGTTATCCTTGAAGGGATATGTGGGCAAGGAGGCAGATCCTGAGAAGATGAAGGGCAAAAGAGGGCACAAAGAAGATAACGGCAGCAAAAAAGACCATTTGTGAGTATAAGCCACTGCCTAGCTCCCAAAAGTTACTACCAAGAGTTTGAGTAGGGTGAAAGCAAATTTCAATTAATGTTATTTCTGAGTCTGATAAACTATGACAAAATACATGGTATGTGTAAGAGTTGCCAAAATGTAACTGTTTTTATAGAGTTATTAAGGACTCTATCCTAAATGCACAGCAACTCAAAATTGAGGAGCAGTATCGGGTGGAATGTATTTCTGAAATACCTGATAAATGTATCAAGCATGGTTGCTCATTTTATTTTGTTTGATTTTCCAAATAAGTGAATATGGTATTATTAGTGGAAGGAGTAGGTAGAAAAAAGGACTAAAATAGTTTGTTCAACTTGATCAACACCACTTAACAGATGGTTAAAAATCACATTTTTCTCGAAACTCAAAAAATCACTTCTGTTTACAAAGTTGTATAGTATTAGGGTCACAAAGGGAAATAATAAGTAACATTCCTATCCCTATGCCCAGGTCCTAAATATCTTGAGAAATAAAACAACAGAAACCAAAGTACCACTTTTAAACTAATAAAGAGGGGAGCCTGGGTGGCTCAGTCAGTTAAGCATCTGACTTGGACTCAGGTCATGATCTCACAGTTGGTGGGTTCAAGCCCCGCATCGGGCTCTGTGCTGACAGCTCAGAGCCGAGAGCCTGTTTCAGATTCTGTGTCTCCCTCTCTGTCTGCCCTTCCCCCACTCATGCTCCATGTCTCTCTCTCTCTCTCTCTCTCTCCCCCACTCTCTCTCTCAAAAATAAATAAACATTAAAAAAAAAATAAACTAATAAAGAAAACACTGGAAAACAGTTTCATGACAGACAGAATGAACTGGCTAACTGAACTGCAAAACCAGACACTAGACGCCTAGACCCAAGGGGCACTCCAGCACCAAGCCTCCCCGAACACAGCATGAAAACCTCATGGAAAGCTCCTGTTCCCTGGAGATACATTAGATTCCAAGAAGAAGCAAATGCTAAGTCAGGTCTCCTGAGTTTACTTTTACAAATCTACAAAGGAAGTAAGTTATTCTACTTCCCCCGGAGCAAACCTGGGGAAAGCGGCCAGAAGACACATCCACTGAAGCAAACATCAGGAGTTAGGGAGAAATATCCATCCCTAACTCAAAACACACACAATTACTAAAATTATGTCCATAGTTTCACACATCAATAAAACGTAAAAATCCTATCAGGAATCAACCAACTGGCATTTTGCGAAGTACAATTCACATTACAGTGTTTTCATTTTTTAGTAGTACCTGATGACGTTTTAGGTCTGTTTTTTGTTTGTATTTTCTCCAAGTTGTCTGTATAAGTCGAGCAGCTCTTGTTTCTTTACAAAGATCCAAAAGTCTTGCACAAAGAAATGACAAATAGGTAATAACCACCTAAGAGACAACAGAAGAGATGAAAGCAGATGTTTAACAGAGATTGTGCAACTTTTACTGTCACCTTCTGAGACTCTTAGAAACTCTTCTTTTACTTACCTTTTCGTCAGGAATCGTATTGGACATATCTGAATGATGAATCATAGCAGGTATTCCACCAAGGTCTCTAACTGCAGACCTGACCAACTGAAAATTTTTCTTCTCATTTTCTAGCAGTTCTTTGTATAGCTCTGAAGTGTTTTCTACTATGCAAATAAAAAAGAGATTAGACAGGTCCAGTCAAAAATCTCACACGGCAAAGAAAAAACTTGAAACGTTCATCAGCCAAAAGGGACTAACCATGATCAAGTGCTTTAAGAGACAAATCCAGAGAACTTCCATCAGATTCAGAGGATGAATTTAACACGACTGAACCAGTCTGGGTGCATTCCACGGTCTGAGTAGTACGCTGACATATAGCATCAAAAGGCACATAGTGAGGATGGTAGTGATGGATCAGGTAACATAACACACGCCCATCTGAGAAAGACACTGTAAAATTCTCCACCTGATGGAAATACCAGAAGCATAATCAGCTGGGATTATATAGTAACACAGGTTATTAGTGGTTTTATGGTCCATATTTCCTTTCAATAGCTGAGAATATCACATTAGGGGTTAATAGGACCTAGAAGAATATTATATTTATAGCCAAATTCTCAATTATAAAATTCTATTTCAAAAACAAAATTTGAGTGGCTCGGTTGGTTGAGTGTCCAACTTCGGCTCAGGTCATGATCTCCGGATTTCATGAGTTCAAGCCCTGAGTTGGGCTCTGTGCTGACAGCTCAGAGCCTGAAGCCTGCTTCGTGTCTGGGTCTCCCTCCCTCTCTCTTCCCCTCCCCTGTTCATGCTCTGTCTCTCTCTCAAAAATAAATAAACATGAAAAAAATTTTTTGATTATCGTGCTGGGAGAAATAGGATCCCTCAAAAAATTCGCGTCCTTCCTAGGACCTGAGAATGTCACATTATTCAGATATAGACTCATTGCAGATTTAATTTGTTGAGATGAGGTCATACTGCAGTAGTGTGGGTTCTCAGTATCAGTATGTCTGGTATCCTTATATGGAGAGAGACACAGAGGCAGACACAGGAAGATGCTATGTGAGAACAGAGGTGGAGATTGGAATAATGTATCTGGAAGTGAAGGAATGCCAAGGATTGCCAGCAACACCAGAAGTTAAGAGAAAGGTTTGGAACACACTCCCCGCTAATCTTTAGTGGCTCTCTAATATTTAGTTAAAACGTAGAAGATGATCCATCTATCTGACTTTTTTTCTATAACCAGAGTCGTTCAAGGTATAATACTTTACTATATTTAGTTACATGTATTCTGTATCATTTTTCTGACTTCATATTCCCTACCAGATATTTTATTCATTTTTACATATTTACAATTAAAGGTATAGTTCACACAGAAATATAGTATCAGTCTAATAAAACACTCAACTTAGATTTTTTCCTCCTCCTTGTACCCAGCGGTCAGGTTCTCTATTGATCCTTCCTGCATGAGGGGTTTATTTGAATTTACCTTTATAAAAAGGGTGTGATCCTTAGGTGTCCCAGTTTTATACAAGTGTCTCCTATTAAAACTCCTGACTAGAACAATTTTTCTTAGTAATCGTGCATTACACAATTGGTGACAGATTAAATACAGTAAGTGAAAATATCCTCACTCATTTGAGGACAAGTTTGCTCATATATAAACTAAATTATTTAAGAAATGCAATGAAATATTTTAGGAATTGAAGTCTGACTTTAACCAAAATGTATTTAAAGACACTGAAGTAAAACAAAACAAAACAAAACAAAACAAAACAAAGAAACTTACCTTTTTATTATAGAAAGCACAAACAGCATTTACCCAATCCATCAACAGCTTTATGCTCTCACTATATCGTTCAAAGGAACCACTATTCCTTTTGTCTTTTTCCTTATTGATAATAGCATCAGAATGGCATGACAGTGCAGACGTTGTTTTCTTCAGACTCTGTGTATGTTTTAAAAAGTCAATTTCTTCTTTCAACTGGTCTAAATTAAGGGAAATATCCACCTGAAACACACAAAAAAAGATAAGTCTCTTTATGTTTTTCATGTGTCATTTGTAACCCACAAAAGTTAGTCTTTTTCCTTAAGGTAAACATAGTTTATGAAGCAGTGGAATGCATAGTGGTTAATGTGTGTCACGTGAATCATGCAGAAGATTTGGGACCACACGATCCTGGGTTCTAGTCTCGTCTCTGCTTCCTATCGATAAGGTAACTTTTAGCTTTAGTTTTCTTACCTATGAAGTAATGACAACACCTACCTTACACGGGTGTTGTGAAGATTAAATTGGAATATATATAAAGCAATTACCACAGTTCCTGGGACAGAATAAAGCCTAGTAATTTTGCTAGTCCTCATCTGATGCAAAATGCTTCTATAAATCAGTACTGAAAATTGACAAAAAGTGCAAAATTTACAAAATGTACAATACCTGAAAAGCAAATGCTATTTTCCAAAGTAACGCAAGAGTTTTTTCTCTGTGCCTATCCACAATATCCTTAGATAGGATTGCATTTCCTGTAAATGAAATCAGTTTGTTAGCACAATCTATGTATATATCAATTTTTGGTGAGAAGAAAAATTTTTATCTTTACTCAATTTTTACCATGTTCATCATTTAATTGAATTCCTCGTGATCTAAGAATTTGAAGAACAATGTCGACATTGTGCATCTTCTGAAGACGACTTATTGCAGGGATCCTGAGTTTCTTTGAGAGATTCCAGTCCCGTGTGAGAAGTTCCATGATTCGCCTAACAGTAAAGGAATTTTCAGATGACACTGTCATATAAAAATATATAGGAAAAGCCCCCTGCATCAAAAGATGGGTCTCAAACCATATCCCAAAATGTCATAAATATCCTGTCCTTACCTTCCCCACACTGAGATGCTAAGAATCTGTCAGTGTATGATTGTCCTTATCACAGGAAAAAATAAACTTAACTTTGCTTTAAAAAACAAAAAAAAAAGGGGTGCTTGGGTGGCTCAGTTGGTGAAGTTCTAGTCATATTCTCACAGTTTGTGAGATTGAGCCCCGTATCGGGCTTCATGCTAATAGCATGGGATCTGCTTGGGATTTTCTCTCTCCCTCTTTCTCTGCCCCTCCCTGGCTTGTGCTCTCTCTCTCTCTCTCCCTCTCTCTCTCAAAATAAATACAAATAAACTTAACTTCCCCCCCACACACATATAAAAACAAAAACAAAACAAAATAAAATATATACGTAAGATGCAATTTATTTAAATACAGTTATCACCCACATAAATTTCCAACATTTAAAGAATTTTAGGTTAGAAAGATCCCAAAAAACTATCTGAAAACTGTTGCTTCATAGTTAGCAAATAAGAGTCATTCTCATTTTAAGCCTGGGGTTTGAGGTCTATGAACAGAATGTAAAAAAAAAAAAAAAAAAGATGAGACACACATAAATGAACACATGAACAAAGTAACAGAGTTCTACAGGGAAAGGAAAGGAGAAAGCGTATTTATGGAGGGGCTACTGTGTTCTTCAAATCAAGGACGTGCTGTCTTTTCTTAGTTCTCATAGCAAATCCCACAATCAGGCATTATTATCCCACTTTTTTGCAGATGAAGGAACCAAAGCCCAGACAAATTAAGTAAATTGCTTGTGGTCACATAGCTAATAATGACAGAACTGAGATCAGAACTCAAACTCAGTTTTATCAAACTCCAAAGCCATCCTGTTATATACACCAGATTATTGTAAAAATATGAACACCTATCTCAAAAAGACACATATACTCCAATTTAAATTCAAACCCCTAATATCATCTAGGTCACTAGTATTTTATCTACTAGACAATAATCAGTGTTTCTATAGAAAAAGCAAGCTTCAATGGATTATTATATATAGCTAAAATTTGGCAGAATTGCTTATAGAACCATAATTTCTAAAGGTTAGAAAGCAACTTAAGATCATTCCAGGTCAACTGCCCAATCAACATATGAAGCATTTCTGCAGCAGTAGACCACCTCATCACCTATGGCATTAGTACATCAACCATTCTCAAGCATTCTCAAGTAACTTCAAAGATCTATGATCATTTTGCTGACGCTGAGGAAAGTAGAAATCTGGTATGCATGGTCAAGTCTCTTAACTAGTGAGAGGTTCTGATCAAATAAAAAGCCTCAATGTTCAATACTGCTAAGTCCTCAGTAACTCTTGTAAAAACATAAAAAATGTCTTTCATTGTGGAAAATAGCACTAAACGTGAAACCAATCACTGCCCCTCCTGGAAAGTGGAAAAAGTCTAAAAATGTGAATTCTTATTGGCCAGAAAACAGATGTGGTGGCTTGGATTTATGAAATGAACAAATTAAATACAAAAATAACATGTGAAACATTTTCAGCCAATGCACTAGCCTCTATGGAAACTGCTCAAGTAAGAGAAAGCTACAATAAAGTTCAAAAGCTATCACCTTGCTGTGAGAACATATGATCAGAAAAGAATGTTCATGAAAATTTAATTTAGAAGGAAGCATGTGACATGTATGTTGCTTTTGAAGAAGTGGGGATTTTTCCAGAGATCCCTTCCTCACAAATGTCAAACGTAACATAAATTTGGAGAGTTTCCTAGAAATAAGACAAATGTCTCCAATGTGGACATCTTAAAGCGGTCAACTATAGTACCATGCTCACGACCACTCCTCCCAAAGCAGGAACAGCACACTGAATTCACATAACAGCCAATTTCGAAGATTCTAGTTTGTTACTGACAGATGCTGTGTGCTTTGAAGCCAGACATCCTGAGTTTACGTCTCAATATCATGATATAAAACTTGGGCAAGGCCTGTCACTTCATCTTACTTTTCCTCATATGTAAAACAAGGTTATTAATACTGCTAGAATTGGTCCCAAGTGATGGAGTACTCATGAAATCATTGATGATACACGTGATACTTAAATGTTTGATATTTTAATTAGTTCCATGCTTGTCCCAACTCCTATTCTGGGGCATCAATAGTTCCTACTCCCAGTGACCCTAGTCACTGCCAGCATGGAAAAAAACTGTGGACAGGAGACATGGTTTAAAATTGACACATTTTACCAAAGTGTTGGAGATACTTACCCCCAGTTTTTCAATCCTGAAATTTATTGCATTACATGAAAGAGCAGGACAGACTGTATATATACAGAAAAGTGTTTTCTAGAAAATTTTAGTCTATTCCATTAAGGAAAATAATTCTATTTCTTATACTTACACAAGACGCACTCCACATTGCAAGTCTACAGCAAGATTTGTAACAGCAAAATCAAATTCATCAAATGGTGTCTGCACATGGTTAACAGGTAATCCCAAAAAGCTAAGGTGACGGGAAAGGTCACCTTCACCACTTAGGAAGTCTCGTGAAAAAGCCAGAAGAATTTCTTTACTAGTCTACGGAAAAACAAGTTGCAGGTATTATATTCCAAAATTATAATTTTGTTTACAATAATAACAAATTCTTAAATTTCTGAGCATATAGAAATAAAGTAAAATTAATGGTAGTATAAAAAAATGTCAGGGGGTGCCTGGGTGGCCTAGTTGGTTAAGTGTCTGACTCTTGGTTTCAGTTCAGGTCATGATCTCAGAGTTCATGAGATTGAGCCCCACATCAGGCTCTGTGATGACAGTGCGGGGCCTGCTTGCGATTCTCTCTCTCTCTCTCTCTCTCTCTCTCTCTCTCTCTCTCTCTGCTCTTCCACTATTCCTGCATGTGTTCTCTCTCTCTCTCTCCCAAAATAAACAAATAAACATTTAAAGAAAAAAAATGTCGGTTTTATACCATACAGTAATAATGAACATCTATTTCCAATTTAAGGCCTTGGAAAAAATTACTCATAATAATAGACTCCAAAAATTAGTATTAATTTTTTTTTAATGTTTATTTATTTTTGAGACAGAGACAGACAGAGCATGAACGGGGGAGGGTCAGAGAGAGAGGGAGACACAGAATCCAAAGCAGGCTCCAGGCTCGGAGCTGTCAGCACAGAGCCTGATGCGGGCCTCGAACTCACGGACCGTGAGATCATGACCTGAGCCGAAGTCAGACACTCAACTGACTGAGCCACCCAGGCGCCCCTGTATTAATTTGATAATATGCTAAATTAGGAGTGAAATCTCTCCCCAACCCGAAGTTAATTCCTCAGAAGTATAGTTTCATTGATTCTCAAATCAAAGTTAATAGGGTGTGCCGGTGAAAGGTCAATCATTAGGTTAGGTGGGGTTAGAACTACTAGTAAGACGGACTACACACTATTCCACTCCAGACTACTGTTCTTTGGGAAACTTCAAAGTTTTTAAGGAGAAAATACACAATAGAAACAAGCAAAAGTCTTAAATGTGAAATATAAAAGAAATGAAAGCTATACCTTGAATTCAGCATCTTTACAGAAGAGACAAGGATCATGATCAATAAGTCTGGAGATTTTGGCATAATCAAGGAAACAAACCAACAACAACAACTTTTTCAATGTAAACTTAGACAAAGCTTCTTCATGACCTTCAATGAAGTACAAAAAAGCACAGCAAGTTAATCTGTGAAAGACAAGTTTCACCTGAAAATACGATAACAATGTGCTAATAAAGTAATAGTAAGCATAAATAGAACCCTATGTGCCTTTCTCAGTGTTTTATATATATGAATTCATGTACTACTCATAGTAACTCTATGAGGCAGGTATCATTTAATATTTCCAGTTCATAGAGGAGGAAACAGAGGCATCAAGTGATTTAGTCTATCTCATGCAACAAATATTTAATGAGCACCTACTATGCAGGTAGCATCTTAGGTGCCATATGTGGTAGCAAACTGAAACTACTATGATCTCTGCAGGCCTTACTGCCTACTTCTGGGGACAGGGTGAGTAGAGACAATAAAAAGGTAAAAATAATTATAGTGATGGAGGAAATGATGGGGAATGATGAGGGTAAAGAAAGGGAGGAGAGTAGAGAGAGGGACTGACTATTCATATTGGCAGCTCTAAGAAGGTAAAATTTAAACAGAGACAGGAAGAATAAGAAGACAGCATTTATGCAGAGTGTGGAAAGGACGCGGTGGTGGCAGAACTACTTACCATCTCTATAGAGATGAGGAACACTGGGGTGTCTATACTCAGCGGCTATATCAGGATTCCAAAGTAAGCGATTCAGAATAAACACAGCCAACCCTGTGACATCACTGTTATCTTCCAAAGATATGAGTTCTCCATAAATTGTCTGAAAAGAAATTAAAAGCTAAAGTCAAGACTATGTTACCTTTAAGAAGCAAAGGGATACAAGAGGGGGAGAGCAGACTATGATCTTCTAAGGATCTTCTAATGTTCTATTTTCTAAATAGTATGTAAATAACATGATATGTGCCAAATAACTTCTTTTAAACTGTGTGTATGTTTTGTGCAGTTTTTAGTGCATATGGTGTATGATGAAAAAAGGCAAAAGCTCAAGGCTAAGATAAATTTTTAAGTATCTGACAAGTGATATTTACATTTTAATGTTTTCCTTTAAAGAACTATCAAATGTATGGGGTGCCTGGGTGGCTCAGTTGATTAAGTGACTGATTTCAGCTCAGGTCATGATCTCATAGTTTATGAGTTCAAGCCCTGCATTGGGCTCTGGGCTGACAGCTCAGACCCTGGAGCCTGCTTCGTATTGTGTCTCCCTGTCTCTCTCTGCCCCTCCCCTGTTCACGCTCTCTCTCTCAAAAAGAAACAAACATTAAAAAAAACCCAAAAACTACCAAACGTAGGCATATTGTTCAAATTCAATTAGAATTGTCGCACTAAGTATATCATGAAGGTACAACAGAAACGAAAATATTCAAAATTTTCTAATAGTCAGCACGTGGAAACCCATCTGCAAATAATCTAAGATAACAATTTGGGAAGTTCAGATCCATTTATAATTAATGATTTAAATACGAAATTAGTTTAACATCAACATGCCTAGTTTAATGATTTTTAAAGTGATTAGAAAAAACTAAAAACATATCAAATTATACCCTATAACCTTACGTTAACAAAATACAGAGATAAAAGCATAGGAAGTATATGCCAAAATAGAAAAACTGCATTTTTATTTACTTATGTTTTTTGCCTTTGATGTTTTCTTAAAATCCTCAAAGGTTATGCCCACTACCAGAACCTGAAGGTGTGGCGGTGAGGTAAAATATTTTGTTCACAAGGACTCATCCCTCCCTTCCCTCTAAAAGGATTGTACATCCCCACCAACTGCCACGGACTTGCTGTCCTATTTCATTTGTGTTTGGCCAAATAATGTGCTCTGGCCAGTGGAATATGCGCATTATATCCAAGCAGAAGTTTTAAAAGGCATTAAGTTTCCACCTAAACCTCTTGCTTTTTACCTTTGGCACAAAATGCTGTGTCCCAAATAGAGGGATTATACTCCAGTTAAGGTTCTAGAATTATTTGACTTGTGAAGCAGAGCTGGTTGATACGTAATTTTCCGATTACGAAGTATACTAAACTGAAATAAGAAATCTTAGCAATGACACTATCCAGCTGTATGACCACAGTAAGCTTATCATTTGTTCTCTTTGTGCCACAGCTTCTTGATAAATAAGAGCCAAATTATTGCTAACAATTCCTTTCAGTCCCAAAGATCATTCTATTCCAACACCTGGAATAAGCTGAAGAACAGAATATCTCACATGACAATGGCAAAAAGCCTAAAGAAAATGTAAAAGTGTACCAGTAAAAGACGAAAGAAATCTATAAACACAGAGAGGATGTTTTAAATAAAATCATAATTTTAGTTTACAACCACTAAGGTCCTTTCCATTCAGTTTTAAAATCCTAAGTATTATTGAGCTATGCACCAAGTGAAAAACTCAGATTCAACGTTTTTATGGGAAGAGTTACATCAACATGGCTACAAGTTTGGACTCTGGCATCAGACTGGCATAGTCTCAAATCCTGACTATTAGTTGGCATCTGGCATGTTACTTAAAATCTAAGGTTCAGTTTTGTCAGTGAAATGGAAATAATAATACACACCTCACTGGGTTTTAAAGAGGCTTCAATTATTTGAAATATATTTAAAATGGCCCAGTATGATCATTTGTAAAAGCTCAAAAAAGAGTTTACTATACCTGTTATTATATCAAGTACCAAACTATTGATATTTAAGAAAACTACCAGGAAAGTTCTTTTGTGATGACATGGCAATAATACATAATGGCATGATCTAATTACCTAATGAGTATTTATTAAAGGACCTTAAATTTTATACTCAAAGATCAATTAAACTAACCAAATGACTTTATAAGTGAAACTATATTTTATTAAAGAATCTATTAAAAATATACAATAAAAAGTCTACTAAAGGAATATATAATAAAAAAGTACACAATAAAAGTATATAATAAAAAGTATTAAAAACAATAAAAAAAATTTACAGTATACTTTTTTTAAAGTATATCATTTCAAAAACTGAAGTGTATATACTTACCTCTAGGCCGATACGTAGCCACAAAGGATTATATGATAACAGCCAATTCAGGACTTTCTGCCGTTCTCCTGAAATGCATGTGAAAAGCAAGTAAGCTCAGACCACTAATCAAATAGAGACAATAAATAAAATTTTATGGAGAGAAATCAGTGGAAAAAAGAGATAATCACATACATGAAATCAATTAATTTAAATATATATCCATTCTTAAATGTATATTGATCATATTAAAGTGTATAAGATGGTAGGCAGCAAAGTGAAATCATGCACAAATCTGACTCTAAAATACAAAATCTCAAGTGTTTTCAACGAACTAATCTCAAGATTTCTATATCTTCTTACCCACATCTTTCCAGAGGTGTCTATCTTTTCGAACAATCAACCGCCTAGCTTCAATTTCAATTTCAAGCTTCTTAATAGCTTTGACCATGTTTTCAGAAGTAAATAAACGACATGCTGCCCGACGTAATCGATTCAGCCGGCACCGAGCAGTGTAAGCTCTGAGAGACATTTCATCTTTTGTAGGAGCTCTAGCAACACTGATTTTATGTTGACTCTCCACTCCCAAAAGAAGAGTAGCAGCATTTACTGGGTAAAAACAAAAGGAAGAATGTTTCCGGTGAAACTATAGATCCATATCCTTAAATCCAGCAATACATGCAATTTAAGATGGCCAAAATAGGATTTCTTCTCTGCTCCTTACAAGCTTGCTCTTCTCTTTCCTGTCTCAAAACATGAGTGTCACTCTTCACTCAATACGTGGGCCATTCTATCATTGCAACCTGGAGCTCTACCTGCAAAATGGATCCCAAGTCTAACGTGAGAGTTACTTCTAGCGCTACCCACCACTATTATCCAAGTTCAAACACTATCAATCAACTCTAACCTAGACTAAAATAGTCTCCTAACTGGTTTCTCTGTTTCCATCTTCTGCATAAATTAAAAGCAAAAAAAAGTCTCTTAAAGAATGTGACTTTAAAAAATTCAATTAAATTTTGAAATGCAATTCGAAATTTTATAAAACACATTTTCTCCCAAGAGAACTAAGTATCAGGCTGTGTTTACTTCTGGAGAAAAAGAAAAGCAGCCTTAGAGATCATCTAGTCAAAGGGCTTTTACTGTGAAAATCCTATATATTGTTCTTTAACAAATATAGACTGGCCTCTCCCTGAACACTGTAACAGTGGAGAAACTATCATCTTAAAGACAGCCTACGCGATGGCTTGGCAATTTAAATGTTTACAAAGATTCTTCCTTATCTTGAGTTGAACTGATTGATCCCTATCATTTCTATGCAAGAGTAGCACAAGTTTCCCTTCCTCTCAGGAAAAAAGCCTTCAAATGTTTGAAGGACAGCATGTTTCCATCTTGCTCTATATCTGAGTTTTCCCTTTTCCAGAACAAACACTGAGATGTTTCTCCATATCAACTGGTTTTAAGATTCCTCAAAATTCTGTAGTCTTCCTACACACATCTCAAACTAAGGTATGTGAAAGTGGAGACAAAAAAAGAAAAAAAAAAGGGAAGACAATATGCCTGAAAGGATCAGGTCATGTAAGGCTATTAGACTTATTCACCAGGACATTACACTTTATTAATGTGGTTAAGATTGAATTGGATTTCTTAGTAGTCATGTTTCACTGTTAATTCAGACTGAACTTGCATTAAAATAAAACTCATTCCCCTGAAAGGCTGGAATTGAATTGGCTGATGAACAAGAATGGTAAGCAAAAAGAAAAAAAAAAAGTTTAGTACTTTCAGTACAGAATTCCCTAAAAATTCTCACTTATATGAATCTTTAGCATTCATGTCAATGAATTACTGAGCTATGCCATTAACTATAATATATATGTATAATTTAAAAAATGAAAATTCATGTTAAAAACTATCTGTTAAAACAGTATTATTTAACTTAAACATTAATTTAATGTTTACCTTCAGAAATATTTGTTTTTACAGTGAAGTCATCAGGAGTTAATATAAAATTTAGCCACCAAGTGAAGCCCTGCTCCTGCTTTTCCTTCCAGCGTTCATCATAAAACATGTTCTTTGCAGCAAACGGCATTGGGTGTCTAGGAATATCTACGAATACAATTGGTTTATTGCATGAGAAGTTCTCTTTTACATTATTATGCAATATATAGCAAAAGACCATTTTTCCTAGCAAAACCACCTTTAAAACACTGAACAATATTCGCTTTTCCACTATTTAGTGCAAACAGTTGAAAGCGTTTTAGGTACAAAATATAATCAAAGTTTAAAGGGAAAAAGTAGAGCTGTACTTCCTGGTTATTTAAAAATCCTGTTACCTGAGTCAATTTCACCAAAGTCTGAGAAAATATCCTAATTGTTATCTAAATACACATTTTAAAATGCCTCGAGGCTTTAATGCAACAAAAAAGTATCAATTCATTTCCATTTCAAATGCCATTCATGCTTCATTCCATGGCAGTTTTTCAGTGAATTTAAAGATAGTAAACACTTACCTGTTTTTAATGGTTTTATGAAAGTCAGAGTAGACTGTGCCACAGCAACAACGGGTTTTGTCCTTTTGCTTGTTTTAGAATGAGGAGTTCTATATACTAATGAATCTAAAATAAGTTAGAAAGTAGAATAATAGCATTAAAAATGAAATAAGTTCCATGAATGAACTGTCTTAAAGTTAAATTTGGTTCTTCAGTATCACATCCATTTAGCAAATACTGAATAACTACTATGTACCCTGTACTACGCTATGAACTTGGTGGTCAATAAAACCTACATCTGGAAGTTCTACACCAGAAGTTACACTTTATCTTGTGTGCCTATAGAAGCTAGGAGTCACATTCAATCACAATTTATTTTATGTATGTATTGCAGATTCTATGCTAGGTACTGAGAATGCAGAATTGAGATACGGCCCCACCCCTTAGGAAGTTCTCAGTCTAGTACAGAAGCTTAAAAGGAATTACAATACAATACATAGAGGAAAAATACAACATTTAAGCAGCAATGAGAACAAGGAGAAGGGACAGCTAACTTCACTTAAAAGGGCAGGACAGTCTTCCTAAATGAGAATACACTTGAATGGACTCTTAAAGTGGAAGTTAGGCATGAGGCATGTGGCCTGTTGACAGAACTGCAATGTGCCTGAATAAAAAATACATATCAGAAAAGCAATACAAGAAGAGGTTGGAAGAAGTAGAAAAGACTTCAATCATAGTAAAAATAATAGTGGCAGCTAATGTTTGAACGCTTTGCTGCAGGCACTAGCATAGTCTTTTAATATAGAATACCTCACGCAATTATCCCAGAAAACCTATAAGAAGTGTATTATTATTATTATAGGTTTTCTATAAAAATAGGTTTTCGTTTTATATAATTAGGATACTGGAGCTTAGAACAATTAAGCAAGTTGGTCAAAGTCACACAAGCTAGTAAGTGGCGGAGCTGGGCACTATAGTCCCAGAGCTTGCACTATTAGTCAGTTGGAAGTACCTGGTTTGCCAATGAAAGACTCAAATCTAGGAGGTGATGCCACCATTTACATTTTAGAAAACAGTGGCCAATGGAATAAAAGGGATCAAGACTAGAGATAGAAAGCTAAGAGGAAGCTATTACAGTAGCGCAAGTTAGCTATTATGAGAATTTAAATTAAAACAGAAGCAGTAGAGACAAATTAGAAAGAGTTATTCTAATAGAACCTACAAGCCTTAACAACCACTGGCTAGGCAGGTGATAGAAGAATGAGAACTGCAGATGATGTCCAGGTTATCTAACCCAGGGGACTGAGGGAGACAGTAGGTGGTACCTACAAAGAAAAGTATAATAAGAGTCACAGTGGCAAAGTGATATCGTTTCTAGGTTGATATAGGTTATATCAGGATAGCAGTTCACTTCCTCAAAAGCAAGTTTCACCAGATTATACACCTGCTAAATATGAAGAGCTAATAAAAGGCAGCAGAGGGCAAACTATGCCCCACAGGCAAAATCCAGCCACCTTTGTACAGTCGACAATCCAAGAATAGTTTTTACATTTGTAAAAAGTTAAGAAAAAAAATCAAAATGACTGTATTTCATGACACTTGAAAATTACATGAAATGCAAGTTTCAGTGTACATAAATAAAATTTTATTGGAACACAGCTGCACTTATTCACTTACACATTGTCTATGACTCTTTCTCCTTCTACAATAGTGGAGGTCTGGTAGTTGCAATAGAGATCATTTGGCCTGCAAAACCTAAATTTTTATTATCTGGATCTTTAGAGGAAAAGTTTGTTTAGTTTTGATTTAGAAGGATTGCAAATCTTCGCCAATTGTGAAAATAAGGAACACAGTCAATTGTGACATGATAGTTATTAGGTTCTGAGTTTCTTTGTGTTTGAACCTTTTAAACATTAAGAGGAAAAAATCCTCATTCTGAAACATTGCAGAAGCTAGTCCCTCTGCCTGGAGTCATTTTATCCTGTGAGAAGCCTTTCCTGGAACCATCTCACAGCTCCTCGCCATTCACAAAAGCCAAGTAAAGTGCCTCCATTTCTGTGCTTTCATGATTCCCTGTGCATAGCTCAGTCAGAGGACTGAGACAACTTGAACACAGAAATTCTACCTTTTCTCCCTCATATCCATAAAGCCTAGAACAATGCATAGCACACAGCAGGCACCTTATAAATACTGAATAAATGCATCTAGGAAAACTGTCTTCTTTCTCTGCTCTCCTAGGTTCATCAGAATAGAAAGAAGAGTCAATCATTCTTAGTGACTTACCATGCTCTCATATAGGCTCATAAATCAGATACTCAGCGTGTCTAATTCTTTCTAAACCCTGCAAAGAGGCTCAACTAGGTGGCCACCTTAAAGAAACTATAGGTTCAAATGTCAACACTTCAGTGGCTTATTTAGTAAGTCATTCATTCATCACTTATCGTACACCTTGTAGAAAATAAAAAAGGTATATATGTACGTTCCTTATTCTCAAGGAATTTGTTACCTAGTCAGATAATATCTATAGGAAACAAGGAAACAATACAGGCAAAGAAACAGAGTTTACAGGTACATACAAGATGTCGTATACGCTGAATTCAAATTTGCTTAGGGAAGGTACCTAGCGGCAAATTCATCAGGGAGTAGAGTTAATAAAAGTTGATTACAGTACTTGAAATAAATGAAAGATTTGAATTACTGAGGAAAAAACCAGGTAAGAATGGAAGAAGACACATTGTCAGAAACAAGACAAGGATGCCCACTCTTGCCACTTTTATTCAACATAGTATAATTGGGCAAGAAAAAGAAATAACAGTTATTCAATTTAGAAAGAGAGAGGTAAAACTGTCACTATTTGCAGATGAAATATTAAATACAGAAAACCCTAAAGACTCCAACATAAAACTGTTGGAATAAACGAACGCAGGAAAGATGCAGGATACAAAATCGATATATGAAAATCTGTTGCATTTCTGTACACTAACAATCAGAAAGAGAAGTTAAGAAACAATTCCATTTACTATTGCATCAAAAGAATAAAATGTCTAAGAATAAATTTAACCAAGGAGGTGAAATCCTGTACACTGAAAACTGTAAGACACTGATGAAAGAAACTGAAGACAAAACTAAACAGAAAGACATTCCAGGCTCATGGATTTAAAGAATCAACATTGTTAGAATGTTCATATTATCGAAAGTGATCTACAGACTCAGTGAAATTCCTATCAAAATTCCAAAGGCATTTTTCACTGGAATAGAACAATCTTAAAATTTCCATGGAACCACAAAAGCCCCGAAATAGCTAAAGCAAGCTTGAGAAAGAAGAACAAAGCTGAAGGCACAACACTCCAAGATTTCAAAGTACTGCCCTAGTTGCTACTGGGAAATAGACTATAGAGAAGCCAAAGGTGAAAACAACGTCTGTTAGTAGGCTCTGCAATGACACAGACTAAATCAGGTGCCACTGGAAATGGTGAGAAGTGATCAGATTCCGTATTTGGAAGAAAGAGAAGATACAATTTGTTGTTCGGAGTACCTGGGTGGCTCAGTTGGTTAAGCATCCGCCTCTTGGTTTCGGCTCAGGTCATGATCTCACAGTTCCGGAGTTCTAGCTCCACATCGGGCCCTGCGCTACCTGGGATTCTCTCTCTCTCTACCCCTCTGGCTGTCTCTCTCTCAAAATAAATAAACTTAAATTTTTTTTTAACATTTATTCATATTTTTCAGAGATAGAGCGAGTGAGCAGGGGAGGGGCAGAGAGAGAAACACACAGAATCTGAAGCAGCTCCAGGCTCTGAGCTGTCAGCACAGGACCCGATGACAGGCTCGAACTCATGAACCATGAGATCATGACTTGAACCAAAGTAGGCTGCTTAACCGAATGAGCCATGCAGGAGCCCCGATAAATAAACTTAAAAGAAAGAAAAGAATTTGTTGATGGACTGAATTTGGAATCAGACAGACTGTCTGAATTTATAAAGAAAAGTTTGGAGAGAAAGACACTTAAGAACATTTACAAGGCTTGGGCCTGAGATGAGAGGTCACAGTAGCAAGTGTTGTGATGGAAGCAACATGCCAGGTATGTGCCAGGTATCATGGAAGAGGGGACAGTAAAGGTTTGGCTTTGGACAAATTAAAGATGCTCACTAGACAGTGAAGCAAAAACATTACATGTTGGATAAATGAGTCTACAGATTAGAAGTCCATCCTAAAGATACAAAATTGGGAGGCTGCCATGTATGGACAGCACTGAAAGCTAGAAGATGGAAGGAGATCATTAACAGAATGAGTAAAAGTATGAAAAAGGTTCAATGACTAAGCCTTCACTTACTCCAGGATTTAGAGGCCGGGATGATAAAGAGCACTGAACAAGGAACCAAGAAGCAGCCAGCGAAATAGGAAGAGAACCAGGAGAGAGAGGGGATGGCAGAATAAAGCGTTCCAAGAAGGCAGAGGCTCAAAGCAGCCAAGAGTTTGCTAAGAGTTCAAGATGAAGATTGAGAAATATCTACTGGATTTAACAGTAGGGAGGTATCGAGGACCTTGATAAGAAAGGTTTCAGTGAAGTCGTCAAAAGCCCATTGAAGTGGGTTCAAAAAATAGGAGAGGAATTGGAAACAGCTAATACAAGCAACTTTCTAAGTGACTTTTTTGCATTAAAAAGCACCTTTTAATTCATGTTTACACAAAAAAGTGCCCATATCTCAGCAAACTATCACAAAGTGAATACTTAGGTACTTGCAAGGAGTTTTGCTCAAAGGAAAGCAGAAGAATGGAGCAGGGGCTGCAGGAGGGATAAGTGGTATCAATAAGAGGTGTTTTTGTTTTTGTTTTAAGAGATGGAAGTAATAACAGCATATTTGTATCAGAAATGACCCATTAGAGAGTAAAAAATGAAGATATGAGACAGAGAAGACAATTGCTAAAGCAACGTCCTTGGGTAGAAGGGCACAGAATCTGCTGTGTGCACAGATCTGTGTCAGCACAGGGCCTGCTTGGGATTCTGTCCCTCTCTTTCTCTGCCCCTTCCCTCCACTCTCTCAAAAATAAACATTAAAAAATACTGTATTGATTATAATTATTTTGTGTAATTGTTATGAGTATTAAATGAGGTAATAGTACAGCACTTACAACTGGGTCTGACAGAACACATGCTCAGTAAATATTACCTCCTATTATCAAGGATGAGAGAGGAGGAATGAGAGGTGTTAGAAGTTTCGGGAGAAAAGAACGGAGGGAGAAGATAGTCTACAGTAAATCGATAAAAGCCAATAAATCCAAAAAGATGTAGCCAAAAAGAGTTAAGGGCTTGCTTGAAATTAGTGGTCATTAAAGACCAACCAGCAAGGTTCAAGCACAGAGCAGAGAGGGTTGGATTGGGATGGAATTTCCTAGGCAAATACAACGAGGGAGAAGAGAGATGAATTAAATGATGATGACGCGTTATGGAATCCAAGCTGTATAAGTAGGAAAGTAAGGACACGTCAGGGTGAGGACTGTGGAAACCATGATAGATTAAAGGATTGTGTGTGTATGAAGAGGAGAAAAAATGTTGGAGCTGGGTTTCAAGAGAAAATGCTAAAATCACAGAGATGGTGATTGGAGATTGGAGTTGGAGACTTTTAGGAGAGTGTGGCCTAGGTACATTGGAATCAAAAAGCCAGAATATTGAAAGGATACACTACAAGGATTTTGAAATCATCAAGGATAATGACGGTAGTTGTGGAGAAGCCAAATGTAAAAATCTTGGGAGTAATCTTTTACTGTAACAAGGAAGAACATGGGTGGAAGAGAATGAAAAATGAGCTTCAAGCTGCTTTGTTGCTGTTTGTTTTTTGTTTGTTTTTCAAGGAAGAAAGGAGAAACAATAGTAGATGTGAGGAGGAAGGTGGTCCACTATTCCATTAAGAGGCCCAAGGTCAGAGGAATACGAAAGAAAACAGACATAACTTGAGAAGGTGGCAATGCAAACAGCAAGGTAAGAAACTGAGGGAATGTTTAGAAAAGATAATGCTAATGAAAGACAGTAAGTCCAGAGGGCACAGACACTTGAAAGAGCTGGAGAGATAGAAAATGGTTCAAATTAAGGAAGGGACGTTCAAAGAGAAATGAGATAATACAGATGTGTGATACTTCCTAGGAGCTCTAGGATTCTTCTAAATTATCTGTTAAATAAGTAGAGTGGTTTGTTTCCCTTCCTGGACCTTAACTACCATGAGGTAATTTGGGTTAAAAGGGCATGATGGAATTAGTCCTGTTTTTGAGGTAGTCTTGGTGGTCCAGTTGTACTGGGGAAGGAGCAATGACATTTTTCCCAAAGGAATATAGAGCTCTGGGGCTCTATCTAGGTTGCTAATTAATGGCTAAGTAAAGGCTGAGGGAGAATAATGTCATGAGGTGCACAGAGTATGTAAAGACAACTTCTGCATTTTGTCAGATGGTAATATGGGATCCAGGGACACCACTAGCTCTTCCAGTCAGGGCCTGGACTAAGGTGAGGCAAGTGAAGTACTTTCCCCTGGGTGTAAAACTTGAGGTGGGTACCAGGTAACTGGGGTAATCAAGGTAAATATTTTAATGCAGTATTTTTTTTACATTAAAATTAAGGCAAAAACATCATAATGAACAAAATATCAAAGTTTAAGTAAGAGCAAAATCAAAAGGATTTTAGAATTCAGCCCCACCCTTTTCCATCTTGTACGAAGCAAACTGGTAAACGAAAAGTACAACTTAATGCAAGCTTATCAACAGGACATTTACCAAACCAAAAGAAACAGAAAATATGCTCCTTATACGTATACTTTCATTAAAGATTTTACAAACAAGACTCACCCGTTTTCTTCCTCAGGTTTGATTTCTCTCTGTAGCTAATATGTTTTGAGATGGGTGTTATCATCTTTTTTGTTTTTTTAACAGTTGCCATTTTAGATTCCACAGGAGAAAAATGGATTCTTTTGATTTCTCGTACTTCTGTATGTTCTGTAACTGTAACTCTCACATTTGCATCTTCCTTGTTTCCCTCACTCTTTCTTTTGCGAGCAACTAAAGCAGTCTTTGAGGAAGGAATTACTGCATTTTTATAACTCTTAGAATTACTGAACACTGGATCTATAACTGGAAGACAAGACTGAAAACCACTTTTCTCTTTTTGAGTATCTGTTGGTTTTTCAAATTCACCTGCAACACTGTTGAGACATCTTTTTGCCTTTGGTTTATTAGCCTCAGTTTGGTTTTCTCTGCTACAAGTGGATTTGCTTTTAGTAACAGTGGCAGAAAGTATTGGGCGTCTTGTACGTTTATCATGGCTGTAACTAGAAATATTCTGAATTACAGAAAATTTAGGCTGATTTTTTGTAAAACTGTAGCAATCTGACTTCATTTCTAAAGTTTTGGATTCTTCAAAAATAGCTTCAGGAGATTGTGAACCCTGACATTCACGAATACAAGGTAAAACTCCATTTGTTCTCTGATCTTGAGGAGACTGTGAGACCTGAGAATTTTTATTTGATAATGATGATAATTTACATGTTTGCTGAGATATACATATATATGCCATATTATCTTTGACAAATTGATTTGGGGATAGAATTGGGTTAATTGACTCTGGTTCTAGATCCTGGTTTAGTCCATAATTGTCATTTATGAAAGAATCTGGACTTAAAATTGTCCGGTAAGTTTTATGTACAGTTTTTGATTCCAAATGCACAGGACTTGAATTATCTTTCCTAAATGTATCTGATGAAAGACATGTAGCTACCTCTGGTTCACTATTAGCTGCATGGCTGTTATTTACAAAGGAATCTGGACTTAGAAAATTTCCTTGGCTTTGTGTAATGTTCAAAGTTGAACAACAGGTCGGGGTAAGAATAAGCTTACTATTCTCTTCAATTTGGCCACTCATATTATGTATGGAGCTAAAGGAAGTTTCACTTGTCACTTTCTCATTAAAATTAAAATCTTCTGAACCATCGGCACCTTCTACTTTCAACAATTCCCCGGTTTCACATGCGTGAAGAGATGTGTATGTAGTAGATCGACGTACAGAAAGAGGCAAGGACGTCTCACCATGGCATTCTTTGAAAATGGGACTAATAGGTGATATTGGTATTTTATTTTCTTCAAGGCTTAAAGAATTGTTTTCTGTTAGGAAACAGCCTTCTTTCATAGCCAAATTTTCACAGGCTTGTAGTGGGCTCCGAACTCTATCAGCTTTTTGGGAAACATAAAATGTTGTATTAACATTTTGAATATAGGAATTCCTCTTATCACTTGAAGAAGTTGACATTTTCTTCTTATTAATTGTATCCCAAAGACTCCTCTGCAAAAATAAGCAAAACATACAGATTAGGTTGACAGCTACTGAAAATTACCTTTAAATTAGCAATATCAGACATGTTACTTTTAGACTTATCAAAATATAAATATAAATATAAAATGATTCTTATATGTTATTATTTTCTTAGAGTAAATCACAGAATGATTAAAACTTATTACCTTTTTCTTTTTCTTTTCTTCTGCATTTCCTAGTAATATAGCTTGGTGTTTCAGAACATCATTTACAAGAAATGTCACAATCTCTCTTACTCGGCCTTCTTTTAATGGTGTCCAGTTAACAGAAATAATAATTTTTTCTTTAGGCTGTAATCAAAGAACACATTTTGAATGACTATAGAAGTACTGATGTATAATAACCAAAACATATTATGTACAATTTAGACATAGTAGAGGATTAATAATTATTGGTCACCAATACTCTACACCATAATAACATCTAACAGGTCAAATATATCTTCCTACCCTATCTCACTTCATGATAAGGAAAAAAGCCACTAATAACAACAAGATTCAACAAGAAAATAAAATTATAAGAAAATCTTAATTGCATCTATAGCCCATAGCCCGGCAGGAATTTGTCGAATGCAAAACCCCGACAATGACAAAACAAATTGTGTCCGTTGTTTTTCAGAGGAGAAAAGACAAGTTTTGTTTTAGGGTAGAAATCATAAAATATCATAAACAGCTAGTTTTAAATTATAACACTTTAAAAAAGTGAGGGGCGCCTGGGTACTTCAGTCGGTTAAGCAGCGGCCTCTTCATTTGGGCTCAGGTAATGATCTCATGGGTCCTGAATTCAAGCCCTGCAACAGGCTCTGAGCTGACAGTGTGGAGCCTGCTTAGGATTCTCTCTCTCTGCCCCTCCTCTGCTCTCTTCCTCTCCTCTCTCAAAAATAAATCAATAAACATTAAGAAAATGAAATAAAAATGTAACTTTAAAAAAGTGAACTTTTACTCTGTAAGACGGCATATTCTAACAATACAAAATTAAAAACCATAAAACAACTTTAGTCCACATAACAAAAAGAAATAAAAAAGTATTACATAGACGGGAAAAAAAAAATCTATCTGTCCACAGAAAAGAGGGGAGACAAAGGTTCTTAAGTGTAAATGAACCACTGCTTACACACACGTCTATGGACCTCAGATGAGAACCTCTTCCCACTACCTTATGAAGCAGTTGCTTAGACAACTGGTCAGACTCCGCATCAGCCACTCCGCATTGAAAGTGTGGCTTATTTTCACACTTTCAGAGGTTCTACTCAATGCAAAGGCCACAGCAATCAAAATAAGAACATAAATTTTCTAGTTGGTAAGAGGGATGGGAACATTATCACGGTCAACGCAATGCATTAAAGGTACCCAGGTTGTTCTTGAAACAAGTCATAAAATTAAATTGGATTCCCCATTAAAAGTACACTACAGCAAAGGGGAAAAAGGATTAAAATATTAAAGCGTGCATACAAAAAAAAAAAAAAGCACAAAAAAGCACAAAAAAGCATAAACAAACCCTGAACAGGTGTTTTCATTTTTTTGCTGTAGACACCTTCAGCCAAAACAAAGCCCACTATTGCACCTGCATAGTTACCCTGACTCTATTTGGAGTCAGTTTCCCTGATACATATGGACACTAAAATGCATGCGAAGATGACTGATAGGAAGCAAAACATTTTTAAAAGCTGCTCTTTCTGGCAATCTTAAAAACGAGTATTAACTCTAGAACTTCAAGTCTTTGGCAACGCCTTAGGTCTACTAAAAAGCTATTTAATAGAGGTCTATTAGAACGCTTCTAATGATGCTCCGTGCACGCGCGGTGGTATGCGGTCACCGCCCAAGTTACCGCCCACCCAAGGCTTCCAGAGAGCCGGTGGGACAAGGACCAGCCCAGAGTCGGCGAAAAGGATCTACGGGTCTTTCATTTGTGGGTTTCTTTTCCAAGCCGCGCCCCTCCTAGGGAGGGTGCGCGAGAGCCCGCCGAGGGAGCGCTGGCCGGGGCACGCCCAGCCCACCACCTACCTGTAGCTCAAACGATCGCGGCGAGATGCTGAAGCCCTGCTCGGCGGCTGGGAAGTGGGCGATCTTCACTTCAGCCACCTCCTCGTTAGGGTTGTCCAGGGCCAGGGGCAGCGTCCGCGAGGCTCCCAGCCGCACATCTCCGAAGCAGAGGAAAGGCGACCTGCAGAAGTGGCTGAGAGACAGGACGGGCGGGGAAGCTGCCGCCTCCTCGGCCGCGGAGTTCCGCGGCCTGGCCGACGGCCTCCGTTCCGTGGGGCTCACCTCCCAGCTTCGCCCCGCACGCCGGGTCGCCATGGCAGCTTCGAGACGCCGCCCGGAAATTCTGGCGCCTCGTCCACAGGGCTGCTCCGGAGCGGGGACCCCGACCGCGTCCCCTCGGAGGCGGCTGTGGAGGTCGTGAGAGCGAATCCGCCCCCCCGCTTTCGTTTCCAGGAGCCGACACGCCAGAAAAAATAAGAAACAAACGCCACAAATTCGCAAACTCCAAAGAGGAGCAAAACAACTGTGGCCCTAGCCTCGGTTTAAACTTCTCGCCTCCACCAATGGGCGCGCCCGGACACCGCCCACCTCCTCACAAGGCCAATCAATGAGCAGCAGCCCCTAGCCAATGAGACGGCAGCGCCTTGTTTAAATAATCGTCTCGGCCGCAACGTGTCTCCTAGGAGGGGGAGAAAACCGTGGCAGAGTCTTGGGCGCACCCTGAAACTACGGGTTAGAATTGAAATTCGCCTTTTTATTTGAAAACAGGTTGGGTTAAAGGGAAGAGAGTAACAGCACTTCCACATTAAAGGTAGCAATCATTGCGGGTGCCCAGAGGTCCACCTTTGTAAAACCGTTAGGTAGGCAAAAAATTAGTTTAAATCATTCATCTAATATGCCCCACCCAGCACTATATTCATTAGCTCTTCTTTTGCGGTTTCCTGGGGACGAAAGGGAGAAAAATGAAGAAAATTAAATTTATAATTGTATCAACGTGCTCATTTCAGTCACTGACCATAACAGGTGCTCAGTAATTCTGTTACGTGCTGGTTCTTACCCCGGGGATACTGGTAGCAAAACTAGATAAACAAAAGAGAACCGAGGTTCCCAATAATTTATAAGTAATGGTTTTGACAGGCAGTGCCCTTGACAAATAACTTCTTGGTTTTTATCTTAATTGTAGGTATCTCATAATAATGATTATGGCCTGCATATTACTGTTACTATATGCCAGGGATTGTTTAAAGTCCTTTACACGTTCATCTCAACTTTTACTTCAACCCTGTGAGATAGCTACTATTTGTATTTTACAGATGAGCAATAGACCATACAAGACAGCAAGCTTGCAAAGCTAGGATATGTACACAGGCAGTTGGTCCATATTCTTGCTCTTACCCACTATACCATACTGCCTCTAAAGATAGTAAGAAATTAAAAAATAATATATGGATGTGTGTATGGGGATGTGTGTATGGGGACACAAAGCAAAGTCTCTGAGTAGAAAACAAAAGGAAAAAGGTGAGGTTTATACTAAATTATATTCACTGACACTCAACAGGACCTAAAGTTGAATCCTGTTAACAATTTTTAAAGAATATTGTTTGTTTGTTTGTTTGTTTGTGGAATCCTTTAGGACTGATGCACAATGAGAACACTACTAGTTTTTTTAAGCAAAAAAAATGTTAATATGAATTGCAATTATTTTCAATTGCACTTATTTCATATTGTGAATGTTATTCATCAAATTAACATTGAACATACAAGCCCTCTAAAGCTTAGGTCACTGAAAGGTTTGATTCACCTTTTTTTAACATGTTGATAGCACATTTTGTTTATATGTGTTCTTCCTTCACGGTTTTTCATACATGCTGTTAACTCACAATTTTTTTAAAAAAGCAGAATGAACTGTACTGGATATTTTTTATTTGCCTCTCCTTTCCACTCTCCACTATTTTCCAGGCTGCTCTTTGCTGTGGGATTCTAATCTGCATTCTATATATGCTACATTAATAGTTTTTCTTACTCCATGGCTTCTGTTTTGCTTCAAAGAGGGAGGTCACTAAAGGTACTTACTTCCTCCACTCCTCTCCTGCCTTGGACTCCCTACATCTCAACATTAAAAGCAACTCATAGTTGAACAGGTGGCCTCTCAACATGGGTGTTCTCCCCTCATCCCTTTAGATCTGGGGGTGGGAGTATCACAGTTGTTAATAGTTCCAGAGTATTGCATTATTGCTTGTTACCCTACATTCATCTTTGCAAATACAGCTGAGCCTAGAACAACATAGGTTTGAACTGCACTGGTTCACTTACAGGACTTGTTACAGTACTGTAAGTGTATTTTCCTCTTATGATTTTCTTTGTAACACTTTCTCTAGCTTACTATATTGTTAGGAATACAGCATATAATACATATAACATGCAAATGAAACATGAGACAGCTAAAATGTGTTCCTGAGGTTTTCACAATTTAAAATGTCCTATATTCTAATTTTGGAAATTAGAGGCAGCAGATTTGTTTGTCCACCCACTGAGATAATTTCTTCACAAGAATTATACTATCTACTTCTCAGACTGTTTAAAATTACATGAGAAAATGTTAATGTTTATGTTACTGGTAAGACTTCCAGTCAATAGGCTATTAGCAGTAAGCCTTTGGGGAGTCAAAAAGTTACACAGACTTTCAACTGTGCCAGGGGTCAGTTCCCCCAACACCCACATTGTTCAAGGGTCAACTGTCTTTTGCAGCCTCTGTCTCAATCTACAACTTGGGAAAATTGCAAATTTCCTTGTGACCATTTCATATAGGAAGAAAAAGCCTGGTTATGGTTGGAACTGTATGGTAAGCCAGATGTTCTATTTGTTCTATTTGTCTATGGTCTTTGCATTCAATTTTTTAAGGAGACATGCAGAATATGTTCTGCATTCCCATGCTGTTAAAATATGTTCAATAAAACCTAGATATGCTGTATTAGGTAGGACCAAAGAACTTTATATTTATTTTAAATATCAAAATAACACAACAAACTAGTTCAATATACAATACACTTCCTAGTCTTCACAGAGAACTGAATTTTTCTATAAAGACATTTGTATTTATGAAACATGAGACAGCTAAAATATGTAACTCACAAGATACTTCACACACAGTTGACAAAATAATGAATTTTGATATTTTAGATTTTTCTTTGTAATTGCTTTTAAGTGTCCTTTAATGATTAAAAACAAAACTTATGATTTGAGACTGAAGACTAAGTTCAAAAGCATTTCCACTTTAATGTACATCATAAATCCCCTTAATCAGAATATTTACTACACAACATGGAGCAGCTAAATGCCCACCTCTGTACTCATTATTATTATTATTTTTGGCAGCCACACTCATCAATTGTAATACAGTTGTGTCTATAGGGATAAGAAAAGTCCAATTGTTGGAAGAAACAAAAAATTCTGTATTACACCACAGTACACTGTCCAACTTTAACGCAAGCAGGAATACCAAGCAAAGAGGCGAAATAACAATGAAAAGTGTACATGCTCTTCATTCAAGAAATGTTTTAGAATCTCCAACAATGCAAGCACTAAATTACTTTTGTACTTAAGAATTAAAAAAAGATATGTCCGTCTTTGTAGAACCTCTATTCTGATATAATTCTTAATTTCTTTTTATATAAATGGCTGCAGAGACTAAATTTAAACTCTCTTGGGATTTTTTAATAGTCATAGATTTAAGATCAATACATAGCAAGTTGAATGAAACATGAAGAGGAAACAAAACATAGTCACTCTCTCTACCAAGACCTTCTTTCTCTCATCTTCCACACAACCTAATCCTATTTCTTCTATCTTATTAATGTTACTTCCAAAGAGAAGGGCAGAAAGCATGCTAATATTCTAGATAAAAGTATCTTTAAGTTGAAATAACATTAGAGGAAACAAAGGGGTGATCCCCCCAAAAGAACACTACAGACTTTGCGAAGAGAGGAATGTGAGAAAGAAAGGGAGGGCGGAAATCTAAGGAAGAAGTGCCTATAGTTCCTAGAAATTATTTAGAAAATTGTTCTCACATTATCCATTATTCACCCTAATCGCAAGTAACATTTACCATAATACTATTTAAAGTTTTAGAAATGTTACCTGTTCCTTATTAAAGAATGTATTTTTAGTCATTTTAAATTTGACACTGAATCTTAGAATTATACAAGTATGACTTTAAAAGTCCTAAGTTTTCCTGAGTCCATCAACTCAAATCATATGTTGGTTGGGATGTTGCTGCTCCTAATGAGAAACTCATCTCAAACCATCACCTCTAGTTCAGTTTTAGGCAAACTGAAATGAGAAGCCATTCAATGTAGAGAGCTGTGTGGATATGGGGACCTGATTATTTTTAAAAAGGAAGGTGGGGGTGGGGGGAGGAGAAGACAGAGAGGCAGACACACTAATCATTTTATTTTATTTGTCAGATTCCTCTAATAAGCATCTAGAGACAGGCCCTGGAGTGGCTTCACAGTAACTATAAAGGCCACAAAAGAGTTAAAAAAACAAAAACAAAAACAAAAATAAATGTTCACACTATTACTTAGTGCCATTTTCCTAATCATAAAGTAATCTAAAAAAAGTATTGCCTGACCAGCAGGCAGCACAAACATAAAACCCATAACAACAACAACAACAACAACAACAACAACAACAACAAAATCAAAATCATTTATTAACCAGTACAATCTAGCCAGCAGAATCAATTTTAAGCAACTACAACACATTGAAAAGGCACAAAGTATTCAATTCAGAAAAGACTGGGTATAAAAAGGACACTGTCGAAGAGCTAAGCTTTAAATCTGACTTTTCATCAGGGATATGTTAGAATGATCTGGTAGGAAGAGAACTCAAACTTATAAACATACCAGTTTAACTGTGTTTTTGTTTGCGATTAAAGACTGAAAAGCAATGAATGATATTTAATTACTTATTAGCCCTTAACAGTTACAGTCACTCTGCAAAGATGTTTGACACTTTTAAAGTTGACAGAAATTAGTGTACCTATATCATGACCTACAATCACTTAAAAGGAAGTCACTTAATAAAGCACCAGTTTAAAACCCTATTTTTGCTACTCTTTTTCTCCCAGCAAAAACAACTAAATTACTTAAAAGTATGCAAAGATCATTACCTTTACAGTTTGTTGGTTAAATCTTGCTGGCATGAAGAACAAACCCTAACCTTAAATGGTATTTTAGGCTGCAAAATATAGGTGGGGTTTCTTATAAAAATAACTTCAACTTGTCTTAAAAAAAAATTCTAAGGCAAAATTATTTTAATAGTGTAGTGTAAAAAATAAGCTTATTATTTAGCATTTAATAGTGTCCACTTAAAACATAACATTCAATTAACTGAACTGAGGAAAACTGAGTATTCTTACTTGTAATTGGTTTGTCAGTATGACTATTCCCAGAGTATTTTCTTCTGTTTTTATTTTTATACATATAAACACAAACACTTAATCTTAGTATTCAAACTAATGATTTTTCTTTTTAAATCCATAATCCTAGGACTTCAACTGTGCTTCTTTGGACAAATATTTATTCGAACAACAAAGAATTTTAATTCTTTTATTAAACTATTTTAATACCTACTAAAAATCTTTGGTGCATTTAAGGAAAAACTGATTAGGTTAACACATTTCTACACTTGATAAATTATTCAATTTACATATTAAGTGCTAACTGCTATCAGCTAAAAAATTAATTTAAAACAATAAATTATGCTCATAAAATAAAAAATTCTGAATGAGGCTAAACTTAGTTGCAAGATTCAAAAATTTAAGTACAGTTACAAAATTAATGGATTTTAGAGTTAATGGAACACTTGTCCAAATACTCCAAATTAAATATTACAAAAGTTTAACTGAAAAGAGTAGGCCTCATTTCATATTTTTTGTGCCAACTTCAACAACTTATATACATTCAGTTTGCCCAAATCCATGAGGTTTTCACAATTTAAAATGTTCTATATTCTAATTTTGGAAATTAGAGGCAGCAGATTTGTTTGTCCACCCACTGAGATAATTTCTTCACAAGAATTATACTATCTACTTCTCAGACTGTTTAAAATTACATGAGAAAATGTAGTGCCTGGCACTCAGTAAGCATTTATTAATGCTAGCTTTCTTTCCCTATTAGTAGCTCTGCCATTTTTAATGCTGAGAGCTTAAGTGAGTCCTTTATCTTAACCTCGGATTCTTTACCTCTAAAATGGGAACACAGCATGTCTTTTCTCTTTCAGATTTGGTTATGAGGTTAAACAAGAGAACTGTGAAAGCATTTTATAAAAGAGTAAACCAGTATTCAAGTTTATCTACAATAATAACTAAATATAGTTCTATTTCATTTTATGTAAGAGATGTATTCCAGAAAAGTTTCGTTCTGTAAACCAACTCCTATGATCAAATTATGTATTTATAGAATTAGGAAATTATTATTAAAAGAATCCTAAATACCTTCAAAAAAGCAAAGTATTCTTTTCAATGTGAAAATGCAACACCCTATTTCTTTCTTGCTACCAAGCATATAATATACCATACACAGACACATATATACCATTGCCTTTTTAGAAGTCCAAACTTTTCTACAACGGTTTATATGTAAGGCAGGGTATACTTTTAGGTATTACTTCATTTCATTATAGTAAGTTTTTGAGTTGAAGGTCTTGTTTTCATGAGAGGAATCAAAAAACATAAAGACATATTTTTAAAAGTCAATTTGAAAGACTAACAGACTAATAGTACCTCATACAGTCAAGTTTTATCACATAAGTACCCCAGATATAACATTTTCACACAAAAGTAAAAGTGTTTTGAAAAGAATACATTAATTATATCTACTGGTCCTAGACTAATTACAACCAAACCTTGATAACTGAGGCAAAACTCGGGTTGGTTTTGTTACTTATATGAGCTACTTTGGTTAACTGCCTCAATCTCAACATTTTTTTCTTTTATTTCCACTAATATGATGTGAATGTTCCTGTAAAGTACCTTCATTTCTTAAGTGCTTCAGCAAACAAGTTTCCCCATTAGTAAGTGGTTAAATTTTATTCATTAAAACTTCATTATTTTATTTGTGATTTTTTTCACAAGGGCTGGGCCAGACTTTACAGTTTACACAAAAAAAAGTGCTTAAAGCAATTAGGAGTGTAAACAAAACTGAAATAGAAAAATCTTAAAATTGCTATTTTCCAGTAGTTTACATACAAATGACATGCTAATAATAAATCAACCCTGCCTATTCTAATCATTCAAGCAGCTCCTAGGAAATATCATCCTAGTTTAAGTTTAAATGGACTTGAAAATATGGAAAGTGCACATCTTGAAAGGTATTTCGTAATTTTGACTGACTTTTTCCTCAATTTTTATCAGTGAGGTTTTTGCTCTAACTGCTATTTCCTCTCACCAAGTCCTCAACTTTTGTCTCCTACAAAAATAAAAATCAAGGATAATTACAGGCCTTAGGCTTATTGAAAAGCAAAATAAAGATCTAGATTACATGTAAATCTGTATACAAGTAGTGGTTCCCTTTAATTAAAGTAAACATGGAGTTTAGTTGGGACATAAATTTTATAATTTGGCACCTTTCCTAACAGTTACATACGTAATACGTAGGTTCTGTTTCCCAGAATTTCACTTAGCCAAAGTAAATGAGACCAAAAGTAGCTTATAAATTAAATTTCACTGATTAGTTATAATTGCCCCTCCTTTAGTGAAATGAAGATATATGCTATTATGTGCTGTTATTGTTTCTAAATAAATGACAAAATATAAAAGGTGAACTTACCTTGAAAGTTATCTAGTTAAAACGGTCATAATTTGCTTTCAATACCTTTTCAACTTTGTATAATTTAACACCTGCACATATGTTTGCATTTTGTATTCATGGTAACTGAAGCACTGGCAAAAACCAATCCTTTGAATAATTATTTCAATTCTGCGTTTCATTTAACAAGCTAATCTTACATTAAGTTAGCTTTCTGGCTTTGAGTTTATCAAAAGACCAAAGGATTAATAATAACCTGAAATTACGGCCAGATAAAAAAACAACACAAAAATATCCAAGATTTCCCTACAAATTTAGATCTAACTTCAAATTTTAAAAATGCAGAAGAAATGATAATGAATCTTAAGTTAGGATAAGAAGAGTTGCAATTATCAGTGTACTCTTATAGTCTTTCTGAAAGGCTACATGGTCCTTAAGCTTCTCTGGAAGATGTGGAAGGGAGAAAAGAGGATTGAAACTAAAGAAGAATAAAAACGTCCACTGATGATTAAAAACAAAAACAAAAACAAAAACAAAACCATAAAGTCAACAGCTAGTAATATTGAAAAGTTTGAGGAACCATTAAAAATTAAGCACTAAGTTATCTTTAAAAATCACAAAAATGTTCATTTCAAATATTATACCTCAAAATGTGTCCAAATATTCGTATGTTCAGTAAACAGAAATACATATTTTTCTTGATTTGAAATGGTTCTGAGGACTTGAGAAACTAGAGAAAAATGAAAAAATAGCAGCCTTACTAATTTAAAAGCCATCAGTCTAGGCTACCATTAGCACATAACAATCAAGAAAGTCTGTGGAATGTTTAGATTTACTCATGAATGATGCTCATTATTAGAAATACTTTGTACAGCAGTAGCATTATCAAGGCCTAGTAGTGTTCCAAGATAAGACTGTTCTCTAGGGTCTAGCATTTGTTCAGGTCGTACTGGATGAACGATATTTGCAGGTTGAGGAGTAAGAGTATATTTTTCCAGAAAAGCTAAATCAGCTGCTCGGGGATAATCAGTTGATTGTGGCTGTGGTGACAAGATCTCATGAGAAGATGGTGGGAGCGTGGTTGTATGACGCACCAGATCACTCTGAGTGTCAGGCATCTGAACTGGAACCAATGTTACTGGAACACACACTTCAGCAGACACATTCTGTAACATAGTCTTGGCTTCTGACTGATAAACTTTGGGCTGGTCCATATATTGTTTTGTTTCTGTTTGAAAGATTTTATCATCAGATGAGTACTCTACTGGCAAGGATACAAGTTTTTCCTCAGAAGTACTTAGAGGATCGTCTGGAGATTTTATGCCATGAACATGGTCAATGTGGTATTTCAGCTTGTCTTTCCGCTTAAATGTTGCATTACAGTGCTGACAGTTGAAAGGTCGGGCATCAGAATGGATAACCAGGTGTTTTGTTAAAGTTTTCTTAATTCTAAAAGATTGATTGCAAATTTGACACTTGTATGGTTTTTCACCTGTTATGAACAAAAATGAAATTAAGGTAAAATGCATTCAGTTGGGAAGACAATGATTTAAAGTAGCAAATTTTCCACACGAATACTTACAAGAACTTAACAAAAGCAGTGATATTATATGCTATCACAAAATGGAGACAGTACAGGAAGCCAGTAAAGACAATGGGCTCAAACATTAAAAAGATCCAGGTTTGAATTCTAGCTGTACCACTTACCAGCCAAACCTTGAGCAAGACACCCAACTTCTAAGCATAGTTTCTTCACCAGTAATATGCAACAATAGTGCCTACCTCAGAGATGGTGAATGGATTGAACAAGAAAACACATAGTGCTGAGAACTGTAGCTGGCATAAGATAAGTACATGATGGACTCACAGACTATTATTATTGCTTGTTTTTATTCCCACTATAGCCCCTAAAAAAGGTATAAAACAGAAACATCCGATTTCCTCCCACCCAAGAAGGATTAAAATTAAAACAGCAACTCTGATTAACTGAGTTCTTAGAATCAAACTAAGAAGTAGTGATACTTAATGTCTGGCCTGAGGTCAACGTAAGGAGAGTTGATCAGGATAAAGAACAAGGAACCCGAACTAGTTTTCAGTCCCTCCTGATCAGGTTTCTACGCTGTAGTTTTGTTGTTTTCCTTTTTGTTTTTAATATGAAACATCATAAATTCCTAGGTTAGCCAGTGTGGTAGGCAGAATAATGACCTCCCAAAGAGGAAGTCTAGGAAGCTGTAAATATGTTACTTTCCATAGCAACAGGGACTTTGCAGATTAAAGATCTAGAAATGGGGAGATTAGCTGGATTATCCAGCATGGCCCAGTTTAAACACAGGAGTCTTCAAAAGCAGAAGATAACGGAAGAAGAATGCATCAGAGAGATGCAACAAGAGGAGAACTCAACCCCTTCACTGTTGGCTTTGAAAATGGGAAAAGGCGCCAGGACCCAAGAAATGTGGTGGCCTCTAGAAGCTGGGAAAGGCTCTCAGCTTACCACAAGTAATAAAACTAGAACCTGGGTCCTGGTCCTACAGCTCAAAGACGGTTTTATCATAACCCAACTGAGCAGGAAAGAGATTCTTCTATAGAACCTCCAGAAAGAAACGCAGCCCTACCAACATCTAGATTTTAGCCCATGTCAGATTTCTCACGAACAGAGATCTAAGATCATACACAATTGTATTACTTAAGCCACTAAGGTTATGGTAATTTACTACAGCAGCAAGAGAAAACAAACCCAGACATACAATTGCACAACAAACACAAGGCATATATTTTAAAACTAAATGGAAAGATTTTATATTGTTACATGGGTTTGTTGATATTACTGTTTTATCTTTCCATTTAAAAGAAAGCCAGTTCTCCTAGAAAATTAAGAGAATTGCACCTTCAAGTTGAGCCACTAATACCAAACAATTAACTATTCATTAAATATTATTAATTGTTATTTTGTGGCCCACAGGAACTTTCAAATCCCAGTACAGAAAATGTATACAGGCTGGGATGCTGGTTCCTGGACTATTACATTTCTACTTGTTTTTGAACTAGTATCATGACTGATGTCACTAAAGAGGAAGTAAAACATGAAGTAAAACATTTATAAAGGGTTAAAATTCTTGAAAAGATAGTATTTGCAACTGTGTGTAGAACACACTGTATCCAACATTTGATTTCACCTGAAATGCCTACAATGAGGGACAATATGAAAAAGGTTATAAAAGAATGTTCTGAAAAAAAATTACACTTCTAAAATGCAAGAACTTTCTATAATTCCTGGCATTAAAACCAGTCATGCCAGGAGTGTTCTATAATTAAAAAAAAAAAAAAAAAAAAAAAAAATGAAACTCTAGCATAGCATTACGAACACCACCAACAAGCACAGAATTTAGTTTTAAAGATAAAAGTATTGGTTTTAAGTATTCTCTTTTGGCACAGTATTAGCCATGATAGTTTCTTAAGCACATTCATTAAAAGCTTTTATAGATGATGTAAAGTCATAGTCAATCAGTTCCAGTGTCCCACAAATACTGTTAGGAAGCTGGGACTCAGGCATATTTCTCTGAGAAGTTTCTGTGATCATTTTAAACAAATTTCATTTTTCCACAGAAAAAATCAATTTATGTTTATAAGACAAAGATCCACAAAGGAAATGTTGATATTATTATATTTAAAAAGTAAATATGGGGTGCTTATAGATACACAGTGAGAAGGGTCAATACTGTGGACTTAATGAAAAGAGGAATACTTATTGAAGAAACATTCTACAGCAAGGCAAGGCTTTCTGTAGCAAAATTATCTATTTGATAACAATGAACTCAAGTTGGGTGAATCTCAGGATCACAAATCAGAGACCTAAGGAAACAAAGGAAAGGTCTCCTGCAAGATGCACAGAAAGGAGTCTATTTTTTAAGAGTGGAAATAGATAAAACAATGCTCAAAGAAATGTAATCTCTTTCTCAGCTAAAATCATAGTAACCTATGAGTCTTTAGAATTAAAAAATGTCTTCCAATAGATGAGTTATGTTTAGATATTAAAAATTAGTATATGAAAATATAACGAGAACTTGCATTCAAATTTGATGGAGTAGTTTATATCATAACTATGTCTCTTGCTAGTGAAGAGGAAAAGATAAAAGATTTTTTAAAATTCAAAGAATCTACTCTTTGGAGGCACTGAAGCACAAACAAGGCAGCCAGGACATAAGGGGCCAAGATTCTGGAGGCACAGGAAGGTATGGACATGTGCTCTTTCCTCAGTGTACTTTCAGATTTAGTGACAATTAATAAATAAAGAAATTCTCTGGGTATGGGGAAAAATAAATAAAATAAATTCCCTGGGTAGGGGAAATAAGAGGTCAAGTGGCAGCCGAGGGCCTGATGGCATTCCACTGGAATGGGAAGATAAAAGCTAGAGTTTGGGACTACCCAGGATTTAAGGGGTCAAGAGCCTGGAAAGGAAAGAACAACAGAGAAATGAACAAAAATACTGACATTTGCCAGCTCTCAAGATGAACATCTGCTGGATAAGACAGCTAGAAACCAGAGGCTGGATACTGAAGGGATGAAAAGATATTTTAGCAAACCCAAGGATACTGGGGAGATGAAGATTAGAGTTTAAGTCTCACCACAATAATGATGAACTAGGAGAAAGGTAGATCAGAAATAGATAAGAGGTGACCCATGCCATCTCATTCTATCTGCTTGTGAGAAGAAAATTAAATACATCTGAGAAAGAATACAACTTCAAGAACCTCTACAATTTTTCATTCACAAAATCGAAGGTTCATTTCAAAACGATCAGGCATGTCAAGAAACAGAACCAAATGACCAAATGTTGAGAGATGGGTGGAAAAAAGATAATAGATAGCCCTAAAGGTGAAGAGAAATTACATAAGACTGAAATATTAACATGAATATGATTAATATATTCAAGAAAACACAGGAAAAGAGAATTTCACCATGGAATTGGAACTATGGGAAAAAGAAAATTCTGGAACAGATAACTGAATAATTCAGTAGATTGATTTAATAGCATATTAGACACCACAGAAGAAATAATTAGTACAATGGAAAATAGATTAATAGGAATTATCTATGTAGAAGCACAAAGAGAAATAGATTGAAAATATACAAAAGCATGATATTCATATGTATATATATATGTACATATATATATATATGTACATATATATATATATATATATATACACACACAGACACATATATATATGACAAAGTAACATATCTAACATAAATAAACTGGAATCCTAGAAAGAGGAGAGTTTTAAGATTTACCCTATACAAAAGAAAAGACATCTCAAGTCACAGACCCAGTAAGTTCTACAAACCTCACAAAATACAAAAAAAACAAAGCAAAAAAACCACACATCTGTGCACACTATAATAAAACTACTAAAAATTAAAGAGAAAAAAGCAGCCAATTAAAAAGAGACATTTCATTTAAATGAGCAACAATAAGACTAACAGTATACTTTTCAACAACAAAAGAGGTTCAAGGAGGAAAAAAATCACATATTTACAATGTTGAAAGAAAATTAGCTGCTAATATAAATTACATAGTCAGGAAAAATATTCTCCATAAAGTAAAATAAAAACATTTTCAGACAGTCGAAACCTAAGAGAACCTGGTGCTTGCAGATACGCTCGAAAGGAGTCCGCAAGTGGAAGGAAAATGATTCCAGGAGGAACAATGTGAATGCAGGAAGCAGTAAACAGTAAAGGGCACATATATGGTTAAAAATAAATAATATGGGTTTTTTTTTAATTTTTTTTTTTTAACGTTTATTTATTTTTGAGACAGAGGGAGACAGAGCATGAATGGGGGAGGGTCAGAGAGAGGGAGACACAGAATCCGAAACAGGCTCCAGGCTCTGAGCTGTCAGCACAGAGCCTGATGCAGGGCTCGAACTCACGAACTGTGAGATCATGACCTGAGCCGAAGTTGGCCACTTAACCGACTGAGCCACCCAGGTGCCCTAATAATATGGGTTATTTAAAACAAACCAAAAAATAATGTCTTATGTGGTTTAAAGTATATGTAAAATTAAAATACATACAATGCATAAAAGGTGAGAGGTAAGGGTGTTGTAAGGTTTTTTTGCGTTGTCTAGAAATTGATAAAGAATTAACTTAAGGTAGACTAATAATTTATGGATACACATAGCAATCTTTAGGGTGATTACTAACGAACAATGAAAGAACATACAACTGACAAGCACCGAGGTGAAAATGTGTAATAAAAATCCTTTGTGATTTCAAGGAATTGAAGACAAGAGAAAGAAAGCATCAAGGAAGAGATGGGACGAATAGCATGATGATAGATTTAAATCCAAATAAATGAGATATCACGTAAAATTTAAATGACTAAGTATCTCAGTTAAAAGAGATTATCATAATAGATGATAAAATGATGCTCCAAAGACATACATCTTAAATACAAGTCCACGGAAGGACTGAAAGTAAAAAGATAAAAAAAACATATATAAACATTATCCAAAAGAGACCTGGTAAATCTTTATCCCAACATAAAGAGGAATATTTTGACCACGGGACAGAAAGATACGACAATCCGTACATATCTAATAACACAGCCTCAAAATATATACAGCAAAAAATTAAAGAACTCAAGATGAAAAAGTATAATTTTCAATCAATAGGTTAATAGATTTTAACACAGATCTCTCAGTAACTTATAGAATAAGCACACAAAAAAAAAATCAGTAAGAATGTAGAATATTCGAATAATAAAACATGTTCTCTGGCAAAAGTAGAATTAAGCTAGACATGAGTAACATACAAATAGTTAGAAAACCCTCGAATATTTAGGAATTCAGCAATACAATTTGAAATAAGCCATAAATGAGAGAATTAATCTGAACAGACATTAGGAAATATTTTTAACTTATTTATAATGGAAACATGAAACATAAAGTGTGGGACTGAAAGCAATGTTTGGAAGGCAACTTAGGACATTAAAGTACATAAATAAAAAAAAGAAATGCTACAATTTAATAAGTTAGGCATCGATATAAAAAAACTAGGGAAAGAGCAATTTAACCCAAATAAAATAGAAATACAAAAAAAGCAGAAATGAAATAAAAAACATGTCTAAACAAAGGAAATATCAAAAAATCCTATAGTCATTGAAAAGATACATAATATGATACCTTGAATTTGGTGGATAGATTTCATATTTTAGATTAGAGTTCTTTAAAAATAAAAAAAAAAATGACAGCTCTGTAACTATTAAAGAATCTTTTTTTTTTTTTTTTTTTTTTTTTTTAGTTTTATTTATTTTAAGAGACAGAGTGAGAGCAGGGGAGGGGCAGAAAAAGAGGGAGAGAGAAAATCCCAAGCAGGCTTCATACCATCAGTGTGGAGCCCAATGCGGACTTGACCTCATGAATCATGAGATCATGATCTGAGCTGAAATCAAGAGTCAAACGCTTAACCAACTGAGCCACCCAGGCACCCCAAGAATCTCTGACTTAAATCTCTTCATAGAAAATAAGTTCAGAGGGATTTATCAGTGAATTCCTCCAAATACTAATGAGGAAATAATGCCAACTTTACATAAACTCATCCACTTCATTTAAAAAGATGTATTATTTCTCAAATTATTTTTTTAATGCCAGCAGAGTCATAATAACGAAACCTGTCAGCGATATTATGAGGGGAAAAAAAGGAGTATGTCTAAACAACATAGCCAAAAAGAAAAAAAGAAACAAAATATAAGCAAATTAAATTCAACTATATAGTAACAGGATAATACACGACCAATCTGTGTTTATTTCAGGAATGTAAGATTTAATATTAAAAAAATCAATCAATGTAATTTGTCACATTAACAAAGGAAAAAGATCTGATCACCTCAATAAATATAGGAAAAAATCTAACACCTATCCATGACACTGTAAATAAATCAGGAATAGATGGTAATTTCTTTTTTTAACATTTATCTATTTGGGGGAAAGCCTACACAGGGGAGAGGCACAGAGAAGGGGACAGTGGATCCAAAGTGGGCTCTGCACTGACAGGCTGACAGCAGTGAGCCCGATGTGGGGCTCAAATTCATGAACCCCAAGATCATGACCTGAGCCAGTCGGACCCTTAACCGACTGAGCCACCCTGGTGCCCGTGGATAGATGGTAATTTGTTTACCTGTTAAACAGTATCTACAAAATATACAGAAAACATCATATTTAATTATGAAATACTGAAAGCTTTTCCCTGGAGATTGAGAATAAGACAAGGACGTCCACTATCAGTATTTCTATTCATACACCACTGATGATGTCAACCAAAGCAATAAGGCAGAGAGGGAGAGAAAAGGATTCAGAAAGGGAGAAATTAAATTGTCACTATTCACAGATGGCCAGCTTGTATCCTTGGAAAATCCAAAGAACTTAAACTATAGCAAAGTCATTGCATAAAAAGTCAATATACCAACTCAACTGCATTTCTATACATCAAAAACAAATACAAATAAATACAATTTATAATTTTGTACAAAAACATCAAACATCTATATATAAATCTCATGAAGATGTTTAAGATATCTTCACTAAAAACTGTAACATCTTTTTTTTTTTTTTTTTTTTTTTTTTTTTTTTTTTTTAAGTAGGCTCCACACTCAATGTGGGGCTTGAAGTCATGACCCCGAGATCAAGAGTTGATGCTCCACCGGCTGAGCCAGCCAGGTACCCCCCAAAACTACAATATCAAGAAAAGTAAAAGGACTTAAGTTAGGGTAGGGATTGTTCATGGATTGATGATTCAATATAATAGAGATAATCAATTAGGAAAAAACTGACTATGTATTCACTGACATTCCAATAAAATTCCCAGCAGATTTTTATGTTTAGAAATTAATTAAGTTGTTTCAAAATCTATCTAAAAACATAAAGGAACAAGACTAACAAAGACACCAAAACAGAACAAAGTTGGGTAAGTTACATCACCAGATATCAAAAGCCATAACAATTTAAGTGGTACAGCAACAATGGAGCAAGGATATACAGACAATGCAGTATAAAGAACAGAGCCCAGAGACAAACCACACACACAGCATCATTTAATTTAAAACAAATATGCCAATGAAATGCTATAAAGAATGGATAATCTTTCCAATAAATGGTTCTTGGTTATAGAAAGCCACATGTAAAAAGAAAAAAATAAATAAAAGGAAAACAAGTGAAAAAAGAACTTTGATCTTTACCTAACAACCTAAGAAGAAACAAGTAAATTAGAGAAGGTTCATAATCTAAATATGTAAGTTAAAATAGAAGGCAACAGAAATATTAACGACCTTGGAATAGGCAAAAGTTTCTTAAAAAGGATATAGCAAGAACCTAACCAGAAGGAAAAAAAAAACCAAAAACCAAAAAACAAAAACAACCTGATATGTGACTTACATAAAACTCAGAAACTTCAGTCACTGAAAGACACCATTACTAGAGCTCAGAGGCAAGTCACAGAGCGTAATATATCTGAAATTTAGATATCTAACAACGGACTTATCTCCAGAATATAGCTAGAACTCTTATAATAAATCAATTAGAAAAAGACAGGAGTGCCTGGATGGCTCAGTCAGTTAAATGTCCGACTTTGTCTCAGGTCATGATCTCACAGTTTGTGAGTTCAAGCCCTGTGTCGGGCTCTGTGCTGACAGCTCAGAGACTGGAGCCTGCTTCAGATTCTGTAACTCCCTCTCTCTCTGCTCCTTCCCTGCTCACGCTCTGTGTCTCTCTCTCAAAAATAAACAAACATTAAAAAAAAAAAAAGACAGACAATCCAGTTTAAGAAAATCAGCAAAATAATTAATCAGGTGCTCCATGAAAGAGGATATTCAAATGACCAATAAGTATATGGGAAGGTGCTCAATATCATTACTTACCACAAAGATGCAAATTAAATTAAAGCCACATTGAGATAGTGCTACATATTCATCAGAATAACTTTTAAAAAAAGGCAGTATCAAGTGTTGGTGAAAACCTGGAGCAACTGGAATTCTCATAAGTCATATACTTACTGGTAGGACTGCAAGTTGGCACAATTACCTTGGAAAACTGTTCGGTAGTGTCTACTAAGTAGAACATACGCATCCTATCGGCTAACAATCCCATGGCCGGGCATATACACAAGAGAAATAAATGCATTTGTGTATGAAAAATCATGAACAGGAATTTCCAAAGCAGCTTTATTCATAATAGATCCAAGTAAATACAAACCAAATGTCCATTAAAGTTCAAGGGATAAATAAATTGTGTGGTATATTCATATGAAAATGAAAAGAAACAAACCACTTCCATGGATGAATCTCATGGACATCATACTGAGTGAAATAAACCAGACAAAAAAGAGTACATACTATATGATTCCATTCATATGAAGTTCAAACAGGCAAAACTAATTAGTGGTGATATAAGTCACAATAATGATTATTTTGCAAGGAGGTTACTCCTTGCAGCCAGAGAGGATACTTCTGCAATTCTGGTACTGTCCTATATACCAATCTGAGTGGTGGTTACGTGGATGTATTCATTTACAAAAATTCATTGAGCAGTTCATTAAATTTTGGATACTTTACATACAGCATAAACAATTCTGCCAAGTCTAGGGGCACCTGGGTGGCTCAGTCGGTTAAGTGTCCCAACTTTGGCTCACGTCCTGATCTCACGGTTCATGGGCTCAAGCCCCGTGTTGGGCTTTGTGCTGACAGCTGGAGTCTGGAGCCTGCTTCAGATTCTGTATCCCCCCCACCTCTGTCCCTCCCATGCTCACACTCTCTCTCTCAAAAATGAACATTAAAAAAAAAAATTCTGCCAACTCTAAAGTCAAGTCCTAAATTTATCAGCCTTAATGCCTGTTTAAAATAAATGCACTACATTTCAACAAGCCTACTGCTGAAGAACAGATGTTATCACTACTCTGAGAATTACAACAAACAAAACACATAATGGATGAGAATAAGCCCTTTACAGAAGAAAATCTTACATCTGTATTCCAACCAATTTCTCTAATTCATTCAACAAATATTTATTAAGCATCTACTATTTGCAAGTTTGGGAATAGGCACTAATCATATCTACTCATTTGAACCAATTAAGTGTACTGACCTGTCGAAAACTGGAACCAATCCATTAGTTACACCTTGTCTAGAGAAAGAATATACTAATACAAAAATGTCTACATGGAGTCTAGTTAAGGGGATTCGAAAAATAAGAATTTAGCAATTTAGATAATGTACTAAAGGCATCCCGGCTAGGGAAAAATAATCTGGGGAGCAAAATTATTCTGGTCCCAAAAGAGACACCCATCTTTACATGGGTAAAGATGACTCAGTATCCCTCACCATTTCCTTGAGAAACTATTCCATAAAGTTACTACCTTAGTCTAGAACTACATTTAGTAGTTTTTCTAATCAACAAATTTAGCAACTCTACTTCCTTGATTAGAGAAAAAGGATACCTTGGCCAGTACACTCTTCATTTTCTACAGGGTGAATAATAAGCTGACATTCTGGTGAATCTATTTCCAATGGTAATTATGAAGAACTCCTAAGAATACTTATAATCTTTGTGTACAGATGTAAAAATGATTTTCTGGACCTATAAATCTCAGGAATGGACTTGGGAACATGGCAACCAGTTCATGGAACAGCCACACTGTGAAGTCCTGTCTGGGTAGCCTTCTGATCACTTTAGATTAAGAGCTGGCAAACTACAGCCCAAAAGCCACACATAGCCTCTTGCCTGTTTCTGCAAATAAAATTTTACTGGAATGCGGTCATGTTAATTTGAACCTACATGGCTATAGTTGCTTCCATGCAACAAAAGCACAGTTGAGTGGTTATGAGAGAGGCTGTCTGGCCCACAAAGCCTTAAATATTTATTATCTAGCCCTCTACCAAAAAAGTTTGCTGACCTCTGCTTTAGGTGATTTCTCATTCTCATTTCATAACTGCCATAATCTTTGTCTTATTCTATAATAGAGCTCATACTCTATTTAAAAAGTGAAAATTCCAAGCAGTCTTCATACTATTTTTGAAAGAGAGACAGCGCGAGCAGAGTAGGGGCAGAGAGACAGAGGCAGACACAGACTCTGAAACAGGCTCCAGGCTCTGAGCTGTCAGCACAGAGCCCGACGCGGGGCTCAAACTCACAAAACTGTGAGATCATGACCTGAGGCGAAGTTGACGCTTAACCGACTGAACCACCCAGGCGCCCCTCACGTCCTCAGTTTTCAACGTGAGAACGACTTGTCCCAAATTCCAACCAAGATATTCAGAAATGGAAATTCTACATTATCATTGGTCATCGACAAATTACTATAAGTGAATGTTTTCAAAAAACTTCATGCAATTATAAAGCCAGTCCTTATTATATAAGTTTCTCCTCTAAAATAATTCCTGCAGTTTTATAATTCTTAAATCATCAATGGTTGAATTAACTTTCTGTAAGTTCATCATTTCTTTTAAATCATGAGTTTATTAAGTTTGTTATTAATAACTAATATGGAAGATATCATTAGTATAGTTTCCTCATTTTGTCCTACTTATGTATCCCCAAATTGTGACTTTTTCTTTTGTAGGGAGCCGTAAATTTTTTTAACTGCAGCACTTTATAAGTAATAAATTCTTTACTACAATTCTTTGCTATTGAAATTGCCCAAATTGTTATTTCTCATTCTGATATTTATGAAATCAGTTATTTTTCTCTTCTACAACAGTAGCTTGACAAAATCCAAATAAATATAAAACAAAGCAGCCATAAATGCATAAGTAAGTTCCTTTTTTAAAAAGGAAAGCTTTAAAAATTGTCAATTTATGTGGGAAGTCAAACAAGGAGTAAGACAACGTATAAGAAAGAATCCAACATAGTCTGTATTGCAAAATATGGTAGCATTACCAAGGGGGAAAAAAGATTTAGGAAATGATATCTTCTGGGAAGCAGCTGAAGCAAATCATTCTACTATAACTACCTATAAATCACAACTCACTAAGTGAAAAGGAAAGTATACAACAGTAACTTGGTAAGCAAGACAATCAAATCATACCGATTTTTTGTTTTAAAAGACAAAAAAAAAGAAATGTCTTCTGAGAGTTACACAGATATAGAAGAACCAAAAACCTCCAGAAAAGGGGAAAATTAGAGCTAGAAGTTGAGTAAATTCCCTATGGGAAAAAATTTTCCCAAATTCTACAAAATAATATTCAAAAGTACTGAAGCTTACAGAGAATCAAAGTGCAGAATATTGTTCATTCATGACATCACCTTTAACATAATAAATAAAAATTGTACGGGGAAAAGGCAAAAAATTTAACCAAGAACAACAAAATTTAAATGTCCATATTTTATCCTGAATAATTACACAAAGATATATGTAAAGTACCTATTAACTTTTACCTGAATGCGTCCGAAAATGCATTTCCAGACTTGATTTGCCTTTAAAAATTTTCTTACAAACATCACATTGATGAAACGTTGCTTTGTATCTAAGAAAAATAAAAAGGGTTGAGTTTTCAATATAACTTTAATAACACAATAAAAATATGTTACATCATGTACAAAAATTATACATAGAATTCTCACATTAATAAAGCATAGAACTCCAAAGGAATGTGGAATTACTTTTAAAGTACCAAACTGGTGGCTCAGTCGGTTAAGCGTCTGACTTCGGCTCAGGTCATGATCTCAGGGTCCGTGAGTTTGAGCCCCACATTGGGCTCCGTGCGGTCAGTGCAGAGCCTGCTCAGATCCTGTCTCCCTCTTTCTCTGCCCCTCCCCACTCGTTCATTTTCTCTTTCTCAAAAATAAGTAAACATTAAAATTAAATTAAAAAAAAAATGTACCAACCTTACCTCTGGTTCTTCCTCCTCCAGTTATATTCAGTGAACGAATCTATACAAAGAGGTCCTTCGACTTTTAACTTTAAACCCCTTTCTTTTAAGATTTAAATCACTGAACTTCTGTATTATTATTATTTGCTATTAAAAATATCAAAGGAAAAATTACTAGGACAGAAACAGATCAATGATGAGCTAAAGGAAGAAAAAAGGAGTTGAACAAAGCGGTGTAGTGGTAATTTAGGGGTGATAGAACTATTCCATATCTTGACTGTGGTAATGATTACATGACTGCATGCATTTATCAAAATGTGCAAAACTACAGACTAAAAAAAACATTTTTCTGTCTGTAAAGCATACCTTAATTTAAAAAATAGACGCTAAGTCTGACTGAAAAAAAACTGCAGTACTCTCAAAAATGTTCATTCATCAAAAAGGTGACACTGCTCCAAACTGGTTCACTTTATAACAAATATAATAAGTATCATAAACTTGAACTTAAAAATAAATTTTATACCTAAATCAAAAAAGAATGAGATACCAGTCCTTTTATTTTTATTACGAATTAATAGACATAAAAAGCTGCAAATTACTCAAAACCTAACTTATCAGGCAGTAAAGTGTAGTGCCTAAGAATACGCTTTGTGAGTTAAACAATCCTAGACTCCAATTTAATTGTGAGGATTAAGATATGTGTAAAATGATTATCATTTAAGTTATAGTTATTAAAAGTCTATCATCTCACCCTGGAAGTAATTTATATCTAATTGAACACATGGCAAAATAATTAACTCAAACAGAGGCTACTATAATGTTCTGTAAGACAGTTTGCTCTTAACATCTTGGTTTTACTGGAATATTTGGCATATTGTTACAATATTCAATAGCAATAGTATGCCTAACATTTCAAATGCTATTCACACTTTTCAATTCATTCAACTCAACATTTAAAGAGTGGCTACAAAAACTCTATGCAAGGTCCTGTCTTCTAGAAACTTACTTCTACCTGATGAAACAAACATTTAGAAAGATAATGGGAGGGGTGCCTGGGTAGCTCAGTCAGTTAACATCCAACTTTGGCTCAGGTCACGATCTCGCGTTCATGGGTTCGAGCCCTGCACTGGGCTCTGTGCTGACAGCTCAGAGCCTGGAGCCTGCTTTGGATTCTGTGTCTCCCTCTCTCTCTGCCCCCACCCCTGCTCGCACTTTGTCTCTCTGTGTGTCCCAAAAAACAAAAACAAAACAACACAAAAAGTTTAAAAAAAACTTTTTTTTTTAAAGATAACAGAGTGTCACTGATAAACTTAGCAAAAGACCTGTAATCAACATACTTGGTTTGTCCTATTCCATTCATATCCCTGGTAAATACAAATAGAGATATAAACAGGATCACCATAGGCACATACAGAAAGAAGCAGTGGTACCCAACCTGGGGCAATTTTGTCCCCGTGGGGCATTTAGTAATGTCGGAAGACATTTTCGTTTTTTCACAACTGGAGGTAAGTCGGTGCTACTGCCATCTAGTGGATAGAAGCCAGGAATACTGATGAATAAACCTACACTACACAGGGCAGCTCCCCAACAAAGATAATTATCTGGCCCCAAATGCCTATAGTGTTGTGGCTAAGAAATTTAGATCTATAAAAGGGAAGAAGAAACATTATAAAATAATGGGTGGGAGGAGGGGTGCTAACCTTCATCACTCCCCACATTCTTTCCTTGGATAATCTGCTTTTACATATTCACATATAAATCTTGATAAACGCTCAGACTTCACTTCTGAGATTTAGACTCCTATTTACCTGTCACATTTTATGTTTGAGTTTCTATTAGGCATCTCAAACTCAATACACACCAAACAATTCATTGTCTCCTTCTGTAAATTTTTTTTTTTTTTTCAACGTTTTTTATTTATATTTTTTGGGACAGAGAGAGACAGAGCATGAACGGGGGAGGGGCAGAGAGAGAGGGAGACACAGAATCGGAAACAGGCTCCAGGCTCCGGGCCATCAGCCCAGAGCCTGACGCGGGGCTCGAACTCACGGACCGCGAGATCGTGACCTGGCTGAAGTCGGACGCTTAACCGACTGCGCCACCCAGGCGCCCCACTCCTTCTGTAAATTTAATCCAACTTCTGTATTCTCTATCTCAATGGCTGGTTTATCAACCACCCACTTGAAAACAGGAATTCCTTGAAAACAGGAATTATCCATGACTGCTACCATTCTTTCAATTAAAAAAACTAAGTATTTTTCAAATAAGTATCTGCTACTGTTTATTACTAATTCTATTCCCTAGTTTAGGCCCTCACCATCTTTTTCCTAAATTCTAACAGCCTTCTAACTGGCTGATTTACTTGTCTTAATTTATCCACCACAAATCCAGCCTCCACCCATCAATAAGAGTAATCTACCCCAAAAGAAATCCAACTGTGTCACCTTCTTGTTTAAAATTTTCCTTTATTTAAAAAAGTTTTTTTTTAATGTGTATTTATTTTTGAGAGAAAGAGGGAAAAACAGAGCACGAGCAGTGGAGGGTCAGAGAGAGGAGACACAGACTCCAAAGCAGGCTCCAGGCTCTGAGCTGTCAGCACAGAGCCCGAGGTAGGGCTCGAACCCATGAACCAATGAGATCATGACCTGAGTTGAAGTCGAACACTCAATCGACTGAGCCACCCAGGTGCCCCTCATTTAAAATTTTCAATGGCTTTTTATCACATAGGAATAAGTATTGGTTCCATAAAATGATATGTAAGGCTCCGTATTCTAGATCCACCATTAGCCAGCCCTCGTAGAAAGTGGAGCCTACAGGTTCTGGTTCCATAATTATCTAGGCCAGCAGACAGGTCCGCAGGCTCTTGTGGCAGGGAGGGAATCCCAAAACTCTTTCATAGGGTTTATAAGATCAAAGTTATTTTCAAAATAATACCTTAACATTTATGTTCCTTTCTCATTATGTAGACATTTACACTAATGACACATACAAAAGAAATGGTGGATAAAAGTGCTGGTACCTCAGTTCCAAACAAGGGAGTGGTACCAAAATGTACTAACAGTCATTGTGCTCTTTACCACCATGCGATCACAGGAAAAAAAAAAAAAAAAAGTGGGAAAGGGGCTAAATTATAATTTTACTAACTTTCAACCTTTCTGAGTGTGGCCTTTTTAATGTTTTTTGTGATGAAATGGGAAGGACACAAGAAGCACTTCTACGGCATACCAAAGCATAATGGTTGTCTCAAAGCAAAGCACTTGTGAATCCGAGTTGTGAGCTGAAGTAGCCACTTTCTTCATGAAATACCATTTTACTTGAAAGAATGAAAGACAAACCACAGTTACAGACTTGAGTTTTTGCCAGATATTTTCATGAAAATTAAAGGAAGGAAACCTGTCACATCAAGGGAAAAAATGACGATATTTGTCAGCAATGATAAAGTCTGAGCTTTCAAGCTAGTATAAAAATTTTGGAAAACTTGCACCTGCCCTTGTGATCTTGACAGCTTCCCAATACTCCTTTCTGAGAGATTGGAGGCAATATTAACACATGTGATTTGTTGATCCTGTACTGTGAAATGTGCTTACATTTAGAAAATTGCCATAATTTAGTGAACCCATGTTTTCCAAAGGACAAATGTATTACAATTTGTGCATAGGTACAAAAAAATCATTCAAGTACAAGACCAATAGGCTGAGTGTAACAGAGTACAAAAACTTCATTAATTTTGTTTCAGATTTCACCTTGCAACTACCTTTAAGAAACTACCACTTGCTTAGTTTGGGTATAGTAGCAAAGACTAATATCCACAATTATCTAAGATTACTGCTATCACAGTACTCCTCCTTTTACCAACGATGTATAGAGTGAGGTTAGATTTTCTTCATTTACTTCAAACAAAATAACACATGGCAGCAGATACAATACTCCAGCTATCTTCTATTAAAGCATTAGAGAGATACACAAAAATGCCAAACATGCCCCTCCTTTAATATTTTTAATTTGTTTTGTAAAGTTGCTATTTTTCACAGAATTGCTTTTTATGTGAGCATGTGATGGGTATATTACGATTTTCAAGTGAATTAATGAACAAGGTCTTCATTTTTATCAACTGAATTTCTAATATGATTTGTAGAGTTTACTTAAACAATAATAATTTTTTATATTATTATTTCTATAACAAGAGCTCCTGAGATACTGAATAATTTTTAAGGGTATAAAGGGGTTGAGAAAAAGTTAACAGAATTTCTGGAGCAAGTGAGTATGCAGTTCAGTCTACTTTCTACCTATTCAAACAATATGTTGAAATTCTTATTTTCTTTTCTATACAGAATCATGTATATCTTTCTATCCCAGCCCTTGGCAGCATTCCTATTATCTAATGAATACAAGAATTCAATGACTACCATGAATACATTGATTCAGTGAGTGAATCACTGAACAAAATCAGTGAAAGAAACAATAAACCAGTATATGAAAATGTAAGAAAATGGACAGAAATCAACACTTCCTACTTTTCTTCAAAGTGTTCTGTCACTTACTACATTTAAAGGTACTATATATATTTTGCTGATCACGATCAGTGCTATTAAACTACAACTACAGTTTCTTGGCACCTTAGACCATGTGCATTATTTAGCATTTGTGTCAAACACCTAGTCCAAGAACATGGATTCTCTGAACATAACACACCCAACAACTAATCTCAGTTAACCCTGAATATCTAAATTGCTTAAAAAGCTGGTGTTCTAAAGAAAAAAGACTTTTAGGAAATAAACTAAGTTACCTGAGAGAAGTGGGCAGGGGGTAGGTAAAATAGATGAAGGGATTTAAGAGTACAGTTATTGTGATGAGCACTGAGTAATGTACAGAATTGTTGAATACATCTGAAACTACTATAATACTGTATGTTAAGTATATTGAAATTTTTTTTAAAAGTTGGTGTTCAGGACAGCACATGCCTCCTTCAAATAAAATACCATTTAATTTAATTTATTTATTTTTAAAATTTCTTTATTTTGAGAGGAGGGGGACAGGTAGAGAGAGAAGGAGAGAAAGAATCCCAAGCAGACTTCACACAGCCAGCACAGAGTCCAACACGGGGCTCAATCCCACGAACCGTGAAATCATGACCTGAGCCAAAACCTAGAGTCGGAAGTTCAACTGACTGAGCCACCCAGGCACCCCCCCCAAAGAAAATACCATTTTAACTGCTTAGTGTGATTAGAAATCTAAATTCTGACTAGAAACATTTCCAGCAGTAACTCTTTTTAAGTATAGTATACAGGCAGCACATTTCTATTTTTTGCTAAGAGCCACAGCAACCAAAGATAAATGAAATGCCCAAAGAATGCCAAGACTGTATTAGTTATTAACTTCAATATCTACTACCTCCTAGCCTTGAGTCAACTGAAAACAAGTAAACAACAATATTTCCTTCAATTTCTTTGGGTCAACAGAGAAGCTACAGAAGCTAGAAAAAAAGAGCTAGTTAACCTATCCTCAATTAAACAAAATAAACTATGAGACCAGTTATAACTCTCACCCAAACTACACTTATCCAATGCAGTAATTTTATGAGAAATTGCTTTTTCACTTACTTTTGCCACACTTTCTCTCCCAGGTGTACACTTTTGTAATGAACAGTGAGATGATCCCTACGACCAAAACATTTTCCACATTCTTCACACTGATGAGCCTTCTCACCTTAAAGACCCAAATAGTTTGATTATAATATGCACTTCAGTGTTCCCCCCAGAAATAGATGATCAAACAACAGGATAATATGATAGGAAATCAACCAGAAAAGTAAAGCCACCCTTTATTCTGGGCTATCTGCTTTATATTCCTTACTAAAGTACCTTTCTTCAATGAATCTATGCTTTTTTTCACGGATGTGAACTCTTTTCCCGACCTGGAGAAGGAATGAATAGCCTTTTTGCTGAAGACTTCAAATCTTACCTCTCAATGTAACGGAGCAAGATAAATGAAATGACTTCAAAACTCAGGAATTTTTTAGGAATATATAAGTCTAGATGTCAAACACTTCAAATGAAAACACACTGAATCAAGATAAGGCTGTTTTACTGTTTATAAAAAGGACCTGAACATTTTCAGATTTTTGTACTTTTTTAAAAAAATATTTTTCATCTGTGGGGATTTCACACATTTGCAATGAGCTAAAATGCAAATATGAAGGAAAATTCTAGATGAGTCCCATTTCTCATCTCTAATATTCAGTTATAAAGGCTTGCACTTTAAAAATCACTCTTAACAATCCAGTATGCAATTAAGGCATGTGATCTCTAGAATTAGGAGTTAGAATCTTCCTCCTAAAAATGAAAATGCATAATTCCAGTGAAAAAGTCATCAGACTGTTAGCATCTCTTAAAAGTTGATAACAGTTGATAACAACTGCAACTTGTAACCTCATTGGGATTTTTTTTAAATTTTTTTTTTTAACGTTTATTTTTGAGACAGAGAGACAGAGCATGAACGGGGGAGGATCAGAGACAGAGGGAGACACAGAATCTGAAACAGGCTCCAGGCTCTGAGCTGTCAGCACAGAGCCCGACGCGGGGCTCGAACTCACGAGCAGTAGATCATGACCTGAGCCGAAGTCAGACGTTTAACAGACCGAGCCACCCAGGTGCCCCTGATTGGGATCATTTAAGAAAGTAATTACATGTGTTGCATACTTCATATTTAGATTGTTTAAAATAATAATAAGCACCTGTTCTACTGTGCTTATAGAGACGGCTCTTTCCAATTATTGTACTCACAGAGTTGGCTCTCTTAGCTCTTTCTGAACATCAATCAGAGAAGAAAATATGAAAGAAAGCCCCAGAATATAAAAGTTATAAATACAGTATAAAGATCTGAAATTGATCAGGACTATTAAGGTACTCTTTTCCAAAGACAGGGTTTCAAAAATTCACTATTACATTAATGTTAACACCCAATTATAATCATTTCTCTTCAACCATCTGTTTTGCTAACTTCTTTCAAATCCAATAAAAATGAAAAATGTTATCTTGGCATCTCTCTTTATAGAAATGCCAATACCAATTATTGCACATATCCACATAATATGCATAGTGCAAATTTTGAGAACTTGATTAAAACAAATTTCAAAATATAGTCTGTAGGCATAAAAGGCAACCGGATTATTAAAATTGCAGTGAACAAAAACATGTCATAAAATTATATCCCTTTCAGATGTTTTAAAAGAAAGTTTTCAGAACCAGCATTATTGATGGGGTGACCAGTATATATATTACTAAAACTATTAAAATTATAGCCAACATAAACGTGATGTAGTATGTCCTATTCAGGTGCTTTTTTAAAGGATTTTGTAACCATCATTACAAAATACACCTTACCCGAATGTATTTTTTTGTGCTTTGTAAGGTGGTCATGACGAATAAATGTTTTCCCACATTCGTCACACTCATATCGTTTATCATCATGATGTACTCGTAAATGAAGTCTATAAAGAAAAAAATTGAAGAGCATAAAAGCTGGTGCCACCAAAGGGAAAATCTTGATTAAGTAAGGGAAATTGGGCTGTTTACTCAGCCACCCTCATACATTATGTGCTCTACATCTATGACGTTCCGTCTTTCCCACTCTTTTCACTACCTTACTCCAGGGTTGCTACTCACCTCTTTCACAAAAGCACTTCAACGTGTGCATATACACTATGTCTGGATGGCATTCCTTCCTGACTTTTTAGAATGTACTAAATGTCTAGAGTTGTTATCTGTCTGCTGGTGGAGTTTCAGAGATAGCAAAAGTAGGAATGAGTCGGAAGGAATTAGACAAATAAGGTAAGTGACTTAAACATATGATACATGTATGGAAACCAATTTGACAATAAATTTCATGAAAAAAAAAAAGAAAAAAACATATGATACAGCAAATAATTAAGAATCCTGTCCTGGATGATGGATACCACTTCTAAATTGATGTATGAGAATTAAGTAAATTTTATAAGTAATCAACTTGCTGACAGTTACATTTGCTACTTTTCTTCACACTAACCAAAGTCCGGTTCGTTTTATAGTCACCCAAAGACAGATTATAAAGGTTTAAACTATTCAAATTCATTTAACTTGAATTATTCGTATCCCCATAATCCTCCATCTATATATACCCTAGTGAAATGAATAGCTTTCCCATTCAAGTTGCCGAAACACGATGTGAGGGCGATCTGGCTGCGACATCTGTCACCCCATTGATCGCCAGGGTTGATTCGGCTGATCTGCCTGGCTAGGCGGGTGTCCCCTTTCTCCCTCACTGCTCCATGTGCGTCTCTCCCGAAGCTGCGCGATCAGTTGAAGAGGACGACCTTCCCCGATAGAGGAGGACTGTTCTTCGGTCAAGGGTATACAAGTAGCTGCGCTCCCCTGCTAGAACCTCCAAACAAGCTCTCAAGTTGCCAAAACAGGTGTTGATTCCATAACTATAACCAGCAAAATTGACTGAACTACATCTAAAGGGGGCACATTCTGTTTAAAATGAAAAAGAGGTAAATAATAAATGGAAGTATAAAAATTAAAGCCTTATGATTAAAAATCTTAGGAGCATTAATAAAAATTTAAAATGTACATATATCTCACAGTAGGTAGTCACCTATTATTTATTCAGGAAAAAGCCAACTTTTCACAAACTGCAAATGTGGTCAGGAATTCAGCTATAAAAACAATTATACAGGTTACAAATAATACACAAAAGACTTTCCAAAACTGATAATCCTACAGTTTTCAATTTTGCCATATTTCACACCATTTCTTTGATAGCCAAGAGTGACAAAATGCATTGAGATTAGAACATCAGAGCTTTAATGAATTTAATTCAAAGATTAAGTAATGAAATAAACATTTAAATGACAGCGACTCAGTAAAGCATCTAGCAAACTTGGTGATGAAGAAATTATTTAATATTTTGTACTACAGAATGAAAACAGTATTAAAAGCTGTAATGTAGAGGGAAAAGTTTGTTAAGTAGAGTTTTTTGCATAATTTTGTTTACCACGAGTACTAGAAAATGTTTTAATTCACCAATGAACTAATGCAGTGATAAGAAAATAGAGAATTAAAAGAGACATAATTTATCTTACTTAATACAGAGAAAAAATGGCTTGACTTACCTGTATGAACTTCCATGACGAAAACTTTGTCCACAAATACTACAAAGATGAGGTTTTTCTCCACTATGGATTCTCAAATGTTCTTTCAAAGTAGTCCTGTATTTTAAAAATACACATTTGTCTTAAGTTTTTTTAATACCAATATTTATATTAAACATAGATTTCTAGAAAGCTTACTAGAAAGGTGTTCAAGCTAAAGATATATGGCAATTCTCCCTTTCTCCAACAGTATTTTTGCTTTTTATTGAATTAGTCTCACAAACACATAATCATGCTTGTTTTGTCTCTCTTCTTTAAAAAAAAAAATTAACTTTGCCTTCCTTTGCCATTGGTTTGCTCAAAGATTTAACTATATAGCTTAAGCAACTTTCAAGAAGTAGAATGGAAAATGCTCAACTGTCACTACTAAATTAAGTAAAACTGATGTGAATTTTAGTGGAGAGAATTTAATAATATAGAAGGAATCCAGTTTATCAGTACTATTCCTTTCAAATTGTGCTCAGTATCTATTAAAAGAATGTTTTAAGCCAAGGAAATCTTCACAGGTGTTTGTGACTTCCAGATGCCAATGTGAAGAAGGGAAATAATATAAAGAAGACAATTATTGCCATTTCTAAAGCCTCCAGCCCTACTGACACGATATGGGTTTGTTAAAATAAAAAACAGAGACCAGCCTTGAAAATTCCCTGAGCAGACAAAACTAGTTTAGTCATAAAAACAAAGCCTAATGTAGCTTATTTTGCAAGGATAACTTGACCTGGCTCATTTGTTAATGCCTCATCTATGCCAGTAGATGGTGCTCTTCTACAAGGCCCAGCAACACTTGACCCCAGGGCTTGCAGGTGTACCCAGCTTTGGGGAAAACATTCCTAAAACTATCCTCGCACCCCTATGTATTAAGTAATTAAAAGTAAAAAGATGGAAGGTTGTTTTAGTTTTTGGTTTGTCTGCTTTTTGTTTTTATAGAAAGACCTTTAAGATAAAAATAATTTATAAGGCATAAAATAAAGTATAATTTACCAGTCTATAAATATAAGTTTTCATATAAATATAGCATACTGATTTTCCTATTTTACCATGATATCAGTTTGTTATTTTAAGAAAGTGGCATTTCTAATGTTTTTAAATTATGGAACTTTTATATGCTGAAGGATATAAAATATGAATAGTGTTTAAAGAACAGTATTATTACATTTACATGCAGAGTAAGACATAGAATATTGCTATACCTTAGAATGCCTCCACGTTACTCTGTTCTCTCAGGGATAACCACGTATGTCAACCATTCCCCCTCTTCTTTGTTTTACTACCTAGTAGTATATATCACTAAACAATATACTGTATATTTTTGAAAAACTGAGTAGCAAGTACAAATCTAGTAATATTGCCACTATTAGTTAAAGGGCCATGAGATAAAATGAATAGGGTCTCTGTATCAAAGTCTGGCTGTAGCTTGCTTGAACACTAGCAAAAGCCCTTTCCAGCATGTCAGTGGGTAAAGTCATGAATAAATACTGGAAAACGTAAGGTTCACCACAATCAGAGCATCTGACAATTTAGAGTGGATCAAGTACGAGAAGTCTGACAGAAATACATACAGTCAAAGTAAATAGGCTATTGTATACACTTTGCTTCCAAACTTACTATGAACTGTCTCTAATTCCCATGGACAGGTCAAAAAACATTTCTGTGAAATCAAACAAATATCCTGTCAAATCAAGCAGCAAGGTGTAAGTATAATCATAGGAACTTCACTGGCATACACGTGCCATACAGTGGCAGAGTATAGATAAGAATTTGAATCAGAATCAGGGAGAAGGAGATGGGGAGTTGCTACTCAATAGGTATGAAGTTTCAGTTATGCAAGATGAGTAAATTCTAGAGGTCTGCCGCACAACATCGTGCCTACGTTAACAATACTGTATCATGCACTTAAACACTTATTAAGAAGGTAGATCTCATGTTAAAAGTTCTTACCACATTATTTTTTTTTATTTTTTATTTATTTTTTTTTTTTTTTTATTTTTGGGACAGAGAGAGACAGAGCATGAATTGGGGAGGGGCAGAGAGAGAGGGAGACACAGAATCGGAAACAGGCTCCAGGCTCCGAGCCATCAGCCCAGAGCCTGACGCGGGGCTCGAACTCACAGACCGCGAGATCGTGACCTGGCTGAAGTCGGACACTTAACCGACTGCGCCACCCAGGCACCCCAAGTTCTTACCACATTAAATTAAAAGAAAAATATTTTGGGTCGGACCTGCTCTAGCATTCTGACTCCCAGTTCTTAAGGGAGGAAACATGCTAGCAGGGATCTCAGCAATGACCAGCCCCAACGTGTCATGGGTCACTACTACCACTAGTGTGGGCTAACTACCCATTGCACACGCATGTTGCACAACTGACAACTTGGAAACCTCATTCACCATCCTCCTATGAATTCCTGTTGCCTCCCCCCAGTATTAGAATTCCTATTTCCCGTAGCCCTCATCTTCCTCTTCATCAGTTTACCTTCTCATTCTGGTGAAGCATACCTTTTAGTTGCTTCATGAGAAAGAGTACATCAAAGACTACCTTTTCGGTATCATGAAAAATGTCTTTATGATCCTTAGGTCTGATTGTTAGTTTAACTAAGAACTGAATTCTAAGCTGGAAATACTTTTCTTTCAGAATTTTGAAAGTACAACTGCATCATCTTATTTCTAGTGTTGCCGTTCAGAAAGATGTCCAAGTACTTCTAATTCATAATTCAGCATATGTAACATTTTTTCCCTGAAAATTAGAAGCATATAGAAGCTTCTCTTTGTCCCCAGTGTTCTGAAATATCACAGCAATATATCTTGGAGTAGGTTTATTTTCATCTAATGTCCTAAGCATTTGATGAGTAATTTCAGTCTGGCAACTCATGTGCTTCAGTTCTGGGAAATTATTTTGAATTATTCAGTGATGATTTTTTTTCCCTTGCTATTTTCGCTGTTCGTTCTTTCTTTCTAGACCTCTTGACTGGTTCCCTAATGCTCTAATCCTTATTTTACATTTCTGTATCTTTTTGCTCTACCTTTTGGGAGATTCCCTCAACTTCATTCTTCAATCCTTCCATTAGGCTGTTTACTTTGACTATCATACTCTGAATGTGATTTGTTATGTGACTCTTTTATATAGCATCCTGTTCTTGTGTAATGGATTCTTTTTTTTTTAACTTTTATTTTTTTTTAACGTTTATTTATTTTTTGAGACAGAGAGAGACAGAGCATGAACAGGGGAGGGGCAGAGAGAGAGGGAGACACAGAATCAGAAGCAGGCTCCAGGCTCCGAGCCATCAGCCCAGAGCCTGACGCGGGGCTCGAACTCACAGACCGTGAGATCGTGACCTGAGCTGAAGTCGGACGCTCAACCGACTGAGCCACCCAGGCGCCCCGTGTAATGGATTCTTTACCTTCAACTTTATCTTCAATGGAATATCCATAACAGTTGTTTATCTTCTTTTTTTTGGAAGTTTTCATCTTTCTGGATAATCTGTTTCCTTCAAGTTTTTTTTTCCCCTTCCTGATTGTGTTGGAATCTAGCTTTCACATTAAAGGTTTTCTTTCTCTGTTTTTTAATTCTTCTATCTATCCATGATTAAGTGTGATAGACTAAAAAGTGGATGGGATGGTCAAAGAGCATGAGGGGGCCCTGATGACTTCACAGCAGGTGATCTAGGTGTACTATTTGTTAGGGAATATATTTGCGCTTTGGCTGTTCAGATTTTCAGAGAATTGTTTTCTAACTACTGCTGGGGGAATAAAATCTAAAACCCAAGAGGTCAGAAGGGATAAGGCCTGGGGCTTACTGCTTCCAGAATTCAGAAAGCATTCATCATAGGACAACATGGTATAGTCCAGTCCAGATATCTGCTGAATTGGGAGAGGGGTCGGTGCCCACCAGCAATGACCTGTGTGGGTGCCAGAAGAAAATCCAAAGAATAGAACTTCTAAAGAAGTTTTTACTCCAGTGCTCCTTGTTCTGCCTCCCCTTCACTCTAGTTCCAGAGGCATCTGATACTGCCTACTCCTATTCCTTCTGTGGATTCTCTGATGTAAACTATGTTCTCAATTTCTCCATCACCACCTTGGGATTTGTGTTTCTTAGACCTGCTAAGTCAGTTACCACTGATTCATCTGCTTTCCAGTTTCCAAATCTGTGTTGTTCTTGTCATCTTTCTGTTCTCCCTGTCTCTGTAGCTTACTATCTTTTAAATCAGTCAATCAATAACTTTTAATGTAGTTTTATTAGAGTTCCAGAAAGAAATAAAATGTGACCTGTGTTAAATTCACTATCTAAACCTGAAAATCCTGATTTCATATCATCTTCTATAACATTTTATACAATTTCTTCGCATATCCTTAAATTTCAAATTAAAGCATAAATTCAAATATCTCACATCTGGCATTACCCTAATCCTTCTAAACTATATTTGTTAATTATTTGTATATAACAGTACCAGGGTTTTTCTGGGTGCGTAGATAATTCCTCACCTTTCTCGTACTGATTTTCCACAGATAAAGCAAGTCCATTTTCTCTTTCCACCATGGGTACATTCTATATGGCGTTTCAAATTTCCAGTGTCATTAAACTGGCGACCACATATATCACATGGAAAAGGACCTACAAAGGAAAGAAAGTGTACATTTAAAGTTTAAAGAATCGATACTAAGTTAAATTTAATGGGCATGTTGTCAATGTATACCTACCACTGTAAGTACATATATTATAACACAATAAAGTTATTTATTTATAGTTTTCTCTTCTCTTCTGGACTGTTCATTCCTAGAAGGCAAGTTACAATCACCTCTATATGGTTAGAGCTGAGTTTAGGGTGTGGCATCTAACATAATAAATGTTGAATAGTGTAATGGGTTAATAAATTGAAATGGCCAATTCTTAGTTTGAAATCAGACTAGAATAAAGTAAAAAATGTTATATACCAGATTTCTGGAGAGAAGAGGTACCGAGAAACTCTGGTCGAATAAACAAAGGACTTCAAAGAGTTCATAATCTGGAAATATATTGTCATTCCTCAAAACCACACATTTTTAACGACGTTGCCTAGACTGAAAATACTGTGGACTCTACTGTGAACTCTAATGAGAAATTAATCATGGCAGAACAATGGGAAGAAAATGGCATTTGGACACTGGAATTCAGAAACATCTATAAGCAAAACAGTTCAGTAGTCACAGTAGTTTTGGGGGGAATTTCAATACGTTTTTGAGAGACGACCTCAAAATGTATTAAGTATCTTCAACATATTTTTGTTTCATTTTCCATGAGATCTGAGTCTTTTATTCATTTATTAACTCATTCAACAAGTATTTATTGATTCTTAATTCATATTTAGCACTGGGTTAAGCAAAGCAGTGCTATGGAAAATCTCTGCCTCCTCTTACATCCCTCTTCACCAAAAAAGGCTCCAAGAAGGTGGGAAAAAAAGATTCAGCATAAACACAAAGATAAAGAAATGAAGTAAGTAAAGTGCTAAGATGAGCAGATTACAGCAAGAGTAAGTTAGGCAGAGAGTGAAATAACTTTATGTGCTACTGAAGTCTCCAGTTGGGGGAAGAAAGAAAGCAGCTTTCTCTTTCATGCTCAGTTACTTATGAGAGTTTTTCAAATGAAATACCTACATTCTTTCCCCTCTATTAGATATCCAGTTTTGCATACAGTTAAACTTACTTGAACTTCTATTTACGAAGCTACGCTGGGAAGTTAGTAAAGCAGATTTTCATTCCAACTCTCTACATAGGATAAAATTAGATTTGACTTTAAAGCCTACTGTAACTTTTACACTTATACATGGAGATACATTAAAAATTCTTCTACCCTGGGGCACCTGGGTGGCTCACTCGGTTAAGCTTCTGACTCTTTATTTCGGCTCAGGTCATGATCTGGCAGTTCGCGAGACTGAGCTCCATGTCGTGCTCTGTGCTGGCAGGGAAGAGCCTGCTTGGGATTCTCTACCTCCCTGTCTCTCTGTCCCTCTCTTGCTTGCATCTTCTCTCGAAAATAAATAAATAAACATTAAAAAAATTCTTCTGCCCTAACTGTTCAGATTGTATTCCTTAGATATCACTCCCTCTGATTTACAGAATATATAATCCTAATGTAGGCGGTGTGAATATGACCCAGAATAGCCTAAAGCAGTAATACTCATGTGTGTGGTATCTGGACCATCAGCATCAGCATCACCTAGGAACTTGTTAGAAATACAAATTCTTGGGCCACACCTCAGACCTGAACCACTAACCTAACATACAGTGATTCAAGTAAACAGAAACAGAGATGGGATGCAAAAGAATTTGTGTGTGTGTGTATACAAAACATACATATGTCATATATATTTACATATGCAATATATACATGTACATATACAAAACATATGCACACATGGTTCTAATTCAACCATCTTTTCAAGAATGCTTTCTTTAACAACTCTGTTGTCAGTTCAAGAATCTGCTTGTACACTTTTACTGATAGAAAAATAACTATTGTGCAAGACAACTTACTTCAATGTATAAGTTCCAATACTTTAAAAGATTTCTAAATTGAAACTAAATCTATACCTTAGGATTTCCACTCAATGTTCTTAGAATGCCTATTTATTTACTAAATGATATACTTAACAAAAGCTGAAATAGAAAATCAGGAACAGAAAAAGGAAGTGGAAACAAATATGTTCACTATAAAAATTATTATATTTTGCTATGATGTTTCTATAACATGGGACAAAAAGGGATTACCTATGATTTTCACCTCAAAAAGGAAGAAGCCCACCAATTCCCCAAGAGAAACTCTTTTTCCTGGAACTAATGTATAAAGAAACTTCTCACATGCAACATGCAATCATGAACGTGTCTCCAACTATATTTCTGATAATTATAAAACTTGCTTCATATGATGGTATCTTAGAAATGCCAAGATGAAATCCTATGATAGATCAACTTACTAAGGACAATTCAAAAAAGGACTAAGCTAAAAAATAATCTTCCAGCATACACTAGTCTTACATACAATTCTAAGATTTAAGTGTTCCTTATTGAACAATAAAGTCTCAAAAGTTTTTGAAGATAGGTGCTCTACCTTTCCCAAACAAAATTTCAAAGTCCTTCAAAAGTGTTTCACATGACATAATTTTAAGACCTTATGTCACCATAATTACCCACCTCTTGAGAATGTACTTGTCAATATCTATCTTGAATGCAGTATCCAGAAATGAATTCAGTATTCCAGATGAATTTAAAATCAGTGAGATAATTACCTCCCTGATTCTGAACAATACATTTTTATTAATACAGTTTAAAACTACAGTAGTTTTTGTCAGTCATATGACATTACTGGTTCAGATTGTGCCTAAAAAGCTTCTGCTTTTAAGCCCATCTATAAATAAAGGAGTTTGGATTCTATACCATTTTATAGTTCTGTAATCCCCAATGACCAAAGGTCAGATAATTCCCATGTTTATGACTTTGTATTTACTCTCAATTACTTTTAACTTCATTTATTTTAACCTTTTGTATAGCACAAAGATTTTTTTTTTTTTAATCTTTATTTTCTGGTGTATTAGCTACACACGCCTATAATTTGGAAGGCAGCCATACTCACCACTACACCACCAATGCTGCACAGCAAACGGCCTCTACTATGGATGACGACAATTCCCTAGCAGTATTGACTGTCATAAATGTACCTAACTGTACTACCATCTGGCACACAGGTTTCCACCTTGGCCGTAAGCATTAGACAGAGGATTCGTCAAATACAATGCTAAATTCCACATATACTAAGTTAATTTTATTCCCTTAAAAAAAGAGTTTTTTCCAACAAAAATGCCTTATTCAAGCACTCAGAGATCTATCCACCAATTAACTATGAACAAATGCTGTTTATGACTACAGACACATCTGCCACCAAAACAAAACATCAACATATTTACTCATCTCTAGGAACAGCAGCAAATCCAGTATTCCTCCCAATTTATCTGACTTCCTTCCCCTAAGTGGTTCAACAGCAGCAGGCTCCTCTAGCATGATGTGATAATCAATAATTACTATGACTGCTTTTAGAAAAAGTAATCTGCTTACCCAGATGGAACTTTTCTTGATGCTTTAACCGTGCAAATCGTGATTTGAAATGTTCTTCGCAATAGGTACACTTAAAAGGTTTATCTTGAGAATGCAGAATCATATGTTCCTCCAAGTGTGGTCTTCGAGTAAAAGATTTCTTACAAATCTAAGAGAAATGTATGCAAAACATAAGGAAACCTGAATTAAAAATAAAATACAAAGCTCATGATGAGAAATAAACTCATGAATTCAAGCAGTTAAAGGAAAATTTCTCCCAACAGAAAAGTTACCCAAAATAGAATCAAATTTTAATTATGCAGAAAAAAGCCTTGGAGGAATTATAGTAAGGAATTCTTTTAAATTCATACTAAAGGTTGCTGAATTTCCACTCCTTACATTTCTAATAGGCTAATTTCTAGGATTACACAGTAACCTTAATACCTTAATTCTAGCCAAGATTTCTAAAATCCATTAAATTTATATTTTTAAATCACTTATATATCATAAGTAGGTTTTATTATTGTTGCCATATACTTAATTAGGAATAGGAGCAAGAAACTGCAGAAAAATAATTTTAGAATTTATCTCTTAAAGTAGTCAAAAGGAAGAGATACAGCTTTTTAGAGAAATCTGGCAGACACAAGATTTAAAAAGGGGGAGGTCAATGAAGGTTCATCACTGTAACAGATACACCACTTCAGGGGGATGCTGTTAATGGGGGAGAACAGGCATTTGTGGGGGCAGTGGGGTATGGGAAATCAATATACTTTCCTCTCAATTATATTGTAAAACTTAAACTGCTCTGAAAAATAAAGTCTCAATTTTCTTTTATTAAAAAAAGGCGGGGGCTGTTAAAAATGACAACAGTAACAACAACAATAATAATATAGCATGTACTATATACCAGGCACATGCTAAATAATTCATGGTTTATTTTACTTAATTCTCACAATAATCCTACGAGGTAGATATAATTATTATCACCATTTTACAGCTGAGTATAATTAAGTTTATTAAGGAGAAGAAACCAACTTATGTAGACCCAAATAATTAATAACTAACTTCAATTCCTGCAAGCTGAAATCAGAGAGACAGTGAAAATTTTGCTGTATAAATACATTGAAGCCTGAAAATAAGGAAGACAAATGACAGCTTGTGATTCCTTTAAACAATATTTACCTAAATAATGAAAAAGATGTTAGTGAATGTGGTACAACAGGTATCTAAAAATTCTTTGCTACTACTGGAAAAACAGAAACGAATTCCCTTCCCCTTAAATCTGACCTGACTGTAGGGACTTGTTTGACCAACAGAATGTGTTAAAAGTGATGCTCAGTGACTTCTGAGGCCTAGGCCTTAAAAACTCCTATCATTTTTACCTAGGCTTCTTAGAGTTTAGCTGCCATGCTAGAAAAAAGATCAAGTAGCCTCATGAAAAGACCAAAGGGGAAAAGAACCAAGGTCCCCAGCCAACTGTCCTTGCTAAGCTCCTCGCTGTCAGCCAACATCAAGTTCCAGCCATGAGTGGCCCCAAAACACACCAGACCATCTGTGTCAGCTGAAAACAACTGAGTGACTTCAGATGACAACATGTGGAACCGAATTACCTAGCAAAGCTGTCCTCCAAATTTAGATGACTGACCCACAAAATGGTGGAATATAATAAGACAGTTGTTAAAGGCCCCTGAGTTTTGAGACAGATAACTAGAAATGGAGGGAAAATTCTAAACACTTTACACTCCTGTTAGTATAATAATGTCAGTTTATATACACAACATAAGTACACGGTATGGTAGTTTCACTAAAAAACTGGGGCCGCTGGGTGGCTCAGTCGGTTGAGCCGTTTGACTCTTGGTTTTGGCTCAGGTCATGATCTCACAGTTCATGAGTTGGAGCCCTGCACAGGGCTCCGGCTCCATACTGACAGTGCAGAGCCTGCTTGGGAGTCTCTCTCCCCTGCTCTCTCTGCCCCTCCCCTGCTCTCTCTCCCTCTGTCTCTCTCTCAAAATAAATAAGAAAAAAAAAATTTTTTTAAATAAGAAATAAAAACTAAGATTTCCATCAGGTCCACCATCTAAACACTAACCCTTATGGGGTTTAATTTATAAATATTAAGATAACTTTGTGTAAGATTCTAAAAGTGAGATAAGCTAAGTTTATATTTTTTTAACATCTAATTACTTTCCCCAAAGGTAACATTATATTTATTTTGGTTTTTTACTACAAATTAAAAGGTCTTACATCACATTTCCAACTTTCACTCTTAGTCTTCTTAATGGAGATAAATTCTTGTGCATTTTCAGGATGAAATCTATAAGGAAAAAAAAAGACCGTTAGGAAAAGATTACATTAGTTAAGTCAGTATTCCATATGATCTGTCAACAGTGACTGTAAGAATCAGGCACTGATTTCTTTCATTAAGAGACAGACACATGTAAATACCTTAAGAATATAGGTATCATTAACATTTAATAAATGAATGTATATGCCTAAATTTATGCAGAAATAGTCAAAGACAATGTAATCATATTTTAAATACATTCAGAAACCTAGCTATTCACAGATAATCTTCAAGGTAATTCACTTGATTTTTTTTAGTCCAAATTTCAGTAAATTTCCTTTCTTAAAGTTAAATATGGAACACTGACTAAACATGCTTTCTCTCACAAATTTTTATACACTAAAGACAAAGCTGAGCATGAGGAATAAGTTTCCTAGGTCTAAAAACATAGATTTTGAAAATATACTTGCCAAAACCCAAAATAAAAAACAGGATGACCAAAATGCTATCTTAAACTTCTATAGTTCTTGTTTCAACATTAAAAAACTTCATCTCAATAGCATCAATAAAAAATATAAACATTTGCTGCTCTTAATATATCTGTAATCAAATATATTTGCAATCAAAAATGTTTGCAAAATACTAAGCAACGAAAGAATTGGAGACAAGCACTCCATAAATGTTTTTAGCTTACTCCATATTTAAATTAGAAGGCACAATAAAGTATATTATGGAAGCAAGATAATACTTGCCTCTTAACATGCTTGGCTAAAGTCTTCTTGCTTGCATGAAGTTTATTACAATAAGGGCACTTGTGCTCCTTCTTATGAAATTCTGTTTCATTACTGTGCTTCTTTCTGTGAACAGTTAGATTAGACTTTGTCGAATAGCGCTGGTGACAAATATCACACTCAAAGGGCTTCTCACCTGTGTGAACACGTGTGTGGCTCTCATATTTCCCTATAAGAAGAGAGAAACTAAAATTAAATTCATTGTATTTGGTACAAAGTGACTGAAATTTGACAGTGCAATAAAATCTCATGACTAGTAACATTTAATACACACACACCTACACACGTTTATACCTAAAATACGGTATATATCTCTGATAAACCTCAACACTTATTACTTTGACCTCACTGCCTTCCTTGAAAACTTGGGTCATTAGAAAAAATTATTCATGTTTACAATTTTTTTAATGCTTATTTATTTTTGAGAGAGAGACACACACACAGTGTGAGCAGGGGAGGGGCAGAGAGAGGGAGACAGAATGCAAAGCAGGCTCCAGGCTCTGAGTTGTCAACACAGAGCCCGATGCCGGGCTGGAACCTGAGATCATGACCTGAGCCAAAGTCGGATGCTCAACTGACTGAGCTACTCAGGTGCCCCTCGTGTTTACACATTTTAAAAAACAAGACTTTGGGTAAATTTGCTTAACATTCTGTTGGCAAATTGTCGGAACTTAAAACTTTAAAATATATAGATATATTTTAAATGTTATTTATTTTGAAAGAGAGGGAGAGTGAGCATGAGCAGGGGAGGGGCAGAGAGAGGGAGAGAGAGAATCCCAAGCAGACTCCACACTGCCAGCGCAGAGCCCAGTGCAGGTCTTGATCTCGTGAACTGTGAGACCATGAACTGAGTCAAAACCAAGAGTCGGACCCTTAACCAACCGAGCCACCCAGGCGCCCCATAAAATATACATATTTTTTTCATTTAAAATTGACCTTCAGCAAAGATCTATTCTTCATTTAACACTTAGTGTTTTTATATTTTACTTTTACTATGTATATCCATGAACTGAAATTTTCAGATTTGATAGTCCTTTTAAAAACATCTTAAAAAGGAAAAATAATATGCTTATGTATCTTATAATATATGATAGTTTTATCTCTCTTCCCACAGAAGGTAATCTGGAAAGGGTATGACAAATCTAGAATTCTCAACAAAACCTATACTTCACTACAACATATTCATATAATATCTCTCCAACTCCTAAGATATTAGAAAACAAGTAAATCACCTGTACTTTGATGCATGTGTAACACTAAAGTGCTGAAGCCAACGTATATGGGCAGTATCAGGGAAAGCAGGAAAAGGAAAAAATAAACTGGTATCAATGCACAGATACCAGGAATCATACTAACGTGAGATTTGTATTATCTGAATACACACCTAAATTCTGTACAATGTTATAGGTTTCTCCAACAGGGGAAAAAAAAAAAAATCAAGAAATTTTAACATAGACTTTCCAGGAGAAAAAGTTACAATAAAAAATGAAATACAAAGATATTTTTTGGCTTAATGTTTATTTATATTCCTACTTAGACTAAAATTTTTTCACATCGTTATTTAGAACAGAAATTTCTAAAGTCCAGAGACGGAACAGCATCACAGGTAAGGGCACAGATCCTGGATACATGTACCTAGATATGAATGCTGGCTCTTTAAATAGCAGACTATGTGACCTTGAACAAATAACGTCTCTATGCCTCAAATCTTGCTCAGCTGAAAAAAATGGAATGAAAGAATTTACCTCAAACGACTGTCACAGGCATAAATGAATACACATTAAAGCACTTCTAACGGTGTCTAAGTTATCAATTAACGTTGGCTATTATTATTCTGTAATAGAAGTTGTGAATGTGCACATCTAGTAGCTTAAAATAGAAATTTCAAGGATTCTTTTGAGCAAAAAGCAATAAAAATAAGAAAAAATACTATTAGTAAGAGAAGCAGTTTTCAATTAAAAGCTAGCTTTGCTTTGTCCTGCAAAATAAATGTGTAAATTTTTCTTCAGGCCAAAGCTAATGTAAAAGTATGGTATTTCAGTCATATACTTAAAAAATATTCTATGTAGATCACAGAAATTAGAAAAAACCCAAAATATTCTATGACACTGAGGAAAAAAGAAAATCATAATTATTATTTTTTTAAGTTTATTTATTTTTGAGAGAGAGAGCAGAGGAGGGGCAGAGAGAGAGAGGTGGACAGAGGAGCTGAAGTGGGCTCTGTGCTGACAGCAGAGAGCCGGATGCAGGGCTCAAACTCATGAACCGCAAGATCATGACCTGAGCCGAAGGCAGACTTAACAGATTGAGCCACCCAGGCACCCCAATCATAATTATTTTTCTACTTAATAAAATAAATGAGTTCACCAATCTATTATATATATTTATGTATGATTAAGTTTAATAAACACATAGTATATTACCTAAAAATTAATTACATTGCACTTACATAAAAATACCCAGGGAAGGGAACCAAAGTATTTTCCTCGAGGTTGAGAGGGAAGGCTGACAATTATGGGCCAAGAAAAACAAAAGTATGATGAAAAATCCATTAGGTATTTATATATAGACCATATAGATAATGGTTGATGCATTTTTTACATATACATAGTTAGAAAATTTAGTGTTTGGTCATCTGCTAAATTAGCTGTGTGATCTTAATTAGGCTAATATTTAACTTCTCTGTACCTGCGTTTATTAATACTGCATGGGGCTCTGAGAAGTACATGAGTTAATATAGACACAATGCTTAAAACATTCCTGCACATAGTGAGCACTAATAAAAATCAGTCATTTATTACTATTATTATATGGATTACTAGTCACAGTGCAGACATGTAGGTATACCTCAAATATAAATACGGATAGAGCTGACATATGAATATACATTATAACAGATCAAACTGGGGTTTCAGCTCTCTGAGAACACTGGAAGAACTTGACTTTTTCCCCCTGCCATTGTTAAAATGGCCTATCACCTCTGTTCTCTGTCTGCCACCTCTAGGACGTAGTCTCCATTTACACACGCATATACACACTCTACCACGAATACTTCTGCTGTGTTCAAGGGATGAGATTTAATACTGGAATTTATTGGGGGAAATGTTCTTGTGTGCCACAAGGTGAAATCTGAAATGACTTTTGATAAATGTTACAGATAAGTAGGTTTTATAGAACAAGAGTTGAACTATGTTATGGTTTAAGTCAGTGTTTTACAAACTAAAGTTCATTAGTGTTCATGAAATAAATTACTTGAGTTGTGACTAGCAATGGGGAGAAAAAGGAATAGAGTAGAAAATATCAGAGTGTACTAACACTAGTTTTGTGCATTTTTTTTGCTTCAATTTATGTATAAGCACATGTGTAAATATGCATATTGTATAATAATATACGTATCTCTGACCTTGAAATATCCCAAACACAGATTTATATTGTTTTTTTCAGGGTATAATCAGACCATTATTGCTATAATATCTTTGGGAAAATGTCTTCTGAGTTGATCTTATTCTTTTTCTATCATAATATGGCATGCATGATTAGATCCTTAACCTTTATTACACATCAATTAGATAAAAAGTACAGAATCCAAACATTATCAATATGTACTAAAATCCCACAATTTTAATTTTGAAAAGATTGAGGTCATTGCATGGAATTAAAAAGTTTTCCTTGACTATGAAAGTTTTCACATTTCATTTTTATTAAACTTGCTTTTTAAAATGATATAAATGACACATACTTATGGAAAAAATGTAAACAAATCAAGAGTATACTGTGTAATTTTTAAACGATTAATTTAATGATTAAGTTACATGTAGTTGAATATTAAAACCATCAAAATGACAGTTAACTTAAAAATCAAAAGCACCTTTAACTATTAAACTTCCATTTTTCTACAGACCAGTAAGATTTAACCAAGAAAAAAAAAATTTAAACCAAAAGAGCCAAAATTTTAAAAAATTCATTTAAATAAATTCATGAGTCCAAGGAGACCAATGAAAATATATAAACTTGAATGATTCATTATGACATTAAGAATATCTAAAGTGAAAAAACTTTTTTGTTAAGTTATTAATTCAATTTTATGCATATTGGCATTGCAAGGCCAGTTATCTCTATGGATTTGCATTTCTGAACAATAGAAAGACATAACTTCTGAGGAAACACTGACCCCATGAGAGTCAGGTAGATCTCCAGGGGCCAGTGGGGAAAAATTTTAATTAGATATTAAATTGCATATTTAAGAAAATTGGTAGCAGTGTGGGAGGCACTTAGCATAAATATAGTCATCTATATCCACTTCTTTTTTTATGGGGTGGGGAAAATTCAACAATAAATCAAAGTGTGCATTTCAAATAAATTTTCAATAAAACATTGTATTCCTTCAGAGAATAATCTACTATGTCGACCATTCTTGATTACCAAAACACATAACATTAACAAATTTCATCCACAGAATTTTTTCTGAAAGAAAAGACACTTCTAAAGAAATTTTCACATGAAAAACTTGACCTTGTGCTTAAGAATTTATTATTCCCCCATATAGGTCATGCAAAATTACCTTTGTCAGGTTTTGTGAGCAGTTTTTACAAAGAGAAACATCGCCAAATTAGCTCATTATATATCTGATATTGCTAAATCTTCTATTATTCTTTGAATTTATTCATATGGCGTACTCTAAAGAATACATAACTAAGATATTTAACCTTAAAGTATTGTGTCACTGTTATAACTCTTCTCTATTAAGAACAAATTGGAATCTCTGTCAGGATGGTCTAGAGAGTCACATTTTTTAAAAAGCTATAAAACATTTTCTACCTCTAGAAGAGATTGTAAATTTAATCCAAGGAAAGATTTTAGTTCCCACTAGGAACAATAAAAAAGATAAATTATCCAAATTTTCTCTCTCATCCCATCTGTCATCTTTTCCCTATTTTTGCCTTTTCACCCACTAGGTTTTTTCACCCACTTTAACCTTAAGGGGGAAAGGTCAAAGGACTCTTATTTGCATGAGAATAGACTGAGGAAGACAGCTGGTAGCCTAAGGAAAAATATAACTGGATCAGAAGTCCCACTCCAAGCAACTATTAAATGCATCAGAAAGGATAAAAGATCCAAAGTAATGGAATCAAATTAGTGGACTACATATTGTGGAGCTAATGGTTCCAGCAGGTCCCACAGCTTATTCATTAATTATCATAACCCACTCCAAGACAGCAAAGTCAGAACCTGATAAAGAAGCCCAACTGGCTTCTTCCAAGTCCAAAGTTAAGTCAGACACTCACCTTTCAATTCAGTTCAGCTAAATAGGAGCTTACTGAAAACTTGTTATTTGAAACGACCCTGGGTATCAAGAAAGGGCAATAACCAAAAGATACAAAAATTTCAGGCTTAAAATCTCATGAGAAATAAATAACAACCAAAAATCGAGGTAGACATCTTTAAATCATATGATAGGAATGTGGATGACACCAGGCTTCAACAGTCCTTGAACTGTTTTTTTCTTTTTGTTTTTGTTTTTAAGAATAAACGGGATTTCTGGTGGACATGAGAATGGAGGGAGGACATTTAAGAAACACAAGTCTTCTCCTAATTCACAATTAAATTCTATCCATCACCCAGTCCACTTAATCTATTTTCAGTGCAACTCTCTGATCTACCCTCATCCAACAGCCCATTCTCAACGCTACTCATCTTCCTAGTCCAAGCCCACAATATACTTCTGGTCCTTTCAAATTTCATTCCCTGTACTGAAGCCAGCAAGACCTTCCTAAAACTTCAACAGGCTCTCATTTCCTTTGTCAAAGTTTTTTCAAGTTTCGGTCACTCACTGGATAAAATCTAAACTCTTCTGTTACAGCATAAAAACCATGCAAAATTTAACCTCTGCTTATGTGCCAATCTTCATCTCTTGTCATTTACAATATGCCTCCTCACCCACCGTGAGATCACCCACCCTTCAGCAATTTCCAGAACACAATATACCTCAACGTATTCACATATGTTGGTCCTTCTGCCCTATAAATCCTTCCCTATTCTCTAGTTCTCAGCTCAAATGCCACCTGTTCTATGAAATCTTCCCTGTTTCCTTTAGTCTTCTGAATTTTTCCTGATGAGATTATCTTCACTACAGTATGACTGTGTTTTTGCATGTATTCATTACTTTAACCTTGAGAACACAGAGTACATCATTTCATAGCTGTTTAGCAGTAGTAGGCACATTAGACATACTCAATAACTATATTAAACTAATGAACAATAAGAGTAGCTAGTATTTCTTGAACACCTAAATTTCACACAGTATTCTGAATGATTCAAGACTATCTCATTTAATCCTCATAATACTCTCCACGAGAAGGTACTATTTGCATTATATTAGCACCATCCCACTCCACTATGAGGAAACAAGAATGCAGACAGGTTAAGTAACTTGCCCAAGACCTGGACTCAAAAGTGCAGGCAGTTTGACAACCATATAACTCCTGCTTTTTTAACTAGTATGACAGAATTTCAATCCCAATCTTTCTCTCTCTCTTAATCTTGGGGAAAGGCAAGCAGCCCCAAGGAGGCTTAAGCAAAAGAGAAGCGTGGATAAAAGAGGAGTATAAGGTCCAATACGTTCAGAAAAGGAGGCTACAAGTAAGTCTACAATGTGACCTATTGATTCTCACAGTTATCTAGGCTGCCCTTGGTAAAAAAAGCTGCAAAACATCCTCCTCTTAGTACATCAGCAACTTAATCCTGAGCAGTGTTTTCCCAAACCGTGTGCAAAGAACTGTAGGGGTTTTTTTTGTTGTTTGTTTGTTTTTTGGAAATTACAAGAAGTACCACAAAAGTGTCTTACAGTAAAATTTGAGGAAATGCCAGGCTAAATAAAATTACCAAGTTTCTTTACCAGAGAATTTGACGGAGTTAATACTGACCATGAATTATACAATATAGTTTTTTTCAATCTTACTTGAACATAGAACTCCTCTCTCTTAAAGAATCTCACAGTGCTGTTTTTGAGATGTAAGTATTGGGCCTACAATGCCATTTGGGAACTGACCCCTGCTTACTCATCTCAAGTCAAATCAGGTCAAATTAAGGCAGAACAGAGGGAGGCATGCACTAAGAATACAAAGTCCAAGAAGTAGAATCCATTGAAAAGATAACATGTTCTTAGTGTCCCAATCAAAAATTATTCTCTTCTCTATACTCTTCATAGCACTTGTTTATAACCCTAAGAGAACATTTATCCAGGCTGAGTTTAGCAAGTTCCTTATATTCCTATGCTCTTCCAATAGAGTTACCCAAGAAAAGTTATTTTATCCACCTTTATACAGAGCCTCAAACACAGTAAAAACAGTAATAACTAATTATTAAACTGGATTGTCAAAAATATTCTGATTTGGAGATTCAAAGGCATAATAAAAAGCCAAAAAAGGTTACCACTTATGCCACGGTGTGTACTGTCCCATATTTTGAGAGCAAATGATTACTAATACCTTATAAAATCAATTTCCACCTAACCCAATAACATAAGTACTCAAAACTGCAAGATACATGGGGATATACTAAACCGTAGAAGTAATTTTACAAGGTCAAACTGAACTTAAATGTTCCTTTTATCATTGTATGTGGTGGAATATATTTCACAATTTCATAACTATGATTTATACAGAAATAATTGTTGCACTTTCAAAGTTCACATTTGAACAGTTCCTGTACGATATCTCCAAATATTAGACCTCTTGAAATTAAATGTTCACGGACGTATTTTTAACTTAAGGTTAGAGATCACATTTCCTGCATATACTTTTCTAATAAAGGAAAAGTTGATTTGTTATTGTAATAACCAAAGACTACTACTAATCAAGACATTTCCAAAAGTCTCTACCAACAGAATTAAATTATATCCAGTTCAGTTTTATTCTTAACTATAAGCCTACACTGAGAAGGGACTACATTTCTAATTCAGATATTGCCATGTTCAAGGGGAAATAGTAGACAAACTACTAAATTTAATCTAATATAATCTAATTCAATTTTCTATGACTTGAAAACAGCACTTAGCTATGAAATTAACATATAAATCAAAGCACCACATTCATAATTATTAATACTCTGTGGAGTTTTTCCATACCAAATACTTGAACTAATGATCTGTCACCTTTTAGTGGGGCATGAGGAAGAGAAAATAAAGGCTAAAAAGACTTAAATTCCTTCAAAAAAAACCCCCCAAAAACCCCCAAAACCTTAAATTCCTGAATCGAAAGAAATTTAAAACAGGATAAAATATGTAATGCCTACCAAATACCCATCTTCATTAAATATTCCTTTTAAAAGTTACCTTCAAAGTTTATTTTTAACTATCACCTTTAAAATATCTAGAAAAGTAAGTTATTAGAGACAGAAAAAAGCTTCCTTACCTATGCGGTCAAATGTCTTATCACATTTAGGACACTGCAGTATTTTTTTGTTACTGTTCTGAATGACTACAGGAGTTAACCCCTCATGAATATTTCCTACAGAATCACCAGCCTCAGGTTCCTCTTCTGCATCATTCTGATCTTTTTCACTGTGTTCTTCAATGTCAGAGTATTCATCTGACATTTCCTCCTCTAGCTCATCTTCCTCAGCATTATATTCACTTCCAGGGTCCTCAGAATCATTTCTATCGGACTTTTCCTTATCAAAATGTTCTGGATTCAAATTGTCTGACCCGTCGCCACTTTCTTGTTCATCATCACTGGTGTCGTCAAACTTAACAGGACACTTCCGATTCCTTTTTGATCTTCTCGTGGAAAAACTTCTCTCCAGCATTTTTAACCCATGTTTTTTCCCTAATAAAAGGGACCTATGGGTTTTAGCCAAATGATTCTCTAAAGACTTTTTGTAACAAAAATGTCTACTACAGAATTTACACTGATGATTATTTGATAGTCTTCCAGTTAATTCACTTAGTGTTTCTTCTGGTGATGACTTTTCAGACAGCTCAGACTGAAAAGTGGCAACATTTTCATTATTTAGCAATTTAACTGCATCTATAATGTCCAGAAATTTTGCTGCCTCTAAAACAAGAGGTATTTCGTATTTGTACACAAAAAATTCTGATGTGTAAAGAAATTCAAGCAAATGCTGAAAAACTGAGTGTGTTACGTGATCCAGGGTGACAACATCAGTGCTTGGATTTTTGCTCAAACACGCATGAAAGTAACTACTGCCAACAGCAACAACAACTTTATGTGCACTAAATTCTTTTCCTTCTACTATGATAAGTAAGTCACAGAAAGATGGTTGCTTCTGCCTGTCATCATTTAAATACTTCAGCAAATTCTTGTTATACTGCAAAGAACTCAGAAGTTTTCTCTGATCTGGCGAGGGAGGAAGTTCCTGGTAACAGTGAAGAGCTTCAGGAGTCGGTCTTTCTGTGGAATGAATGTAGGTTACTTCGTCACACTCCACTGCAACATCTCCTTCTGAAGAATCTTTATGATAGCCTAGGTGGATCTTCTCGTCAAGATTTGAAGTAACCTTTCTCCTTTTCTTCATTGCAGTACAACAATTTCAGAACAAGAAACTTCATAAGTGTCTTAAGGGATTTATTTAAAAAAAAAAAAAAACAACAACTAGATTGTCTTGGTTAATAGCTTCTGGAGGGGCGTGCCCGAGGGTTTCATGGTCTGCAAAAGAGTAAGAACCACGTAAAATAACTCTATGGCAAAGCAATCCTAAATCGTTCAAGGCATTCGTCTAGTAATCGTTTCCAAATCAGAACTAAATTATGATAAAGTCACAGCTTCCACTCATTCGAGGCTAAGGTTTTAGGGTGGAGAACAAGGAGGGCCGGGTTATAAAAGACAGCCAACAAAAGAATAATTTTAAAGGAAGCCAGAGCACACCTTTCGTGCCTAAATTCACGAACAGGGTGGAGACAAGGAGGGCGAAAAGGGAACGATCCTTCCAAGAACACTGAGGGTGCAGGTTGAGGCGCGCTACATTCATGGTTTTAGGGACGCTGGGTGGGTGACAATAAGGCCGTCGCGGCCGCGAAATCCAGGTCTCTCCATTAACATGCCTTTTCCCAGGGCGGGCAAGGCACACCTCCTCGGGGACAGACAGCGTCCCGCGGCCAAAATCACCCGGCAGGAGACGGCCCCAGGAGGGGCGCAGAGCAGGAGGAGTAGGGTCAACCAGAGGGACGACTAAAGGAAACAGAAGAGCCTTCCCAGGCCCTGCCCAGGAGGGGACTGCGCTCGCCGACGGCGAACCCGCTACCCTTCCCACCCCAGTTTCCCTGGGCAAAATCCCCACAGATCCATTACCGGGAACCCAGGGATCCCCCGCTGGCTCCCAGCCGCTGAGCTCCACTCTCGGCGCGCTCGCTCCAGCGCCTACCCACTTCCGGGTTCAGCCCCCACCTCACCCTCCCTCCCTCCGCTCCTTCCCCTCCCAGAGCCTCGCCGCCTCCGCAGCCACGGAACACGTCAACCGCGCGCGCAGCCTCCAAGCCTCCCGGAGCGACCGGCGCGCGGCCCAGCACCGACCACTGCGCATGTGCGCGCTCCCGTCTTTGCGCAGGCTCCGTAAATTCTCCTTGCTCCCCGGAGGACCCTAGCTACGCCCCAAATCCGTTACTCCGGGTTTTCGCGGTGGTTTGGTGGCCTACTGTGATTGAACCAGTCGAAGCTTTGCGGGAAGCCTCGCTGGGGAGTAGGGGGTGTGGGGGGACACTGATGAGTTTAGTAGAAATTGGCAGAGGCACCGTAGCACAAATCTTCGCTAATAGCTTTAATAGTGTGCGATCGCTCACGCAGCAACGGACAGAAGCTAGTCTTAGCAAACACACTAAAGAACAGACGTTGCGATTTCGTGGGTTTTTTTTTTTTTTTTTTTCTGCTTTAAACAGCTAACGCTGTTGATCCTAAAATTATTATGCAACTTCTTAATGAACACAGAAAGCATTGAAAAATGTACATATAAGTGTACGGCTGTTAGGGCAGGCAACGAAGCCAAAATAGAAAAATACTTAACAACTTTTTGAAACCAGTACCTAAGATTTTGCATTTCTAACAGAGTGATGCTGATATTTGTGGTCGGAGGGCCACATTTTTAGTAGCAAAGTCCTAGATCATGTGATTTTACAGACGCAAGGAAAATAAGGCAGAGGCTGAGGCTAAGTGGGATAACCAGATTGGTGACCCCACTCTACCTGTCACCCCACCACAGAGCATAGCTGGAACCTAGAAGGGCCACCGCTGTCAGTGGAAGAACTGAGGGAAGTGGAGGGGAGTTTCTCCTACGAAAAGACAGAAACTGTGAGGAAACCGACCGACTCAAATTGTCTTGTGATTTGAAAATAGTTAAAACTTTTAATGAAAATTCCTAGCAAAAACACACATGAATTATGGATAAGGATTCCTATCACCTGGGTGACTCATCCCACAAAAACCAGTCATCTAAAATGAGTAAAAGAACTATAAAGAGTAAACTATAAAAGAGTAAAAGAACTATAAAAACAGTATCTGTAGGCTTTGGATGCACGAAGCCTGAAGATACGGGATTCCTCAAAAACAGAAAATAAAGTAAATATATTAAAAATACTTTTTAAATGAAAGAATTGAAAGGAAAATGAAAAAACAAGAAATTATTAAAAATACCCAAGCAGATTAGTAATTTAGAGATGAAAGTTATCATTATATTAGTACTTAGTACCCTGAATATAGATTGAAATGTATAGATATGAATTCTTTTATTAAAACAGAAGAAAGGTTAAAACAAGATAGAAAATGAATATATCCAAAGAAACGGAAAAAGAAAAGTGAAATGTAAGAGAAACAATAGAGCAAAAATCTGTATATTAGAATACTTAAAAAGTTGAGAAATTTCTGGCAAGAAAAAGAGAAAATGCAAATATAAACCCAAGAGTTTATTTTCTTAACAGTTTTCTAAATCCTGTTGAATGCATATGCTGTTACTGTTAACAGAGTGACATTCAGATGAGTTCTTTAGAATTTACCGTAAAAATTTCCAAAAACGTTCCACCATTAATAATGTCTGTATACACAAAACAGTTTAGTTGTTCTAATGGAATTTGCTAGTCGTCCCTGCATGCTTAATTGAATGAGTGGTAAGTAAATCTGTCTGATGGACTGTCAAATCTTAGAAATGTAGAAAATATAACTGAATGCTATAGTGATTAAAAGGATGGATATAATCTTCTAACAAAATAATACAAACCTGCACTTTAAAAATTGACAAAACTGCAATGAGAAAGACAAATCTAGATTCACATAGTAACTTACAGTAGCTGATTAGATCAGAAGATAGTTACTCAGAAGTATACCATTTCTTTAAAAATTGACATAAATGACCCACATGAAATAGTGCATCTAACAGCTACAGTATACATCTAACAGCACTTATAAAAATTGATCAGGTTAAAAAAAATTGATCAGGTTAAAAAAGTTGATCAGATATTACACCATAAAGCAATATCAACGTATTTCAAAGAAATGTAACAAGACTATCAGTGAATAGCAACAATAATAATAATTTAAAATTTTCCATATGGTGGAAACTAATATAAATTCCAAGTAACCTATGGTTCAAAGAAGGAATCACAATGGAAATTACCACATAATTTGAACTGAATGATATTAAAAATGCAGCATAGCAAAATTGTGAGATATATATATCTAAAGACATGTATTAAGGGTAGTTTATATCTTTAAGTTCATATGATACCAAAAAAAAAAAAAAAGCTAAAAATGAATGAGCATCTAAATTCTCAAGAAGTTAGAAGAGTAAATTGAAAATAAAGAAAAGCAAGAAAAAGGGTACGATAGGAATTAATGAAATAGAAAAGAAGCATATTTACAGATCAGCAAAACCAAATGTTGGCTCTTTCAGGGAAAAAAACAACATTGATAAGCCTGTAGCAAAAATGACTAAGAAAAAATATAGACCTATATCAAAAAGAAGGAAGACATTACACATTCTACAATTATTAAAAGTTGATAGGACAATCTTATTCCAATAAATCCAATAATATAAAATGGACAAACTATTCAAAAACCAAAACTTAATTATTTTAACAGAAATGAAATTGATATGTCACCAGCAAGAATATAAACAACAAAGGAAGGAACAAATAACATGAGGTATAAAGAAAGGGATTATTACAGATTCTTCTAGTCACACTAAAAAGATAAGAAGAAGGTACTATAAGCAATTATAACAATAAATTTCAAAATTGACATAAAATAGACAAATTCCTAGGAAATCATAAATTATCACAATTGAATAAAAGGTTTAACAGTCTTATTCTTAGTAAATTCATTTAAAAAGTCTTCCTACAGATAAGAACCTAGATAGTGAATTCCATCATTTAAGGAAGAAAAATTACCAATTTTATACAATTCTTCCAAAAAATGTATTTAAAAAGAGGAAGGGAATAATTTCTACCTTGTATTATGAGGCCAGCATGATCATAATATCAAAACCTGAGAATGACATTGCAGGAAATGATAATTACAGGTCAAATTCACTCAAAAACTTAGGTGCAAATATCTTAAAACCAAATCCAAGTGTTGTGTATGTGTGTTGTGTGTATATGTGTGTGTATATGTGTGTTGTATGTATGTGTGTTGTGAGAGTGAGGGAGGGAGAAAGGGTTATAATGCAACCAAATTGGATTTAATACAGGAATGCAAGAATCGTTTAACTTTGGAAATGAACTAATGTAATTCTTATTAATAATAAAAGATAAAAACTATTGGCCATCTCAATAGCTGCGGAAATATATTTGATAAATTTAACACATAGTCATGACCTAAAAAAAATCTTGGGGTGCCTGGGTGGCTTAGTCAGTTAAGCATCTAACTCTTAATTTCAGCTAAGTCATGATCTCGTGGTCTTGGGATTGAGCCCTGGGTTGTGGGCACAGAGCCTGCTTGGGATTCTCTCTTTCCCTCTCTCTCTGCCCCATTCCCCTAAAAAAATATGTGTAATACCAATACTAATACTAATACTAATACTAATACTAACAAAAAAATAAAAACTCTTAACCTGAAAATGAAAATATCTTCTTAGTAAGATAAAGGGAATCTACAAAAAAAACCAAAACACAAAAAACAAACAAAAAAACCCCAAACAAACAGCAAATACCGTACTTGACCAAAAACTGCTGAAGATTTCCACGGAGATTGAGAATGCATGAAGAACGCCATTTGTCATTACTTTAACTTGCTATGTTAACGGAGACCATTATCATGGATAAAAAATAAAAGGTATAAGGCTTGGAATGGAAGAATAAAATTATTGTTTGCTGAAGACATGATTAGACATTTACGGGAAAAAACTATGGATACACTGTTAGTTCATACAATAAGACTGTAGAACACAAAGTTAACATGCAAATCAAATACTACACCATTGTGATGGATGATTGTATCAGTCAACATGGTCAAATGTTGATCAACCCTCTAGATGTTGCTGTGCGGGTATTTTTTAGATGTGATTAACATTCCTATCTGTAGTCTTTAAGTAAAGTAAATATCCTCCATAATATGGATGAAACTGTCAAAGAAAAATTATTCCTCACATTTGTTAAAGAATGGTAAGGCTGACTGTATTCAGGGCGTCTACCACAAAGAGGTTTTGTGGTAGGGAGAGAGATTGTCCTCAATTCCAAATACAAGGAAAAGTGGGAATTTATAGCCCAGGAGCAGACTAGGGGAGGAGGCGTGTCAGTAGATGGGAAATTATTAAAAGGAAACATCAGGGTTAAGTGGGGGATTCTGGCTAACCTGACCTAATAGGATTCTTGCTAAAGGCAAGCCATCATGTTTAGTCATTGTCTAGGGTTTGATGAAGGATGTGGAACAAGATATTAGTAAGGTTGGGAGATTCTGGCTAAACTGAGTTTGTGGGTTCTTGTTAAAATTGAACAAAGAGAAGACAGACACAGAAGCTCAAAAGTCAGGACCTAGTTGAGAAAGAGCTTAGAGGAGTCCGATTAAAGTTTGGTCAAAAAGGGAATCTTTGTTAGACCTCATGTAATCAGTTGAAGGCCTTAGGCACAGACTGGGCTTTCCTAAAGAAGCAATTCTCCCTAAGACTTCAACATAGAAATTCTGCCTGATTTTCCAGCCTACTGCCCTGAGGTATTTGGACTCAAGACTGGAACATCAACTATTACCTGACTTTCTAGTATACAGGCCTGCCCTATGGATTTCAGACTTACCAGCCCCCACAATCAAACATGTAAACCAATTTCTTAAAACATCTATATTTCTATCTATCCACCTTATTGGTTCTGTTTCTCTGGAGGACTCTGACTAATATACCAGCAATGAACAATAAGGGATTAAAAAATTAAAAATAATGCCTTTTAAATTTCCTCACTTATATAGCATCAACTGCCATCTCTCCAAGATGTCAGAAGTTTTTGCCAGAGGAAGTATCTGGTGGGGCAAGGGCCCATGAGGAAAAAGCAGAGACAGAAAGCCACAGAAGAAATGAAACCTACCCTCTCCAGAATCTCTTTCCGGTGTTTTCCTTTTGCTGATCTGTCATGGTCTTAAATCAACATCCTTTAGCAGACCGTTTCACAAATTTTTTGAGAAAGTGAACGTGTTGTTCTTCATTTATTCATTGAATATCCATTGAACAACAAATATGTACCAAGAATGTAACATTTTAAGTAAACTTAATCATAAAAAGAAGTTTTTCAACAGCATTAAAAATGTAAAATATCAGGGCACCTGGGTGGTTCAGTCAGTTAAGTGTATGACTCTTGATATCAGCTCAGGCCATGCTCTCATGGTTCATGAGATTGAGCCCCATGTCAGGCTCTGCACTGACAGTGTGCAGCCTGCTTGGGATTCTCTGTCTCTCCCCCTCTCTCTCTGTCCTTCCCCTGCTTGCTCTCTCTCTTTTTCTCTCAAAATAAATAAATTAATTAAAAAAATATAAAATACCTGTGAACTAATCTAATGAGATGTTCAAGACGTTTATACACAATTCTCTACAACAGGGCTGACACACTTTCTTCTGTATAGGCCACATATTAAATATCTTAGGCTTCTGAGCTACAGATAGTCTCTATCCCATTTTATTCTCCATTTTCTTGACAACCCTTTAAAATGTAAAATTTAGGGGTGCCTAGGTGGCTCAGTTGGTTAAGCGTCCAATTTTTTATTTCAGCTCAGGTCATGATCTCACAGTTCATGGGATCGAGCCCTGCATCAGGCTCTGCGCTGATAGCATGAAGCCTCCTTGTGATTCTCTCTCTTTCTCTCTCTGCCCCTCCCCTGCTTGCTCATGCTTTTTCTCTCTCAAAATAAATAAATAAACTTAATAAAATAAAATAAAATAAAATAAAATAAAATAAAATAAAATAAAATGTAAAATTTAATCTTATCCCCTGGATGTACAAAAACAAGCCATGGGCTGGTTTTAACCTATTGGCCATTGTTTTCTGATCCCTTCTCCTAAAACACACCTCAGAGAAGTTAAAGACCTAATAATTGAAGAAAGATGTCTTATCCATAGATTGGAAGAATCAATATTGTAAAGATATCAATTTTCCAAAAATTGATCTATAGATTTAAAGACATCATTAAACTGGTTTCCATTAATATTAAATGCTTTTTTTTCAAAAGATAAGAAAGTAAAAAGGCAATTCAAAGATTAGGGGAAGATATTTAAAAACATACACCTGGCTAAGACTTATATCCAAAATATAAAAATAACTTCTATAACCAATGAGAAGGAAAAATATACATAAAATGAGCAAGTGAGCAAAACATTTGGACACTTCATGAAAGAAAATATGCACATGAAAGATCTTTATTATCTTTATATTGCATCTCAAAGAAGATCTAATTAAAATCACAGTGAAATCCCACTATATATCCATTAGAATAACTAACCTTATAAAGACTATTGATACCAAGTGTTGGTTATGATATGGATCAATCAGAAATATCCTACCCTTCTGGAAAACTGTTGAGCAATTTCAAAAAATGTTAAACTTACACACACCATACAAGCTGACCATTCCATCTTTATCCAAGGGAAACAAAGCATTATATCCACAAAGTCTAATATACAAAATTTCATGGCAACTTTATAATAGTAAAAATGGGACTCATCCAACAATACATTTAAAAAAATCCTTTACCACTATCAAGTGGGATTTATTTGTGAGAAGCAAGGGTGGTTCAATATTCACAAATCAATCAATGTGATAGATTATATCAATGAGAAAAAGGATAAAACCCACATGATCATTTCAATAGATGCATAAAAAGCAATGGACATAGTATAACATCCATTCAAGATAAAACCCTAAACAAAGTAGGTTTCGAGGGAACATACCTCCACATAATAAAGGTCATATGTGAAAAACCCACAGGAACATCATACTCAATTGGGAAAAACTGAGAGATTTTTGCCAAAGATCAGAAACAAGACAAGGATGTCCAGTCTCACCACTTTTATTTAACATAGTACTGGAACTCGTAACCACAACAATCAGACAAGAAAAAGAAATAAAGGATCGAAATTGGTAAGGAAGAAGTAAAACTTTCACTATTTGCAGATGACATGATACTGTATATGAAAAACCCTAAAGACTCCATGAAAAAACTGCTAGAATTGATAAAAGAATTTAGTAAGGTCACAGGAAACAAAATCAACATAGAGAAATCTGTTACATCTTTATACACAAAAAAATGAAGTAGAAGGAAGAGAAATTAAGTAAAGAATCTCATTTACAAATAGACCCAAAATAATGAAATATCTAGGAATAAACTTAACCAAAGAGGTGAAAGATCTGTACTCTGAAAACTATAAAACATTGGTGAAAGAAATTGAAGATGACACAAAGAAATGGAAAAACATTTCACACTCATGGATTGAAAGAACAAATATTGTTAAAATGGCCATACTACCAAAAACAATTTACATATTCAATGCAATCCCTATTAAAATACCAACAGCGCTTTTCACAAAATCAGAACAAATAATCCTAAAATTTGTATGGAACCAAAAAAGACCTTGAACAGCTAAAACAATCTTGAAAAAGAACAAAACTGGAGGATCAGGATCCCAGGTATCAAGACACAGTGCAAAGCTATAGTCATCAAAACAGTATGATACTGGCACACAAAAAAGACACCTAGATCAATAGAACAGAAGAGAACACACAGAGATAAATCCTCACTTATATGGTCAGTAAATCTTTGACAAAGAAGGCGAGAATATGCAATGGAAAAAGTCTCTTCAACAAATGGTGCTGGAAAAATTGGACAGCTGAATGCAAAAGAATGAAACTGGACCACCTTCTTACATCATACACAAAATTAAACTCAAAATAGATTAAGGACGTAAATGTGAGACATGAAACCATAAAAATAATAGAAGAGAATATAGGCAGTCGTTTCTCTGACACTGGCTGTAGCAACCTTTTTCTAGAAATGTCTCCTGAGGCAAGGGAAACAAAAGCAAAAATAAACTATTCAGACTGCATCAAAGTAAAAAGCTTCTGCACAGCAAAGGAAACAATGAACAAAATAAAAGACAGCCTACTGAATGGGAGAAGATATTTGCAAATGACATATCCAATAAAGGATTAATACCCAAAATATAGAAAGAACGTCTACAACTCAACACCAGGAAAACCAAATAAATCCAATTTTAAAAAATGAGCAAAGCATATGTACAGACATTTCTCCAAAGAAGCATCCAGAGGGCCAACAGACACATGAAAAAAATGCTCAATATCACTCATCATCAGGGAAATACAAATCAAAGCCATAATGAGATATCACCTCACCAGTCAGAATGGCTAAAATCAAAAACACAAGAAACAGCAAGTGTTGATGAGGATGTGGAGAAAAAGGAACCCTCATATGCTGTTGGTGGGAATGTAAACTGATGCAGCCACTGTGGAAAACAGTATGAATGTTTCTCAAAAAATTAAAAACAGAACTACCATATGATCTAGTAATTCTACTACTAGGTATTTACCCCAAGAAAGTGAAAACATTAATTCCACAAGATATATGCCCTCTAAGTTTAGTGCAGTATTATTTACAATTTCCAAATTATGGAAGCAGCCCAAATACACATCAATAGATGAATGGATAAAGAAGAATGGTGTGTATATACAATGGAATATTTCTCAACCATAAAAAGAATGAGATCTTGCTATTCACAACAACATGGGTAGATCTAGAAAGTATAATGCTAAGTGAAATAAGTCAGTCAGAGAAAGACTGATTTCACTCATATGTGGAATTTAAGAAACAAATGTACAAAGAAAAAAGAGACAAACAAATAAAAGAACCATCTTAAACTGATGGTTACCAGAAGCGAGGTGGGCGGGAAGTGGGGTGAAATACATGAAGGAGATTTAGAGTATACTTATGATGGGCACAGAGTAGTACATATAATTGTTGAATTACCTAAAACTAATATAACACTATATGTTAACTATAGTGGAATTAAAAATTTAAAAAAAAACCTGGAATTAACCCAAAGGTCCAACAACAGGTGACTTCATAAACAAATTGTAAATCAAAATATAGAATACTATTACTTGACAATAAAAAAGAACAAACTAATGATAAAGGCAATAATATAGATGAGTCTGAAAACAATTATACTGAATAAAAGACAAAATGAGTATATTCTAACTAATTCTTTTATCAAAATCCTAGAAGATGCACATTATAAAGACAGAAAGCCAATCGGTTTGTTGCTTGGTTACAGTAGGTGGGGGTCAGTTTATGATAGATTAAAATAGGACACGAAAGAAAACTTTTGCTCATTCTTTTGATTGTAGTGATGGTTTCACTAGTGGATACATATGTTATAACTAATCAAATTATACACTTTAAATGCAAGCAGGATATTGCATGATAGTTAATCCAAAACAAAGTCATTAAAAAAAATGTCACACAGACACATGAATAGAGACATACACATAAACAACAGGAAAACAGAAAGCCCAGGGATTCAATTCACAGATGAATTTAGTACGTAGAAAAATAAAATTCAAGTCTGTGAAAAAAAATAGACTGTTAAGTAAATTAGAATAGGTAAAGAGATGAGCATCAAAACTAAAAGTACGTTGTATATAAACCTCTCAGCAGATCAAGATAAATTCCAAACAGATAAAAATTTTCAACATAAAGATTGAAAACATAAAAATACCATAACAAAACACACATAAACTTCTAATAACAGTAAAATGGGGAAGGTCACTCTAACCATGAATCAGAATTCAGAAGCAATTCGGGGATAAAACTTTTAAATAAACTATGTAAACTTTAAAAAACTTGAATGGAGTTGTTCTAGTATTAATAATGGTGTATTAAGTAGCTCAAACCAATTCTCTCACCATGAACAGCTAGGACAAAACAGTTTTAACCAAAGCTTCTGTTTTGAATGCATGGGATAACTATCAAAGTTGTGTGTGAGGAACTGTGAGGTCACGATCTGCAGAAAAAGCTCAAAGAGATGATCCTGTCGTTTGTGGGAGCTTCTCCCTCAAAGCAGTTACTGACTGAAAAGTTGATATGCTGAGCAGAACTTGACAGACTCATGAAGCAAGGGATAAAAATTGAAATTTAAGGATCACTAAAAAAGCAAGTGCCCTAGTAAACACCCCAGGTTTTCAACTGGGCCCCTAAAAGGCCCAACCTAGGAGTAAAACTGTACCAGAGATAGACTAAATCACAGGACTAAAGACCTTAATATTTTTAAATTCCTTATTTAAGAAAGGCAATCTGGAATTTCTTCTTCTCTCAGCTTAGCTGTTGGCCAGAAGCAAAACTAAATTCTATTTCAGTTGAGATGACATCATCCAGACTCTTAATTTGTCAATTTTTAATACACAATATCCAGCATCAAATCAAACACATACACACAAAAGGATGTTTCCAAAAAAGGGAGAGACAAAACAGACAAGTAGACAAAACAGTTCCACAAGAGATCAAGAAAATGGACTTATTGGAAAGACAACAACAACAAAGAAACTATGAGTAATATGTTCAAGAAATTGGTAGAGAATGTTGAAGATTTCAACAAAGAGAAGGAAATTAACTAGAAATTCTAAAATAGGAAAATACACGTGATGAAATTAAAAACAATGGATGGATTTAACCTGAGATAGAAAGAGCTAAAGAGAAACCACTGAACTAAAAGATAAATCAGAAGAAATCTCCAAAATAAAACACAGACACCAAGAATGAATAATACAGAAAAGAGAAAAGAACGTGAAACACATGAAAAGACTAATGTAAATCTGAATAGAACTGCAGAAGGAGAGGAAAATAAGAATGAAGAAGAGGCATTAAAAGATAATGGCTGAGAATTTCCCACTGATGGAAGAGATCAAGCTAGAGATTCAAGTAACACTTGGACTCATGCAGGATAAAAAAAAATCAAATTGGATGTGTCACACTAAAAATGCTGAAAATCAGAAATAAGAAAAAAAATCTTGAGAGCATCCAGAACAACCACGAAAAAAGATGTTGGCATTATAGGAACAAAATTAGACCAAGAGCTGACTTCTCAATGGAAACCTTAGAATCCAAAAGACATCTTCAGGGGCGCCTGGGTGGCGCAGTCGGTTAAGCGTCCGACTTCAGCCAGGTCACGATCTCGCGGTCCATGAGTTCGAGCCCCACGTCAGGCTCTGGGCTGATGGCTCGGAGCCTGGAGCCTGTTTCTGATTCTGTGTCTCCCTCTCTCTCTGCCCCTCCCCCGTTCATGCTCTGTCTCTCTCTGTCCCAAAAATAAATAAAAAACATTGAAAAAAAAAATAACAAAAGACATCTTCATAATATCTTAATGATGCTAAAATGAAATAACTGTCAAGTTAGAATTAGATATCCAGTGAACAAATCCTTCGTATAAGAAGTGAACCAAAAACTGGTTAGAGTACACCAATCTTGAATTTGTTAGCTGCACACTTATAGTTACAGAAATACCAAATGGAGACTTTTAGGCAAAGAAAACAATGATGACAGAGGAGACAATGTAATAAAAGAAAGAATAAAGAACAACATGAGTAAATGTAAATTAATATTGACTCTGAAAACAATAATGACAATAATAATAATTTGGGATTAACAAAATAATAACATAAAAGGCAAGATACATTGAATGAAATTAAGAGTTTCTCAAGTTCTGAGTTGTCCAGCATATATTAAAAGTTCTAATTTATATACAACTTTAATAACTCAAGGATGTTTGTTGTAATCTCTGGGGTAACTACTAAAATCAAAATTAAAAGAATATTTGATAAACAAGCTAATAGAGGAGGGAAATTGAACACTGAAAAAAGAATTCAGAAGAAGAAAAGAAAGGAGAGAAAAAGAAACAGAGCATGTGGAAAAATAGAGAAATATAGTAAGGTGATAGATTTCAAACCAAATGTTATAATTAATTATTTAACTGTGTAATGACCAAATCATCATATTTAAAAAGACAATGATTGACAGACTGAATTTAAAAAGACCAAACCTTGCTACATGATGATTACTAGAGACAAATTTAAATATAAATTTAAAGAAAAGTTAAAAATAAATATTTGGAAAATGAAAATTTTGTTATGTATGAAACTACTAACCAAGACAGACTAACATATTAAGTGTACATATATTAATATACTATATTAATATAAAATATTAATATCAGACAGAGTAAACTTTAACACAAGATGAGTTACTTGAGACAGGACATTTCATAATCATACAATTTACAATCCACAGAGAAGACATAGCAATTCCAAATATGTATGCCTGTATGAAATTATCTATATATTTTATATATTCATTCATTTTTATTTCTCTATCCTCATGTGTATATATAATTACTTCATATATACTGACATAAAAAGATAAGTATACTCTTATATAATATTTTATATATTAATTATTATATATAACATTATAAATGTATTAATGGCAAAAAGGAAACTTAAAAACCCCAAATATTTGGAAATGCATTAATACATGGGTAGCCCACAGGTGAAAAGGTCATAGATAAAAGAAAATAATCAAAATGAATATTAGAAAATATTTTGAACTGAATAATAATAAAAAATACATATCAAAACAAGTGAGATACAGCTAAAATCATATTTAGAGGGCAATTTTAACTTTTTTTGTTTTGCTATTTTCATTTTAAACGCATACACTAGAAATAAAAAAATGGAAAATTCTTGACTTATGCATTTATTTCAAGAAAGTACAAAAAGAAAACCCCCCCACAAATTTCAAAGAAATTATAAGATTGGAAACACCAAAGAACAGATATCAATGAAATGGAAAACAACCATTTAATAGAAAGGCTCAACAATATTAAAAACTTGTGGGGTTTTTTGTGAACAACAAAATATCGTACAATTGCTAACCCCACAGGAAGATTGACTTTCTTACGTGCTATTTATTAAGCTATTGTCTACTGACTTCAAGTCCACCCTTCAATACTCTGCATTGTGATGCTGGGGCTGGAACTCAGCTTTGCAGGCTGGCTCCCTTTAGTCTCTACCAATAGAAAACAATAGATGAGATTTAGAGGATATAAGAAAAGCAGAGTTGGAAAGTGACATTCAAGCCCTCCAAAGGACACTCTCAAGAAAGTAAAAAGGCCACTCCCTAGAAGAGAAGAAAATATTTTATATGATAAATTTGATAAGGATCTAGTATACAGAATATATTTTATAAAACTTATGAATCAAAAATAAAACATAATTCAAGTTTAAAAATGAACATTGGATTTGAATAGACATTTCTATAAAGAAAATATATAAAGGCCAAGAAACATAAAAAGATGATCAACATCATAGTCTTTATGGAAATGCAAATCAAAACCACAATTAGGTACCTACCACTTCACCTCCACCAGGCTGGTCTTAATTAAAAAAGACTGATAACAACAAGCATTGGCACGGATGTGGAAAAGTTCGAACACTCAAACATTGCTGGTGGAAACATAAAATGGGGCACCTGCTTTGGAAAACATTCTCAAAGGTCAGTTCCTCAAAAAGTTAATCATGAAGTTACCAGGTGACTCAACAGTTCCACCCATAGGAGAACTGAAAGCTCATGTTCACATAAAAACTTGTGCATGAATATTCATAGAAGCATTATTCATAATAGTCAAAAAGTGGTAAACACCCAATGTCCATCATCTGATGAATGGATAAACAAAATGTGGTATATTCATGCATTAAATATTCTGTTACAGAAAGGAATAACTCACACATGCTACAGCATGCCTAAACATTGAAAAATAATGCTAAGTGTAAGAAGTGAAACACAGACGACCACATATTCTATGATTCTGTTTCTATGAATTATATAGGGGAATTCACAAAGACAATGATTAGTTAGTTGTTAGGTGCTAGGGAGAGGGGCAAATGGGGAGTGACCGCTAATAGGTACAGGTTTCTTTTGGGGCTGATGAAACTCTTCTAAAACTAGATTGCAGTAATTGTTGTACAGCTGTACAAATATCCTGAGACCCATTGGACTGTATACTCTAAAAGGGTAAACTTTATGGTATATGAATTATATTTCAATAAAAGTGATATACTCATGTTTGTAATTGTAATAGCGTGTAATAATTTTTAAGTGTAAAAAAGAATAATTGTTATTTGTATGGTAAGGTCACGTGTGTAGAAAAAAAATTTACTGAATGAAGACTAGAAGGCCCTGCACCAAAATATTAACAGAAATTCTCTCTAGGTGGTAGGGTGATGTAAGATTTTCTTTCTTTTAATTAAAAAAATGTCAACTTTTCTATTGTAAACATGGACTTTTATAACAAAAAATAAATTTAAAAAATACCATAAAGAAAAAGTGTCAGATAAGGTCATAGTACTTGCAGGCTCATATAGACTATGGACTCCAAAGTCAGAGCTTTGTCACACATGCTGGGCAAGGAATAAGAAAGGTTTGTCACCTTATTATGAAAACATCATGACTATAAAAACTTCAAGTGGTCTTAGGGATTCCGCTGCTAACTAGAGGGAAAACATTTTCGTGTCCAACTTTATTGAGGTATAATTGACAATTAAATTGTAAGATTTACTGTACAACATGATGATTTGATCCACACACACATTGTGGAAGGATTCCAACCATTGAGTTAATAAACACATACATCACTTCATGTATTTACTTACTTTTATTTTTTTTGTAAGAATATTTAAGTTCTATCCTTCAAGGAAATGTCAGTTACATAGTACAGAGTTACCAACTATCGTCACCATGCTATATATTAGATTCTCAGACCATATTGATCTGTTAACTGAAAGTTTGTGCCTTTTACTAATCTCTCCCTATTTCCCCTGCTTCTGAGTCCCTGGCAACCACTTTACTACTCTCTGTTTCTATGACTTCAAGGGTTTTGTTTGCTCATTTGTTTGGTTTTCAGATTCCACATGTTAGTGATACCATGCAGTATTTGTCTTTTTCTGACTTACTTCATTTAGCATAATGTCCTCCATGGTTTTGCAAAGGACAGGACTTTCTTTTTTTAGGCTGAGTAATGTTCTATTATATATATATATATATATATATATATATATATATATATACACATACACACACACACACATATATGTATATATATATAATGTATATATATCATATATACACATAATGTATATATAACATATACATTATGTATATATTTTATATACAATAGATATTATTTATATATAATATACTAATATTATATAAATGCATTATATATCATATATATCAATATATACATAACATATAAAATGTTCTTTATCCTTTCATGTGTCTACATTCATCAAGTTGTTTTCAAACATTTGCTATTGTGAATAATGCTGTAATAAACATGGGAGTGCATATATTTTTTTGAAACAATAGGTTTATTTCCTTTGGATATATTCCCAGAATTGGGATTGTTCAATCATATGGTAGTTCTGTTGTGAATTTCTTGAGGAACCTCCATACTGTTTTCTATAGTAGCTATATTCATTTCCACCACCACTGCGCATATCCTCACCAGCATTTATCTCTTGTCTTTTGATAATAAACATCCTAGCAAGTATGAGGTAATATCTTATAAATTTGGTATGCATTTCCCTGAGGATGAGTGATTTTGAACACGTTTTCATGTACTCATTGGCTATTTGTATGTCTTCTTTGGAAAAATGTATATTTAGATCTTTTGTCCATTTTTAAATTGGGTTATTCGGAGGGTTTGTTTGTTTGTTTTTGCTATTGAGTTGTATTCGTTTCTTGAATATTTTGGATATGAACTCCTTTTTGGATATGTGGTTTGCAAATATTTTCTCCCTTTGAAGATTGCTTTTCATTTTTGCTGAATGTTTGCTGTGCAGAAGTTTTCTAGTTTGATGTAGTCCCACTTGTTAATTTTTATTTTTGTTGTCAAATGCAAAAAAGTCATTGCCATGACCAATGTTAAAGAGCTTACTCTCTGTTTTCTTCTAGAAGTTTTATGGTTTCAGGTCTTACATTCAAATCTTTAATCCAATTTGAGTTAGTTTTTTGTGTATAGTGGAATATCAGGGTCCAGTTTCATTCTTTTGCACGTGGTTGTCCAGTTTTCCCAAAATCATTATTGAAGAGACAATTTTTTCTGCATTGTATATACTTACCTTTTTTGTAAAAAATTAACTGACCATATATGCATGGGTTTATTTCTGGGTTTTCTATTCTGTTCCATTTAGCATTGTGTCTGTTTTTATGCCAATACTATACTATTTTGATTGCTATAGTTTTGTAACATAGCTTGAAATCAGTAAGTTTGATGCTTCCAGCTTCGTTTTTTTTCTCAAGATTGCTTTGGTTACTTGGGGTTCTGGTGGCTCCATGCAAATTTTAGGACTTTTTAAAAAAAATTTCTATGGAGAATGCTATTATACTGCTGATACGATCTATCGCTTTGCATAGCATGAATATTTTAACAATATTAATTTTTCCAGCCCATGAACACAGAATATATTTCCATTTATTTGTATACTCTTTAATTTCTTTCATCAAAGTCTTATAATCTTCAATGCACAGATATTTCCCCTACTTGGTTAAATTTATGTTTAAGTATTTTATTCTTTTGATGCTATTATAAATCAAATTGTTTTAATAATTTATTTCTTTTGATAGTTTGTTGTTGGTGCATAGAAGTGCAACTGATTTTTGTATGTTGATTTTGTATCCTATAATTTACTGACTTAGTTTATTAGGTTCTAAAAGTTTTTTGGTGGAGGCTTTAAGATTTTCTGTATTTAATGACATGACATTTGCAAATAAAGACAATTTTACTTGTTTCTTTCTGATTTGGATGCATTTCATTTCTTTTACTTGCCTCATTACTCTAAATCCTCCCGTACTAAAAGTGGTGAGAATGGAACATTCTTGTCTTGTTCCTGGTCTTAGACAAAAAGCTTTGGCTTTTCACATTAACTATGTTAGCTGTGGGTTTGTCATGTTAGATGTGGTCTTTCCTTATTATGTTGAGGTACATTCCCTATATACCCAGTTTGTTGAGAGTTTTATTCACGAAAGGATATCAAATTTTTTCAAGTGCCTTTCTTCATTTATTGAAGTAGTCATATGATTTTTAACCTTCATTTTGTTAATGTGATATTTCACATTTACTGATTTGCAGATGTTCAACTACCCTTATATTCCTGGAATACACCCCACTGGATCGTGGTGTATGGCCCACTTAATGCACTGTTGAATTTAGTTTTCCAATATGTTGTTGAGAATTTTTGCATCTGAGTTGATCAGGGAAACATTAGACTTAAACTATATATTAAATCAGATGAGCCTAACAGATAAATACAGAATAGTCTGTCCAACAGCAGAATACACATTCTTCTCTAGTACACATGGAACATTCTCCAGGATAGATTCAACAAAACAAGTCTCAATAAATTTAAGAAGACCGAACTCGTATCAAGCATCTTTTCCAATTACCACAGTATGAAACTAGAAATCAATTACAAGGAAAAAATTGAAAAAAATAAAAATAAAACCTACAAACACATGGAGGCTAAACATGTTGCTAAATGACCAGTAAGTCAACAAAAAAATTAAAGAGAAATTTTAAAAATACCCGAGACAAATGAAAATGAGAATGCAATTTTCCAAAATCTATGGGATGTAGCAAAAGCAGTTGTTTGAGAAGAATTTATAGCAATGTCGGCCTACTTCATAAAACAAAGAAACAAATCTCAAATAAACAATGTAACTTTACATCTAAAGGAACAAGAAAAAGAGCTACAGAGCCCAAATATAGTAGAAGGAAGGGAATATGAAACATCAGAGTGGAAATAAATGAACTGGAGCCTTAAAAAACACATACACAGGAGCGCCAGGGTGGCTAAGTGGGTTGAGCGTCCGACTTTGGCTCAGGTCATGATCTTGCAGTTCGTGGGTTCAAGCCCTGCATTGGGCTCTGTGCTGACAGCTCAGAGCCTGGAGCCTGCTTCGGATTCTGTGTCTCCCTCTCTCTTTGCCCCTTCCCTGCTTGCACTGGTCTCTCAAAAATGAACACTAAAAAAATAAAAATTAAAAAAAAACAACAACAACCACACATATACAAAAAAACAAAGATCAATGGAACTTCAAAGAGCCAGTACTTTGAAAAGAGAAATAAAATTGAGAAATCTTTGGCAAGACACATCAAGTGAAAAAGGAGAGAGGGCCCAAATAAAATCAGAAATGACAAGCAATACCACAGAAATACAAAGTACCGTAAGAGGCTACTACAGATAATTATGTGTCAACAAATGGCACAATCTAGAAAAAACGGATAAATTCCTAGAAACATACACTCTTCCAAGACTGAGAAAGGAAGAAGTAGAAAATCTGAACGGTTTTGTTACTAGTAATTAAATTGATTACTAGTAATGAAATTGAATCAGCAATCAAAAAATTACCCATAAACAAAAGCCCAGGACCAAATGGCTTCACAAGTAAAATATACCAAATAGTTAAATAAGAATTAATACTTATTCTTCTCAAGCTATTAAAAAATTGAAGAGGAAGGAATATTTTCAAACTCATTTCTTTGTAGCTGGCATTACCCTGATACCAAAACCAGATAAAGACACCACAAAAAAGAAAACACAGGCCAATATCCTTGATGAATATAGATGATGCAAAAATCCTCAACAAAATATTGGCAAACCTAATTTAACAGCACATTAAAAGGATCATATATCACAATCAAGTGATATTTATTCTAGGTATGCAAGTTTGGTTCAATATCCACAAATCAATGTGATATATCACACTAGCAAAAAGGATAAAAATCAAAAGATCACCTCAGTAGATGAAGAAAAAGCACTCAATAAAATTCAACATCCATTTATGTTAAAAACTCTCAAAAAGTGGGAGTAGAGGAAAGAATGTTAACATAATAAAGGTTATATAGAACAAACCCCTAACTAATATCATACTCAACAGTAAAAAGCCTAAAGCTTTTTCTCTATGATCAGGAAAAAGACATGAATGCTCACTCTCACCACTTTTGTTCAACACAGTATTGGAAGTTCTAGCCATCGCAATAAGACCAAAATTGTACATATATACATACATACATACATACATACATACATTAAAGCCATCCAAATTGGAAAAAAAGAAGTAAAATTCTTCCCATTTCCAGGTGACACAATATTATACATAGAAAACCCTAATGATTCCACCAAAAAACTATTGGAACTAATAAATTCAGTAAGGTTGTCAGATACAAAATTAATATACAAACATCTGTTGCATTTCTATACAGTAATAATAAACAATCAAAAAGAGCACTGAAGGAAGCAATCCCATTTACAGTTGCATGAAAAAGAATAAAATACCTAGAAATATATTTAACCAACAAAGTGAAAGACCTAGACATTGAAAACTACAGACATTGGTGAAAGAAATTGGTGTTGACACCAATAAATAGAAAGATATACTGTGCTCATGGACTGGAAGAATTAATATTGTTTAAAGTTGCATAATCTCCAAAAATATTTACAAATTCTATGCAATTCCTATAAAAAATACCAATGGCATTTTTCACAGAACTAGAACAAATAATCCTAACATTTGTATGGAACCACAAAGACACAGAATAGCCAAAGAAATCATGAGAAAGAAGAACATAGCTGGAGGTATCACACTCCCTGATTTCAAATTATACTACAAAGCTATAGTAATCAAAACATTATGGGTGTGGTACGAAAACAGACACAGAAAATAATAGAACAGTATAGGAAGTCCAGAAATAAACCCACATCTTTATGGTCAATCTTTGACAAAGGATACAAGAATATACAATGGGGGAAAAGACAGTCTCCCTGATAAATGGTACTGGAAACCTGGATATTTACATGCAAAAGAATAAAACAGGACTATTATTTTACCCCATATACAAAAATAAAGTGGAAATGGATTAAAGACTTAAATGTAAGACTGGAAAACATAAAACTCCTAGAAGAAAACATAAGCAATAAGCCCTTTGGTATCAATCATAGCAATATTTTTTTGAATCTGCTCCTCAGGCAATGACAACCAAAGCAAAAATAAATAAATGGAACTACATCATACCAAAAAGCTTTTGCACAGCAAAGGAAATCATCAATAAGACAAAAAGTCAACCTACTTAATGGAGAAGATATTTGCAAATGATATAACCAATAGGGGTTAAATATCTAAAATATGTAAAGAATTCAGACAAGTCAATATTAAAAAGCCTATTAAAAAATAATCAGAGGTCTTTTTTTTTCTGTGCTTTATTCTAAACTCCAAGCTTCTGCACGTTGGTGTGACTGCCCTTCTCAGACAAACCTACACCAGCCTCAGCACAGTGAGACCCTACTCCAGACAACCAGCATGGATCTGGGTCCCTAGAGTTTGGCAGCCTGTCTGGGATAGAACACAGGTGCACTATGCTTCTGTGTGGGCAGATGGCCTGGACACAGGATGAAGTCAGGGATCTGAGGGATACCTGGGACACAACAGAGGAGATTATTAGCTCTTCTGTGAGGGCTTCCCAAATAGCAGCAGGTGCAAACTCCCCTCTCTAAGGACAAGGGAGAGGGCTGGCACCAGTTTTCTCTCCCATTCATCAGCATCGACTGACTTCAGTGAGCAGCAGAGCATGAATAGCAGAGGCCTGGGCCACTGACACCAAGTCCGGCCACTTGTACTCTATGGGTGCTTCTTTATTAGGGCAAATGTACCTGAGAACCAGAGCAGCAGACCCCTCTTTCAGAAGACCAGCACAAAGCCCTCACATACACCAAGTCCACTGACCATAGAATGCTGCAAAACTTCAACTCTTAGTGGAAATACCATCAGGCCTCTTTTAACAAGCAAACCAGGGCACACCTAGTTAAAATTGTAACAATCTGGATAAAGTCCAAATACTTCCCACTGCAGGAGAAACTGCAGAGGACTGACCTAAGGGAAAGAGCAGCCAAGACACAACATTAAAGTACACACAGCATACACCAGAAACATTTCTGGAAGCACCAGGCCCTGGACAATATATGACCTCTTCATAATAAAGCCATTACTTTCAGGAGCAGAAAATATAACTGGCTTTCCTAACACAGAGAAGACAGAGACCTAGACAAAATTCCAAGTTGGAGGAATTTATCCCAAAAAAAGAACAAGAAAAGGTCATGGCCAGGGATCTAATTGAAACAAATATAAGTACTACGCCTGATCCTGAATTTAAAACAACAATCATAAGGATACTAGCTGGGCTTGAGAAAAGCACAGAAGACATCAAGGAATCCCTTACTATAGAGATAAAAGACAAAAAAACTAGTCAGGCCAAAACAAAAAGTGCTATAACTGAGATGCAAAATCCACTGGAGGTAATGACCACAAGGATAGAAGAAACAGAGCAACAAATAAGTACTATAGAAGATAAAAGTATGGCAAATAGTGAAGCTGAATAGAAGAGGGGAAAAATGTTGAAGCATAATGTAGACTTAAGGAACTCAGTGATTCCATAAAGGCCATATATGAAAGATGCACAGTTAATATCATCTTCAATGGGGAAAAAAAAGAGATATTCCTCTATGGTCAGGAACAAGACAAGGATGTTTACTCTTACTATCATTATTTAACATAGAACTTGAAGTCTTGCCCTCAGCAATCAGAAACAAAAAGAAATAGGCAAAGAGGAAGTCAAGCTTTTACAATTTGCAGACAACAAGATACTCTATGTAGAAAACCCAAAAGACTTCACCAAAAAATTGCTAGAACTGATACACAAATTCAGTTAAGTACAAGATAAAAAATCAATGTACATAAATCTGTTGCATTTCTATACATCAGTAATGAAGAAGCAGAAAGAGAAATCAAGGAATTGATACCATTTATAAAGGCACTAATACCCATAAGATACCTAGGAATAAACCTAACCAAAGGGTTAAAATATTTGTACTCTGACAACTATAAAATACTTATGAAAGAAATTAAAGATGACACAAAGAAATTGAAAAACATTCCATATTAATGGATTGGAAGAATATTGTTAAAATGTCTATACTACCCAAAAATATTTACACATTTAATGCAATCTTCATGAAATACCACCAGCATTTTTCACAGAGCTAGAATTAACAATCTAAAATTTGTATGGAACCACAAAAGACCCTGAATAGCCAAAGCAATCTTAGAAAAGTAAATCTGGGAGCATCACAATTCTAGACAAGCTGTATTACAAAGTTGAAGTCATCAAGACAATATGATACTGGTACAAAAACAGACACATAGATCAGTGGAACAGAATAGAAAACCCAGAAATGAACCCACAACTATATGGTCAATCAATCTTTAACAAAGCACAAAAGAATATCCAGTGGAAAAAAAAAACCAGTCTCTTCAACAAATGGTGCTGGGAAAACTGGAGAGTGACATGCAGAAGAATGAACCTGGACCAATTTCTTACATCATACACAAAAATAAATTCAAAATGGATGAAAGACCTAAATGTGAGACAGGAAACCATCAAAATCCTAGAGGAGAACACAGGCAGCAACCTCTTTGATTTTGGCCAGAACAACTTCTTGACACATTGCCGAAGGCAAAGGAAACAAAAGCAAACATGAACTTTGGGACTTCATCAAGATAAAAAACTTCTGCATGCTGAAGAAAACCATCATCAAAACTAAAAGACAGCTTATGGAATGGAGAAGACATTTGCAAATGATATATCTGATAAAGGGTTAGTATCCAAAATCTATAAGGAATTTATCCAATTTAACACCCCCAAACAAGAAATCTAGTTAACAAATGGGCAAAAGACATGAGTAGGCATTTTCCAAAGAAGACATCCAGATGGTTAACAGACACATGGAAATTTGCTCAGTATCACTCATCATGGAAATGCAAATCAAAATTCCAATGAGATATTACCTCACACCTGTCAGAATGGCTAAAATTAATAACACAGGAAACAACAGATGTTGGGCAGCATGTAGAGAAAGAGGTACCCTCTTATACTGGTGGTGGGAATGCAAACTGGGGCAGCCACTCTGGAAAACAGTATGGAGTTTCCTCAGAAAGTTACAAATACAACTACCGTACATCCCAGCAATTGCACTACTAGGTATTTGCCCAAAGGATACAAAAATACTGATTTGAAGGGGCACATGCACCCCAATGTTTACAGCAGCACTAGCCAAATTATGTAAAGAGCCGAAATTTCCATTGACTGATAAATGTAAAAAGAAGTGGTATACACACACACACACACACACACACACACACACACACGCACACGATGGAATATTACTCAGCCATCAAAAAGAATGAAATCTTGCCATTTGCAATGACATGGATGGAGCTAAAATATATTATGCTAAGTGATGTGAGTCAGTCACAGGAAGACAAATGCCATAGGATTCTGTTTATATGCGGAATTTAAGAAACAAAACAGATTAACGTAGAGGGAAAAGAAGAGAGGAGGCAAACCATAAAACAGACTCAACTACAGAGAACAAATGGAAGATTTGGAAGGGAAGTGGGTGGGGGTGGGCTAAGTGGATGATGGGTATTAAAGAGAGAAAATTTACAAAACAATAATAATCAGAGGACATGAATAGACATTTCTCCAAAGAAGACATGCAGATGAACAACAGACACACAAAGAGATGCTCAACATCTGTAATCATCAGAGAAATGCAAAGCCAAACTACAATGAGATACACCTCACACTTGTCAGAATGGCTATTACCAAAAAGGAAAAAAATAACAAGTATTGATGAAGACGTGTAAAAAAGGGCATCCTTGTGCACTGTTCGTGGGAACATAAATTGGTGAGCCATATGTAAAACACTATGGGGTTTCTTTGAAAAATTGAAAATAGAAATACCATACAATCTAGCAATTCCGCTTTTGAATAGGAGTAAATGAAAACACTAATTTGAAAATATATGTGTACTCCTATTGCTCGTTGTAACCTTATTTATAGTAGCCAACATATAGAAGTAACTTAAGTGCCCATCAAAAGATGAATGAATAAAGAAGATGTGGGATATATATAATGGAATTACTCAGCTATAAAAAGGATGATGTCCTCTCTTGGAACGACATGAATATACCTAAAGGGTATTATGCTAAGTAAAATAAGTCAGACAGAGAAAGACAAATACCACGTGATTTCACTTATATGTGGAATCTTAAAAAACAAAACAAGTGAACAAAACAGAAACAGATGCATACATACAGAGAAGCCAGAGGGAAGAAGAACAGGGAAAGAGGTGAAACCGGAGAAGGGGTTAAAGTACAAAGTTCTAGTTGTGAAATAAATAAGTCACAGGGATATAATGTACAGCGTATGAAATATAGTTAATAATATTGTAACAATTTTGTGTGGTGAGAGATGATAGCCAGATTTATCATGGTGATCAATTGATAATGTTTATAAATGTTGGCTCACTATGTTGTAAACCTGAGACTAATAATGTTGTTCACCAAACACACTTCAACAATAACAACAAAAGAAGTTGGAGGGAGTATTCAGTGAAGAAGTTAGAGAAGCGTATTTACGTAGGGGAAAGCCCAGTGGAAAGTTTTGATATGCAGAGTAGTACAGTATAGTTGACATAGACAATAAGAAGATTAAAATCCATGTAGTTAATGACACTATAGAGGTCCAAGCGAGCTGAAAGTCCTGGTGGAGAAAAGGAAAAAATAAAGGTTTTGAAAAGTATTGGGGCACCTTAGTGGCTCAGTCGGTTAAGCATCCGGCTTCGGCTCAGGTCATGATCTCATGGTTCGTGAGTTCGAGCCCCGCGTCAGGCTCTGTGCTGACATCTCAGAGCCTGGAGCCTGCTTCGGATTCTGTGTCTCTCTCTATCTCTGACCCTCCTCTGCTCGCGCTTTGTGTCTCTCTCTCTCAAAAATAAATAAACGTTAAAAAATTAAAAAAAAGAGAAAAGTGTTAAAAGTAAGTATGCCAAAAGCAGCCAAAAAAAGAGAGAGACTGTCATTGACTAGACTTCAACCTAGCGTTTTAAAAATCTTGTTCATTTTAATTTGAAACTGGATCTCCAATACAAGATTAAATAGTTGCCAAATGCTTACCATGTACTGGATCCTGTGGCCACAGCTTGAAATATATCAATTCTTTCAATCTTCGCAAAATCCTATGATGTAGGTAATCCACCATTTACTAGCTGTTTTGTTCCACTTCATTTCTGTTCCTCCCTTTCCTCATTTGAAAAACAAGGATGGTAGTAATAGGACCTAAAGGATCAATGCCTGCGACACTGAGAATGGCGTCTAGTGCAAGATGGATGCTCCATAAAGCTGAACCATCATTACCATTACTGCTGTTTATGCTACTGCTACTGTAAGGCCCATTTTATTGCCATTTCAAAGATGGGGCTAGAAGAAGTTGAGAAACTTGCCCCAAGTCATGTCACGTGGCAAATACGTAAGACATAAGATTTCACGTGGAATCTCTTCACACCACTCCTCTGATCTCTGCTAAAATATTTGAATGCCATCCCTTTGGTTTTAAGATACACACCAAAATTCTGAACAACACCTGCAATAATTCAAACCCACTTGTGTTTAAATCTCATACCATGCTTCACTCTGTCTGTGCTCCAGTCAACACAGCCTTGTTTTACTTCTTGCAAATCAACTTGCATGTTCTCTCCCCTTGCTGGGTTTTTGTCCTGCCGCCTGTCTGTGGCACTCACTGTCTTACACATATTCATCTTTTCATGAGACTTTACTTCATCTCTTCTCTACAGAAGCTTTTGTTAATTTCTCTGACTAGGCTAATAACCTAGTCACATACTCTCATAAAACCACATACCTCTCCTGTGTAGCATTTAACACAGCTGTAATTTTAAGTTTATTTGTGTGTTTTTTGATCAATAGTTTCCTCCTCTAGACATAAGAGACTGTCTTCTTTCTTTGGTCTCCACTGTGGTCCTACCCTGCTATCTAACATGGAGGGGTTGATAGGAAAAAAAGAAAAGGAAAGAAAAGAAAAGGGGGAAAAAAAAACCTGAATTGGGTAAAGAATAGAAAAGAGAAAAAGGGAGATAGTAATAGGTTAAAGAATAAAATCAGTAAGACAAAAGTTTAGGAAGTAGGGGGTACCTTTTTAAAATAGATGAACAAAAAGTGAGATCTAAGTATAATAAAGTGGATACATTTATAAATAGGTAGAACAGTGAAGTAAATAAAGGACTTAGAAAAAGTGGAAATAAGACCTGGAGCAAGTAACATCAAAACATTGAATTAGGATAAGGAAGGTGTTCAGGAGGAGTGAGAAGGAACCTTCTCTGACAGGTAATGCCTAGGTTGGTTCCAAACAGGGACTTCGGAGGTGAGACGAGATCAAAGAAGAAGAAAGAAGAAGGGGAGGGGTCAGAATTAGTCCAGAGGCTAAAAGAGTGTTGGGTAACAGAGATAAATATTGTGTTTGCTTTCTTTTCAGAGAAAGATTTAAGTTGATTTGTGAAGGACACCAAATGTTTGGCAAAGTGGTAACACCGAAGGAAAATGTTATTTCTTAGCATACTTCTCTCCAAGAAAGAGATCTGTAAATCCTCTAAAGAGCATGTTGAGGTTAAAAGTAGCCACACCTGGATTATCAGGCTTTTGTTTTGCTTGGAGTGTGTAAGATGAAAGCTAAAGAAGAATTATGGAAATAGAAGAGATTTTCAGAGGCCATGTCGCAGTACAGAGGAAAGCCAACGAGGCAGGAATTGTTTTTTAATTGAAGTACAGTGGACACACAATGTTACATTAGTTTCAGATGTACAACACAGTGATGGGATACGTTTATAAGTTATGCTATGCTCACAAGTGTAGCTACCATCTGTCACACTACCCTATTACAATACCATTGACTATATTCCCTATGTCCTATATTCCCTTTTGTCCCTATGACTTATTCATTCCAATAACTGGAAACCTGTATCTCCCACTCCCCTTCTCCCATTTTGCCCACCCCCCACCCACTCACCCCGAAGAGGGAAGGGATTTCAAGGAGAGATGACAGTTAAGAAAAGAACCTCAGTTTTAGGTGATACCTATGGCTGATTTTGATCATATGCCACCAATTCATAAGCAACAGAAGGTAACACAAGAGGACAATAACCACAGAATCGGCATAGAATATAGTGGAATGAGTTTAGTCTTGGAGTCAAACTGATCTGTGTTCAAAACATGCTTCTTGTCACATCCTGTTAGTGTCAGCTTTTATGCTTCCTAGACTAGAGTGAAAAACATACAGATATGATCAGTCTTTTAGTTTTTTCCAAATACTAATAATTTTACTAACAGTATTTTACATTTTCTACATTGACAAAATAATATACATTTTGACATAGAAAGAAAGATTTACCTGATGATAAGGTGTATCTAAAGTACTACTGTTCTAAATAAACAGTCAAAACTATTCTTCTAGAAGATATTTAATATATGGCCCAATTTTATCTTTTACTTTTCTTTTAAAATTTGTCTTTCAAAACTTTTTTGCTTTCCCAACATTTAATGTACTATTTACATAACAGACTCTGAAACTCAGAGCAACTTCCTGGGGATGCAGAGAAAATGAATAGTGGTTGATATACATTATTGCATGAAAACAATAAAACATAATTGCATGAAAAATTTTTAGGCACAAACACATTTGAATATACAAACCCGCAATGCAGAAACACACTAAATTTTAATGGATAAAACAGATTTTTTTTTTCCACTGGAGGGTGCAATTTGTCAGTGTATCAAGATTTCTGCAGTTTCTTAAATGAGTGTACTTTACAAATAATATGGGAGAGCTGATTATTTCCAAGAACTAATGTAGAATGCTGAGTAGATTTCATAAAACTTTAAATAAAATGAAATGCCACTAATACGAATCTGGACTCTATTCTACAACATAGTTATGATTTAACTAGAATCAAATGGTTTATAAGCTGAGTGTATTTTATTCTTTTATTCTCTTTTCTGGATACTATATGTGACTTTCTTATTATTAATATTGGAAAAATGTATGTTAATAATTCATAATGAAGAAAAATATAATCCTACCAATATTATTGCAAAGTTCTGCAGTTGTTGTCCCCAGAAGTCTACGTATTCATTAAAATTGTCTATAAAATATAAATCACTTTCCCATTTTTAGATTTTACACACAGTAATAACGTGTGGTCTAAAATTAGATGTAAATTTAATAAGCACGATACTAACATATACATTTAATTGAAAATGTTTTTGTTTTTATTGTATATCTCACATAGTATGAAGGTTACTAGATAATGTATGCCTTAGATATGATGTTAATAAAGTATGAAAATAATAATAGCCAATATTTATTTTTTTTGTAATGTTTATTTATTTGTTTGAGAGAGAGAGTGGGGGGAAGGGGAAGAGAGAGAAAGAGAGAGAGAATCCCAAGCAGGCTCCACCCTGCCAGCCCAGAACCCAACACGGGGCTCAACCTCACAAACCGTGAGATCATGACCTGAGCCAAAATCAAGGGTGTACACCTAACTGACAAAACCACCCAGGCACCCCTAAGTTTCCATTTTTAATTCACTTAATTCTTATAAGAAATAGGTACCATTTCCCCCATTTCATAGATGAGGAACCTAAGGTATCAAGCAACTTGCCCAAGCTGATACAGTTAATACCAGGACTAAACATAGGTGACTTGGAGCAGTGGCTCAGACTTAATCACTGTTTAATAACTATGTTAAACCTGTTGATGTCAACCACTGCTACTCAGTAATGTTTTGATTTTATTTTAGACACTCGCAGATAGGCACTTCCCATTGTGGGGTTAATGTCTCAAAAATATCCACCAAATATTGTGTTTTTTGCTTGGCCTCAACTGTTAGAACTCCAGTTCTGATTCTGATTTAGATAATTGATCTTGTGGTACAGACTCTTAACTGCCTACCTCAGCAGCCCATCTCTCCTGTCAGTTAACAGAAGAGCAATATTTTGTTGGTGCATGTCACTTAGAGTCAAAGACTGCATTGTCCAATCTCACGCAGTCTCAGAGATGCATGGCTGCATAACTAAGTGTGCAATGACATGTTGTATAAGTGTTGTGTAGGATTTCCAGGCAGTCTCCTTGAAAAATGAGGTCTGAGTCCTACAATACTCCTCCTTACTCTTTCCCAGTATCTGCAGCACCAGCATGAAGAGCAGCTAGAGCTTAAGCAGCCATTTTGGACATTGAGGCAAGATGAACAACAGGATGACAGAAGAGGGAAGGAATTCTTTGAGCCTCTATTTTGAATTTTTCTGTTATATGCAGGTGTATTTAATTGTATTAACAGTTACAGATTTTGATATGATTTAAGAGCCCATTTTATGTATCTTTTCATCTTGTCAACATCAGACCCCTGACCTACTCATTAGATGAGACTCTACCATGAAGTGATCAACTATCTCTTCATGCTACATCAATTTTTCATATGTTATTAAACTAGTATTATAGGTTTACTTATTTTATTTTTATACCATTATTTCCTTAAAGATCATTTCTACCTGTAGTTAAAAATTAATTATAAAAATTGTTCTACTCAGGTTAACAGTTTGTGACTTGCTTTTAAGTTGTTGCTCATTTCGAATATTTTAATATATATTATAATTATAATACATTTTCCTTTCTGTAACCAGGAAGAATACTATGGTGTACTTTTCTTGAGGTCAAATAATTATTCTTTGAGATCAGTAACCTGGTTTGGCAATAAAGAATAAGTATGACATAGTCATTTTCTATAATGGAGCTCATAAACTTCATCTTGGCATTTCCTCTTTGCTTAGACACAAGCCTAGATTCTGCTATCCTCCCTTTATTTATTATTGTTATTATTATTTTAATGTTTATTTATTTTTGAGAGAGAGAAAGACAGACAGAGTGCAAGTAGAGGACGGGGGTTGGGGGGTGGGTGGAGAGAGAGACACACACAGAATCTGAAGCAGGATCCAAGCTCTGAGCTGTCAGCACAGAGCCCAATGCCAGCTCGAACTCACAAACTCTGAGGTCATGACCTGAGCCAAAGTCAGACTGAGCCACCCAGGAGCCCCTGCTGTCCTCTCCTTAAACTTGTTGCCTGTCTCTTATCTTATGGGAAAAGAATAATGAGGTTTGTCTTAAGACCCTTTCCTTGTGGTTTAATCAAATCTGGGGGGGAAAACCCATAACTTCACTCTAGAATAGATGACCAAAGGTCTATGGGAGTTAAGAAGATCATACAGTTGTAAGATTTTGCCACATGCAACAATAACAGTGGCTGTATAGTGTGCTTGTTAATAATACCATCATATACTTATGTATCACTTATGTATTTGGCACAGTACTAAGTGATTTGTATGGAATGCCAATTAATCTTCACAATATCTAATAGAGGTACTAATATTTTATAGCTGAGGGAACTGAATCAAAATGATTTTAAATAATATGCTCAAAGTCACTCAGCTAAGATGAAAATATCGAGACTTGAACCCGTGCTTTTTGACCTTCCAATATTATTATAAAGTATTAATACATTCAGAGAATCGTTATAATTATTGCATTAAATTAGCTAAATCAAAAATACAATTAGAGAAATATAAAAAACTATATTAAATATAGTTTCATGATCTAGGCTTTTCAGATCCTCTTTCTTGGTACTGAAATGTAAATTTACATACATCACCTTTTGAATATTTATTACATTAATAGTTTAAGATTGTTAATTTATTTTTTTACTAAATTAAATAATTTCCAAAGGAAACAATTATAGCATTCATTTAAATTCTTCATATTTTTTCTATTTTTTATGACCTTACCATATATAGGTATTAGGATAAATGTTATAACTCAGGTTTACATTCAGTCTTGGGAAAGAATCATCAGGTGGCAGATTACTCAGTTTTATAAGGTGTTGATTATGTCTGGTTCTCTTTCCTTATAGTTGGCTCAGTAGGTAAATAAAATTATCTTTCATGTCTACTAAGAATATACAAAAGGAAATGATATGTAGAGCTGGAAAAATCCTTTAAAATAAATAAAATAGTTCCTGTATTTTGTAGAGGGAAATAAGATCCAGACTCACCAAAAAACTTGATCAAGATAATTTACTCAAGCAAAAGGTAGCAAATGTAAATAGCATATAAAGAGCACACACTCTAGTTTCAGGAGATATAGGTCAAATCTTGGTTCTGCAATTCATTAATCAAGAAAACTTGGACATGTTGCTGAACTTCTGGGAGGGATCAAGTTTTTAACTAGTGGAATTAGCTAATGATAATATCATCTATAAAACTGTCATGAGGGTCAAATGATAAGATATAAATGACAGTGTTTTGCAAACTACTAACTGTTATAAACACTTTGTAAAAGTTTTAGACATTAGATTTTTGGGGAAGATGGCAGAGTAGAAATATCCTAAGCTCACCTTGTCTCACAGGTACAACTAGATAACACCCACATCAGTGTAAATAACCCAGGAAGTGACCAGAAGACTAGCAGAGCGGACTCTTCACAGCTAAATGTAGACAGGAGGCTACATTGAAGAGGACAGGAAGGATGGAGACACAATCTGGAGCTAAATGGACTCACAGGACTGTCTGAGGGAGGGACACTTCAGACATTCAGAGGGGAAAGGACCAGACCCTGCAACAGGCACCCCAGACACAAGGGACCCACACAGGAAGACAAATCCTCAGAACATTTGACTTTGAAAACCAAAGTAGTATAATTTCACAAATTCTTACAATTGGTGGGTTTTAACATCTGGAAATTTAAAAATCAGCAGGCTCAACTCTGGGACAGCTAGAAGGAAAAGAGGAAACTGAGTCCATGCCCTTGAAGACACAGCATAACAAACAGCCCTGTGGGGATACAGCATAGAAGCAGTAATTTTAAAACATCCGGGGAGATACAGAGGATGATTTGTTTACTAATCCCAGAGTACGTGCAGCAGGGGCAGTTATTATTGGGAGACTTCTCCAGGAACAAAGGAGTTGGTGGGTACCATTTTCCCCCTTCATCCCCCAGCCTAGACACACAGATACCTGCAGAAATGAGCATGATGGCAACATTCTCTACCTAGATTGCTAACAGTGTACCCTGCCCCCACCCCTGTGTTCCCTATGGACATGTACCTCCAGCCAGGCCTCACATCTAGTTATTCTCCAACAGCATACTCACACAAACCTTGCTAACACCTCACCCCCAGCACTATTCTGGGTTTGCACCTCCTCCAACCTGGCTAGCCTTGGCAGGAGTTTGGGCAGCAGCATGTCCCTTCCCACAGCAGATCTACACTAAACTTGTTGGTACTGCCTGCCCACCATGCTTTTCTGTAGACTTTCCCCCTCCAGCCTTGATAAAGGAGTTTCTAAAGCAACTCCAGAACCCATCCCACAGAGAGAGACCTGCTCAAACTTAGCTAATATCATACCCCTTGACCCTGTGTTCTCCTGTGGATGTACCCTCTCCAATACACCTTTGGACAGAGCCCATCCAAAGAGCTACCAGAAGCCTGGCAGTGTGCAAGCAACCCATACAAGGGCCAGCACTACTCCAAAATGACTCCTGCCTTGGGGAGAGGGGAAGATAACCACATATACACTAGTTCCACTGCTTCCCCAGCAGTGAGCTAGAGGCAGATATCTGGTATGACTTCAGGTCCTGCCCACCAACAAAAGCTTCTCAGGGGACAATATAGGGAAAGTACATGGCACTTCAGTGCTACTGAATACCTGGAAAATGCCTGGTTTGACTCAACTCAAGCCCAAGGTAGTTACAGACTAGCCCACTAACAACACAGGGACCAAACTCTGTCCACAATGGGCAAAGAGAGCCATTGCAAATGACTAGGCTGAAGGCAGAAGTGGCTTAGCCACAACAGTAGAATGCACACAACACACATAGGAGACACTCCTGAAGTGCCAGGTTCTGGTGAGCAGGGGACATTGCACTATAGCGCACCATAGGACCTCTTCTTCATAAGGCCACTACTTTCAAGAGCAGGAGACATACTGACTTTCCTAACACATAGAAACAGACCCAGAGAGTTAAATAAAATGAGGAGACAGAGGAATATGTCCCAAATAAAAGAACAGGACAGAATCACAGCAAGAGAGTAAATAAAACTAAAATAAGTAATATGCCTCATAGAGAACTTAGATTAATCATCATAAACTTACTCAATGAACTTGAGAAAAGAGTGGAAGACTTCAATGAGACGCTTAATAAAGAGACAGTAAACATAAAAAAGAACCGGAGATGAAGGACTCAAAACAAATGCACTTGATGGAATAGATAGTAGACTAGAGGAAGCAGAAGAAAGTTCAGAGACCTGGAGGACAGAGTATTGGAAAGCAATCAAGCTGAACATGAGAGAGAAAAAAAATAAAAAATGAAAATACACTTGGGGAATTTAGTGACACCCTCAAGCATGATAGCATTTACATTATAGGGATCCCAGAAGAAGACAGAAAAGGAGGAAGAAAATTTATTTGAATAAATAATAGCTGAACACTTCCAAAATCTTAAGAAGGAAACAGAAATCTAGATCCAAGAGGCAGAGAGACTGCCAAACAAAATGAACCCAAGGAGGTCAAGACACATAATAATTAAAATGGCAAAAGTCGTGATAAAGAGAGAATTTTAAAAACACAAGGGAAAAGAAAACAAGGCTATCAGCTGATTTTTTTCAGCAAAAACTTGTAGGCCAGAGGGAGTGGCAGAATATATTCAAAGTGCTGAGAGAAAAAAAAATCTGCAGCCTAGAATATTCTATCCAGCAAGGCTATCATTCAGAATGGAATGGAAGATAAAGAGTCTCCCAGACAAACAGAAGTGAAAGGAATTCATGACCACTAAATAAGCCCTACAAGAAATGTTAAAGGGGGCTTTTTGAGTGGAAAAAAAAGAATATGTGTAGGAATACGAAAAGAAGGAAGAACAAAAGTTGTAAAAAATAAGGACATCTCTCAAAATCAGTCAAGGAATTCACACAATAAAAGGTCGTAAAATATGACACCATGTAAAGTATGATACGTAAAGTGTTGTGGAGGGGTGAGGAGTAAATAAAGGGTTCAAATTTAAACAATCATCAACTTAATATAGACTGTCATATACATAGGATGTTATATACAAACCTAATGGCAACACAAATCAAAGACCAGTAACAAATATGCAAAAAATAAACAGCAAGAAATCTAAGTATATCACTAAAGCCAGAAAACTATGAGACTAGAGAACAAGAGAAGAAAGGAACAGAAAAAAAAAACAAAACTACAAAAACACCACAAAACAAATAACAAAATGGGAATAAGTACATACCTATCCATAAATGAATGTAAATGTACTAAATGCTCCAACCAAAAGACTTAGGGTGATGGAATGGATAAAAAAGCAAGACCAATTGACATACTGCCTACAAGAGACTCATTTCACACCTAAAGACAAATGTAGATTAAAAGTGAAAGTGAAAAAAAGTGAAAGAATGGAAAAGTATTTATCATGCAAATGGAAGTGAAAAAAAAGGCGGGGTAGCAATACTTATACTGAACAAAATAGACTTTAAAACAAAGACTGTAACCAGACACAAAAGGACATTATAAAGGGAACAATCTAACAAAAAGATGTAACAAGCGAAAATATTTATGCACCCAACATGGAGCACTCATATATATATATATATATATATATATATATATATATATATAGTAGCTAATGCAAACATAAAGGAAGTAATAGATATTAATAAAATAACAGTAGCACACTTTAACACCCTATCAATGGAAATATCATTCAAATAGAAAACCAATAAGGAAACAGTGGTTTTGAATGAAACATTGGACCAGATGAATCTAACAGATATATTCAGAACATTCCATCCCAAAAGAGTAGAATATACCTTTTTTTAAAAGTGCACATAGAATATTCTCCAGCATAGGTCACTTATTAGGCCATAAAACAAATCTCCACAAATTCCAAATGATTGAAGTCATAACTTGCTTCCTTTCTGACTACAATGGTATGAAAATAGTAATCAACCACAGGAAAAATCTGGAAAGAACACAAATACATGTAGGTTAAATAAAATGCTACTAAATGCTAATGAAACTAGAACTCAACCAAGAAGTCAAAGAGGAAATTAAGAAAAATATATGGAGATGAATGAAATGAACACACAATGGTCCAAAATCTTTGAGATGCAGCAAAAGCTATTCTAAGAGGGAAGTTTATAGCAATACAAGCATACATCACAAAACAAGAAAAATATCAAATAAGCAAACTAATCTTATAGCTAAAGGAACTAGAAAAAGAAGAACAAACAAACTCCAAACCAACAGAAGGCAGGAAATAATAAAGATTAGAGCAGAAGTAAGTGAAATAGAAAGAAAAAAACAAACCAAAAAATAGGGGCGCCTGGGTGGCTCAGTCGGTTGAGCGTCCGACTTGGGCTCAGGTCATGATCTCACAGTTCGTGGGTTCGAGCTGTGAGTTGGGCTCTGTGCTCACAGCTCAGAGCCTGGAGCCTGCTTCGGATTCTGTGTTTCCTTCTCTCTCTCTGCCCCTAACCCACTCACATTCTGTCTCTGTCTCTCTCAGAAATAAATAAACATTTAAAAAAGTTAAAAAAAAAAAAAAAAAAAACAATAGAACAGGTCAGTGAAACCAGGAGACTGGTTTTTTTGAAAATATCACCCAAATTTACAAACCTTTAGTCAGACTCATTAAAAAAGAGAGAGAGAAGACTCAAATAAATAAAATGAGAAATGGAAGAAGAAAAATAAAAACCAACTCCACAGAAATACAAAGGATTATAAGAGAATATTATGAAAAATTATAAGTTAACAAAATGGACAACATCGGAGAAATAGATAAATTCCTAGAAACAAATAACCTTCTAAAACTGAATAAAAAAAAATAGAAAACTTGAACAGACTGATTATTAGCTTTGAAATTGAACTGCTAATCAAAAAATTCTCAAACAACAAGTCCAGGACCAGATGGCTTCATAAATAAATTCTACCAAACATTTAAAGAAGACTTAAAACTTATTTTTCTCAAACTATTCAAAAAAATAGAAGAGGAAAGTCAGCTTCCAAATTCATTCTATGAAGCCAACATTACCCTGATAACAAAAGCAGATAAAGACACTACAAAAAAAGAAAACTACAGATCAGTATCTCTGATGAAGATAGATGCAAAGATCTTCAACAAATATTAGCAAACCACATACCACAATACGTTAAAAAATCAATCACCTTAATCAAGTGGGATTTATTCCTGGGATGCAAGTGTTGTTCAATTTTCACAAATCAATCAGAGTGCTTCATCACATCAAAAAGAGAAAGGATGAAAACTATATGATGATTTGAATAGATGCAGAAAAATCATATGACAAAGTCAAACATCCATTCATGATAAAAACCTACAACAAAGTATGTTTAGAGGGGAGCATATCTCAACATAATAGAGGCCATAGATTAAAAACTCACAGCTAATGTTATCCTCAATGGTGAAAAACAGCTTTCCCACTAAGATCAGGAACAAGGCAAAGATATCCCCCCTCACCGCTTTTATTCAACATAGTACTGGAAGTCTGAGGCACAGCAATTAGATAAGAGAAAGAAATAAAAGGCATCTAAATTGGTAAGGAAGAAGTAAAGCTTTCACTGTTTGCAGATGACGTAACACTATGTGTAGAAAACCTTAAAGACTCCAGCAAAACACTACCAGAATTGATAAATGAATTCAATAAAGTTGCAGGATACAAAATTAATATACAGAAATCAGCTGTATTTCTATACACTAATAATGAAGTGTTGCAGACTTTGAGTCTGGAGTTCTCTTTTGTCCAGCAGGAGAGCGGACACAGAATTGAATACAAGAGAGGTTAGTCCGGGAGGAGACAAGAACCCTGAACAGGGGTTTTGTCTCTGTATTTCTTGAGCTCTCAAAATTTTACATATGTGCTGAATGTGCAGAAGAAAACAAGAAGATAGTTACCATTAGTGTTTGTGTGTGTAAGAAGTAAAGGGTTTGGGGGGAGGCGAGTGGCATTAGAAGTTGAGATTAAAGCACAATGATATATTGGTGCCAGACACCAGATGGACAGTATTTTTCTGTGGGCAATGCAGTTAAGTATCTGTTATCACCAAAATTTAAGATTGCCAGAGCATGCTGCCTCAAGGCTAACAAGGCACCCTTTTCACTAGCTAACCTTGGACACTTTTGTCCCATAGCAGCTTTCCGCCTCTAACTGTTCTCAGATGCTTTCGTCCTGTGGAGGCAGCTTTCCACCTTAAGCCTTGTTTTACTTATAATCTAACCTTGGGTGCTTTCACCAGGTAGCAGCTTTCCGCCCTAAGCCTTGTTAACCCTTTGATGCAAGTATACAGAATTCTTAAATTTATTTCTCACATAGCAGAGAGAGAGAAATGAAGAAAATAATCCCATTTGCAAATGCATCAAAAAGAATAAAATACCTAGGCATAAACTTAGCAAAGGAAGTGAATGAACTGTGTTCTAAAAACTATAAAATATTGATGGAAGAAATTGATGAAGGCATAAAGAAATGGAAATATACTCCATACTTACTGACTGGGAGAACAAATATTGTTAAAATGCCCATACTATCCAAAGCAATCTACAGATTTAATGCAATCCCTATCAAAATACAATATTTTTCACAGAACTAGAACAAATAATCCTAAAATTTGTATGGAATCACTACAACCTTGAATAGCCACAGCAGTCTTGAAAAAGAAGAACAAAACTGGAGGTATTGCAATTCCAGATTTTAAGAGATACTACAAAACTGCAGTAATCAAAACAGTATAATATTGGCACACACACACACACACACACGACACACAGATCAATAGAACAGAATGGAGAGCCTAGAAATAAACCCAGAAAATATAATCAATTACTCTTCAACAAAGCAGGAAAGAATACTCAATGGCAAAAAAAAAAAAAAAATGCTGCTGGAAAAATTGGAGCACTACATGTAAAAAAACTGAAATTAGACTACTTTCTTACACCATACACAAATTAAACTCAAAATGGAGTAAGGACCTAAATGTAAGACATTAAACCATGAAAATCATAGAAGAGTACATAGGCAGTAATTTCTCTGACATTGGCTATAGCAACATTTTTCTAGATATGTCTTCTGAGGCAAGGGAAACAAAAGCAAAAATATTCAGACTGCATCAAAATAAAAAGCTTCTGCACAGCAAAGGAAACAATGAACAAAACTAAAAGACAACCTACAAATGGAAGAAGCTATTTGCAAGTGACAATTCCAAGAAAGGGTTAATACCCAAAATTTATAAAGAACTTACACAACTCAACACCAAAAACCCAAATAATCTAATTTAAAAAATGGGAAGAACATAAGTACAGACATTTCTCCAAAGGAGATATCCAGATGGCCAACAGACACATGAAAAAATGTTCAACATCATCATCATCAGGGAAACGCAACGCAACGCATCATCAACTCATCATCAGGGAAACGCAAATCAAAAGTACAATGAGATATCACTTCACACTCATCAGAATGACTAACGTCAAAACACAAGAAACAACAAGTGTTGGCAAGGATGAGGAGACAAAGGAAGCCTTGTATATTTTTGGTAGGAGTTCAAGCTGGTCCAGCCACCATGGAAAACAGCATAAAGTTTCCTCAAAAAAAAAAAAAAAAAAAAAAAGGAAATATCTTATGATCCAATAATTCCATTACTGGGTATTTACGCCCAAGAAAATGAAAACATCAATTCCAAAACACACACCGCTATGTTTATTGAAGCATTATTTGCAGCTCCCAAATTTTGGAAGCAGCTTGTGTCCATCTATAGACGAATGGGTAAAGAAGAATGGTATGTATATACAATGGGATACTACTCAGCCATAAAAAATCATGAAATCTTGCCATTTGCAACAATATGGATGAATCTAGAGGGTATAATGCTAAGTGACATAAGTCAGAGAAAGACAAATACCATATGATTTCACTCATATGTGGAATTTAAGAAACTAAACAAATGAACAAAGAAAGAAAGAGACAAGACCAAAAAACAAACTCTTAACTATAGAGAAAAAAGTGATAGTTACCAGAGGGGAGGAGTGTGGTGGGGGGAATGGGTGAAACAGGTCGAGGGGATTAGGAGCACATTTATTTGGATGAAGACTAAGTAATGTAGAGAAATGCTGAATCACTATCTTCTACGCCTAAAACGGATGTATGTTAATTATACTGGAATGAAAATAAAAAAAAAAAAGACTTACAACTGGAATAAAACACAAAAATTCAAGAACAAAGATTTAGACATTACCTCAAATAATAATTAGATTAAATTCCTGGTTTATCATTTTTATACAATCTCATAAAAACATTTTTATGGTTATCTTGTTTTAGTCTTCTAAAAAAATGACAAAAGGATTTTTCACAGAAAGTCTTTCCAAATATTTGTAGTGAAATTATGATTTCTAATTAAAAAATTTTAATCTATAAATCCAATCTCAGTTTTTAAATTCTTTAATAGCTTTCGGGAAATGAAAAGAGACAGTACCATTTCCATACTAGCAGACGAGAGACTACGATGTAAATTCATTGGCAGAAGAATCTTCGACCTTCTTTCAGATATTTATCTCTGAAATAGATTTCTTAGGTATAAAACAATACAAATATTACATTTAACACTCCTGTGAGCTAACTACAAAATAAATACGAGATCTAGTCTTTCTAGGCAGTGCTGTGACCACAGTGTTCAAGTATTACTCAGATCTAAAGCAAAGTCACTAAGTTATATATAATACCTATAAATATATATTCATGTGCCACGGTAGACCCTGCTTTTATTCTGTGAGAAGGGGAAATCCTTCACCACAAAGCTTAAGAGCTCTGAATATTTTATCAGTCAAATTCTCCAGGGCCCACAGCAGCCAGCCTCACATCAAAGGGAAGATGAGTTCAGGGTCTCTGTTTTCGTTTCTGACATCCTCCCTCACTTCATCTCTTACCACAAGAGTTCAGCCTATTTGCAGTGTTGTCCCCAAGAGAGAAATAAAAAAAAAGAGCCTCCAGTCTGCTCTTCTGCCCTTCTCTCCCATCTTCTCAGATCAACTCCTTTCAAAATGGGCTAAACTGCGAGGAGAATCGATAGATCCAGAAAAGGTGAGAGGCCTAACAAGTATTGAAGATGCTTAGGTAAAAACATACTGGGAATGAATATTAAAAATTTATGTGTGAAATAAAGGTAGGAAAGATGAATTTTCTCCTCCCTGGCTTTTGTCCTCATTTCTCAGCAACCTGACTCTGATGATAAGTGAGTCTGTGTCACCTACAATACAGGACTTAAATAAATTAGAATGGGCAATAAGAAACTAGTTCTAGTGTAGCCACATTTAAAATGAAATTGTTTTATAGTCAAGATTTAAAAATAAGAATGAAGAAGGGAATGGATGGGACATTTTGTATGGAAAGTAGAAAAACATGCACTTAATAAGAAGGGGTGTTAAAGATACTTACAAGTACTCAAGAAAGTTCAGGGGAACTTTCTTATATACTTGTTAAGAAGATTTAACAGAGTTTACACATATAAACATAAACATAAATACAACCATAAAATAAATGAAGCACTAGATATGCTTTATGTATTCAGTTGGAGGTCTTACCTGAATAACAGCACTTTGGGATAGGCTTTAACAGAAATCAGAGCCTTAAACAAAATTAAAATAAAAAATGAATGTCTTTTAGAGCTTTGTGTCAAGGAAGACATTGCTCTTGCCCAATGCCCCATCTCATTTTCAATGTTTTTCACAATCTGTGTTTCAAATTTAAGAGAAGTCTGCTAGACTTCTCTTATGCAGCATTCCACTTGCCTGTTGCCAGGAGAGAAGGCATGGGACTGAATTCCAAGGGTGCTGGAATCAAGGGATGTACCATAACATCAGACAAACTTCAGTATGGGAGCACTCTCTGAGGATATAGAATTTAATACCCTGGAAAGAACCCTGGAAAACAATGCAAACATGTTTAAAAAATGGCATTAGTAACATAGAGAAAGTAAGCCATCATAAACAAGGTAGAAACATCAGAATTGACATCTCAGATGGTGAAAGAAGGGACTAAAAGACGAGGCAAAGGGAGCCTGCTAGGGTGGGTATACCATGTAAGACTGAAAAGTTAACCTAATACTTAAGTTCCATGGAAGGCCTAGATGATTTATGGTACAGTGAGGAGTGAGTTGGTAAGAGAGGCACCAGCATCAGAAAGAATCACAGTAGTAGCTCTTCTGTATAGGCCAGATAGTTAGGGTTATTATTTGTGGTAGGCAGAATAATGACCTCCCCAAAATGTCCATGTATTAGTTCCCAGAACCTGAGAATATGTAACCTTCATGTCAAAAATTATTTTACTGGTTTGATTAAGTTAAGGATTTTGATATGAGCAGATTATCCTATATTTTGCAAATAAGTCTACTGTAATTACTGAGGTCCTTAAAGGAGAAAAGCAGGAGGGTCAGAGACAGAAAGGAAGGTGACTTTGGAAGCAGCCTTGAAATGATGTGGCCATGAGCCACATCCTTGGAATGTAGGCAGTCTATAGAAGCTGGAACAAGCAAGCAAATGGATTATACCCTCGAGTCTCTAGAAGGAATACAGCTGAGCCAACACTTTGATTTTAGCCTAGTGAGACATATTTTGGACTTTGACTTCCAGATCTGCAAGAAAATAAATGTGCATAATGTTAAGCCATCATTTTTGGTAATTTGTTACAACAGCAATAGGAAACTACCACACTTCTAAAGAACTGGGGCAATTGACCCTAATACTGTGGAGGCTAATGGCCATGCTTAATAGTAAAGAGTCAGGTGGGTGAAGTTATGCTAAATAAGAACAAGGTTTGGGTGGCAGTCAAGATACCTGACTCATAGAGAGTCTGTGGCTCCTAGAACATGGTCTCTTTTAGTGGCAAGATAGATGGGTAACCCACTGGGATACTATTCAGTTTATACAATGAAAAGAAATCAAGGATGGATGACCAGAAGGTTGAAGCTGGATGCTTCAATAATCATTCATAATTCTGTGTGCAATTTTTGGATTTAAATTACTTTTTAAACCTATTGCCTAAAGGAGAGGTCAGATCACCAATAGGAAAAACTCTTAAAAAGTGTATATGGGAATAATTTCTTTGTTACTACCATAATAGGACCTATGGCCAACTATTTGTGTGACCATACTCTAGGCAAAGGTGAATAACCAAACATTTTAAGTATTGCTTAAACTCAGAATATGAATTGACATTGTTACTCAGAAGCCCCAAATCTTGCCACAGCACCCGTACTATATTGAGGACATATGAAGACCAAGCAATAAAGAATCCTGGCTCAGATCCAGTTCATAGGGGGTCCACTAGTTCCACAGATATACCTACTGTTTATTACCTTAGTCCTTAAAAGTATAATTGAAATGAACATACTTGATAGTTACCACAACCCTCAGTTTGATTCTTTGGCCTGGGGTGGGCAGGTGAGGAAATAATCATAATGAGGAAAGCTAAGTGGAAGATTTTGAAACTGCTTCCCCCATAACCAAGAGTGTAAATAAAAAAACAAAATTCCATGTCAGGAGGAATGGCAGAAATTAGTACCTTCCTTAAGGGATACAGAGGTGGTGTTTCCCCCTGTTTTCATTTAATCTACCAGTTTGATTTCTATAAAGGAGAGATGGTACCTGAAGAATTTCAGGAGATACTACAAATTCTGTGAAGTAGTCGCCCCAATTGTAGTTTCCATGTGATATAACATGCCTTTTCTTGAGCCAATTAAAAAAAAACTTAGGTGGAGGAACCTGGGAAAATGGTGGAGTAGGAGGATCTTAAGCTTACCTCCTCCATGGATACACCTAGATACCAGTCACATCAGTGCACCTAACCCAGAAAATGACCCAAAGACTAGTGGAATAGACTTTACACAGTTAATTGTAGAGAGGAGGCCCCATCAAAAAGAGTAGGAGGGTAGGAGGGGAAGAGACCCTCTGGTAACCAAACTCCTGGGGAGACTAACCAAAAGTGGGATGGACACATAAACACAGAAAAGGGGGAGGAACAGACCTCACACTAGACACTTCAGTCATGGGAGACCTACACTGGGAAGATGAGTCCCCATAACATTTGGTTTTGAAAACCAGGAGTTTAACTTCTTGACTTTTTATAATCAGTGGGGCTTAACTCCAGGTACTTTATAAATCAGCAAGCAGTCTCAGCTCTGGGACAGCTGGAGGGTGAGAGAAACTAGTACCTGCATTTAAAGGGACAGCATAACAAACAACCCTACCAAGACACAGCATAGAGGCAGCCACTTGAAAAGTGCCTGGGGTACACATTAAGATGTATTTGCTAATCTTAAAATATGTGCTGGGGGTCAGGGATCTTTATGTGACATCTCCAAGAACAAAAGGGCTGGTAGGCACTATTTCTCTACACCTTCTCCAAACCTAGATAACTAGATATCTGTGGGAACCACCACAAACACTTTCCACATAGCTTGCTAACACCTTGCACTCTGCCCTGCATTTTCCTGCAGATTTGCCCCATCCAACCCACCCACTCAGCAAGAGTCTCTACAAAGCAGTGCCTGATGAATCTCGTTCCTCAAGTAGCTCCACCAGTGGCCAGCACCACCCCAAGTGACTTCTGCCATCGAAAGAGAGGGAGGTAAATACACCCCAGTTTGACAGCAGCCTTAGCAGCAGGCTGGGGGCAGACATATGAACTGATGCTGGCCTGACCTACCAATAAAAACTTCATGGATGGCAGCTCAAAGAGACATCCCAGTAGGTCAGTGTCACCGCAACCCAAGCAAATGAAATGGAGGCAGACATCTGATCTGATCCAGGCAACATCCCAAAGCTTCTCAGGGAGAGTGCCATGCAGTTGACAGCAGCCCCAGCAAATGGCCTTAGTGCAAGAATCAGGTCTGACCTAACTACAAGCCCAAGGCAGCCCAGACAGGCTCCTTAAAAGGACCAAACCCTGTCCACAACAGGAAAATAGGGGCCATTGCAGGCTACTAGACTGGAATGGAGGCAAATTCAGCTCAAACACAACAGTAGGGTGCACACAACACACATAGGACATACCCCTGAAGTACCAGATTCTGGAGAACAGGGGACATTGCACTACAGAACACTATAGGACCTCCTCCTCATAAGGCTACTACTTTCCAGATCAGGAGACATAGTTCACTTTCCTAATATAGAAAAACAAACATGAAGAGTTAGACAAAATGAGCAGACAGGGGAATATGTCCAAATGAGGTAACAAGACAAATCACAGCAAAAGAGTAAAAGAGCTAAATGAAACAGAGGCAAGAAATATGCTTGATAGAGAATTTAAAATACTGGTTATAAATGTACTTATTGGACTTGATAAGAGTGGAAGATCTTGGTGAGAGCTTCAACAAAGAGATGGAATATGTAAAAAAAGAATAAATCAGAGATGAAGAACTCAATAACTGAAATTAAAAATGTACTAGAGGGAATTAATAGTAGACTGAAGGAAGCAGAAGAATGGATCAGTGAGCTGGAAGAAAGTAATAGAAATCACTCAAGCTGAACAGCAAAAAGAAAAAAAAGGATAATACAAAGTGAGAATAGGTTAAGGAAACTCTGTGATATCATCAAATGTAATAACATTCATGTTATAGGAATTCCAGAAGAAGAGAGAAAGAGGAGCATAAAATTTATCTGAGCAAATAATAGCTGACAACTTCTAAAATCTGGGGAAGGAAACAGAAATCCAGTTCCAAGAGGCACGGAGAGCCCCTAACAAAATCAGCCCAAGGAAGTTGATGTCAAGATACCTAATAATTAAAATGGTGAAAAATGGTGATTAAGAGAGAATTTTAAAAGAAGCAAGAGAAAAAGATATAGTTACATACAAAGGAAACAATGTAAGGCTATCAGCTGGTTTTTCAGCAGAAGCTTTGTAAACCAGAAGAGAGTGGCATGATATACTAAAAGTACTGAGAGAAAACAACCTGCAAAGAAAAATACTCTATCCAGCAAGACTGTCATTCAGAATAGGAGAGAGAAAGAACTTCCCAGACAAATAAAAGTTGAAGAAGCTTATCACCACTAAGTCAGCCTTACAAGAATTGTTAACAGGAATTCTTTGAATGAAAGGAAAAGGTCATAACGAAGAGTAAGAAAATTAGGAAAGGAAAAAAAAACACAAGTAAATACAAACATAATAAAAGCAGACTAATCAGTTACAAAACCAATAAAGAGATTAAAGCACAAATGCAGTAAAATCCACTGATCTTCAAAGATCAGTTGAGGGATTGACAAAATTAAAGAATGGAAAGTATGGCATTATATATACAAAATGTGTGTGGTGGGGGGAGTTAAAATTTAATGCTTTTAGAATGCATTCAAACTTAAGCCACAATCATCTTAATATGGACTACTATATGCATAGAATGTTATATATAAACTATATGGAACCCACAAGTCAAAAACCTGTAATAAATATGCAGAAATAAAGAGAAAGGAATCCAAGCATATCACTAAGGGAAGAGAGCAGGAGAAAAAAGGAACATAGAACTACAAAAACAACAATAAAACAAGCAACAATATGGCAATAAATACATACCCATAAATAATTAATTGAGTACAAATGAACTAAATGCTCCAATAAGAAGACATAGGGTGACTGAATGGATAGAAAAGCAAGATACATCTATAGGCTACCTACAAGAGACACACTTCAGACCTAAAGACACATGGAGATTGAAAATGAGCAGATGGAAAAACATGTATCATGCAAATGGAAATGAAAAGAACATTGGGGTAGTAATACCTATATTGAACAAATTAGACTTTAAAACAAAGACTGCAAAAAAATTAAAGACTGTAATAAGAGACTAAGAAGAAGGTACATAATGATAAAGGGAATATTCCAACAAGAAGATATAACAGTTGTAAATATTTATGCACCCAACATGGGAGGACCCAAACATAAAGCAACTATTAACAGACATAGAGGAATAAATTGACAGTAATACAATATTAGTAAGGCACTTTAACACCCCACTTACATCAATGGATAGATCATCCAAACAGAAAATCAGCAAGGAAACAGTAGCTTGAATGACACATTGGACCAGATGGATCTAACAGATATATTCAGAACATTCTATCCAAAAACACCAGAACACATGGTGCACATGGAACATTCTCTAGCATAGATCACATATTAGACCACAAAACAAATCTCAACAAACTGAGACAGATTGAAATCATCTTATGCATCTTTTCTTACTACAATGATATGAAACTAGAAATGAACCTCAGGAAAAAAATCTGGAAAGAACACAGATACATTCAGGTTAAATAACATGCTACTAAACAATGAATGGGTCGACCAAGAAATCAAAGAGAAAATTAAAAAATATACCAGGAGAAAAATGAAAATGAAAATGAAAACACAATGAACCAAAATCTTTGGGATGCATCAAAAGCTGTTCTAAGAAGGAAGATCATATCAATATAGGCCTACCTTAGAAGTAAAATAAAGCAAAACAAAAAACAAATTCAAATAAACAACCTAACATTATGCCTAAAGGAGCTAGAAAAAGAAGAACAAATAAAGCACAAAGCCAGTAGGTAAAAGGAAATAATAAAAATTGGTGAGGAAATAATGAAATAGACATTTAAAAAATAGGACAAATCAATGAAACCACCAGCTGGTTCTTTGAAAAGATGAACAAGATTAATAAACTTTTAGCTAGACTCACACACATACACACAAAGGTAGGTAGATAGATTAGATAGATAGATAGATAGAACTCAAATAAATAAAATCAGAAATAGGAGAAATAACAATTAACACCATATAAATACAAAGGATTATAAGAGAATATTATGAAAAATTTTAAGCCAACGAATTGAACAATCTAGAAGAAATGTATAAATTTCTAGAGACAAGTAATCCTCCAAAACTGAATCAGGAAGCATAAAGAATTTGAGCAGATGTACTACTAGCTTTCAAATTCAATCAGTAATCTCAAAACTGTTGTTTGGGAAAACAACAAAAAGTCCAGGGCAAGATGACTTCACAGGTAAATTCTACCAAACAATTTAAGAAGGGTTAATATCTATTCTTCTCAAAATATTCAAATAAAATAGAAGAGGAAAGTAAGCTTCCAAATTCATTCTATGAGGACAGAATTACTCTAACACCAAAAGCAAAGAAAGATACCACACACACACACACACACACACACACACACACACACTACAGATCAGTGTCTCTCATGAACACAGATGCAAAGATCCTCAACAAAATATTAGCAAACCACATACCACAATACATTAAAAAATCATTCACCTTGATCAAGTAGGGTTTAGTCCTGGGATGCAGGGTGGTTCAATATTCACAAATCAAATAACATGCCACATCACATCAAGAGAAAGGGTAAAAACCATATGATGATTTGAATAGATGCTGAAAAAGCATATGACAAAGTATAACATCCATTTATGATAAAAACCCTCAACAAAGTAGGTTTAGAGGTAGAATATCTTAACATAAGGATATAACATAACATATAACATATGAAAAACCCGCAGCTAATGTTATCCCCTTAGGTGAAAACCTAAGAGCTTTCCCCCTAATATCAGGAACGAGACAAGGATATCCACTCTCATCACTTTTATTCACTATAGTACTGGAAGTCCAAGGCACAGCAATTAGATAAGAAAAAGAAACAAAACGTGCCTATATTGGTAAAGAAGAAGTAAAACTTTCACTATTTGCAGATGACATGATACTATGTCTCCACCTAAAGACTCCACCACAAAACTACTAGAACTGACAAATTAGTTCAATAATGTTGTAGGATACAAAACCAATATACAGAAATCTGTTACTTTTCTGTTCACTAACAATAAAGTAGCAGAAAGAGAAATGAAGAAAACAATGTCATTTACAACTGCACCAAAAATAACAAGATACCTAGGAATAAACCTAACCAAAGAGGTGAAAGAGCTGTACTCTGAAAACTAGAAAATAATGATGGAATAAATTGAAGATGACACATACATATGGAAGGACATTCCATGCTCATTGACTGGGAGAACAAATATTGCTAAAATGACCATACTAACCAAAGCAATTTACAGATTTAATACCAAGAGCATTTTTCATGGAATTAGAACAAATAATCCTAAAGTTTGTATGGAACCAAAAAAGACCTTGAATAGCCAAAGCAATCTTGAAAAAGAACCAAACTGGAGGATCACAATCCCATATTTTAGGATATATTACAAAACCATAGTAATCAAGAGTATGATCAATTACTCTATGACAAAGAAGGCAAGAATATACAATGGGTAACAGGAAATGGTGCTTGCAAAACTGGGTATGTACATGAAAAAGAATGAAACTCAACCACTTTCTTACATCATACACAAAAATAAAGTCAAAATGGATTAGAGACCTAAATGTAGGACCTGAAACCACAAAATTCCAAGAAGAGAGCATAGACCATAGTATCTCTGACATTAGCCATAACAATATTTTTCAAGATATGTCTCTCTTGGCAAAGGAAATAAAAATTAAACTAGAGGTAGTACACCAAAATAAAAAGCTTTTGTGCATGAAAGAAACCATTAACAAAACAAAAAGACAACTATGCAGTGGAAGAAGATATTTGCCAATGACATATGTGATAAGGGGCTAGTATCCAAAATATATAAAGAACTTCTATAACTCAACACCAGAAAACCAAATGGTCCAATTTGAAAAATGGGCAGGACACATGACTAGACATTGTTTCAAAGAAGAAATCCAGATGGACAATTGACACATAAAAAGATGCCCAACATCACTCATTATCAGGAAAATGCAAATCAAAACCACAGTGAGATATCACTTCACACCTGTCAGAATGGCTATATTCAAAAACACAAGAAATAATAAGTGCTGGTAAGGATGTAGACAAAAAGGAACTCTCACGCACTGTTGGTAGGAGTTCAAGTTGGTGTAGCCTCTGAGGAAGACAGTATGGAGTATTGTCCTCAAAAATTTAAAAATAGAAATACCATATGATGTGGTAATTCCACTTCTGGGTTTTTATCACAAGAAAGAAAAACACTAATTCAATAAGATATATGCACTCCATGTTTATTTCAACCACGATATGAAATGTCCATTGAGTGAAAGATGAATGGATAAAGAAGAAGATAAAGAAGAGTAGTTAGCCATAAAAAGGAATGAAATCTTGTCATTTGCAACAACATGGATGGATCTAGAGGTTATAACGCTAAGTGAAATAAGTCAAACAGAGAAAGGCAAATACCATATGATTTCATGCATATGTGCACTTTAAGAAACAAGACAAATGAACAAAGAAAAAAAAGAGACAAAAAATTCTGAAACTTAAATACAGAGAACAAACCAGTGAGGTGAGATTGGGGGGTGGGGGTGGGGATGAGTAAAATAGATAAAGGGGATTAAAAGTACACTTGTGATGAGTACTAAGGACTGTTACAAGTATTGAATCATTATATTGTACACCTGAAACTAATATAACACTGTATGTATGTTAACTGTACACTATACATGAAATAAAACATGATAATAGAAAAGAAATTAAAAAAAAATGTTTGACAGGGGAAAAAAAGAACTTAGGTAGATTTATTAGACAAACAAATTTTTTTGCATCCTTAGTAGAAAAGTGGATCAGGGGCGCCTGGGTGGCTCAGTCAGTTAAGCGTCTGACATCAGCTCAGGTCATGATCTCGCGGTTCGTGAGTTCGAGCCCCGCGTCGGCTCTGGGCTGACAGCTCAGAGCCTGGAGCCTGCTTAGGATTCTGTGTCTCCCTCTCTCTCTGCTCCTCCCCCGCTCACACTCTGTCTCTCTCTCAAAAATAAATAAATATTTAAAAATTAAAAAAAAAAAAAGAAAAGTGGATCAGATATTCACTTGGAATGGACAAAAGTATGCATTAACAATTTTGACTGAGGACTAGATTAACTCTCTTATCATCTATCATAATTTAAATCCCAAAAGATCTGAACTGTGTCAACACTGTTGACTGGTACACTAAATAGAGGACACCAGTCTAATCATATTGGATGAGCAAGAAATGGCCAGTACTTTAGATGCGTTGATAAGATACATTTACTTAAGAGGTAGACAAATGCTACGAGATTTAAGGGATCTGCTACATAAGTAATATTTTTAGAGTTCCAGTCATCTGAGGCATGTCAATATATCCTCTCCATGGTAAAGAACAAATTCCTGCATCTTGTATCTTCCATTATGAAGAATAAAGTACAATGCATGGGAGACCTCCCCGGCTTCTGAGGACAGACTATTTGACAAATGGCAATATGGCTCCAGCCTATATATTAAGTGACGTAAAAGACTGACACTTCTGAGTGGGGCCCAGAGCAGAAAAGTGTTCTGAAGCAAGCCGAGGAAATGATGCAACTAACTCTGCAGCTTGGGCCAAACAATTCAGCAAAACATGTTATTTTGGATGTATCTGTGGGATACACAATGGGGAAAAGACTCTCTGGCCAAATTCTGGTTTAAGCATCACAGGGGCGTTCGGGCCACTCTGTTGGTTAAGCATCTGACTTCAGCTCAGGTCATGATCTCACTGTTTGTGAGTTTGAGCCCCACGTGGGGATCTCTGCTATCAGCACAGGGCCTGCTTTGGATCCTCTGTCTCCCTCTCTCTCTCTGTCCCTGCCCTGCTCTCTTTCTCTCTCTCTCTCAAAAATAAACATTAAAAAATAAAGAAAGAGAGAGAGGGAGGGAGGGAGGAAGGAAGGAAAGAAAGAAGGAAGGAAAGAAAGTGAAAGAAAGAAGAAAAAAGGAAAGGAAAGGAAAAGGAAGGGAGGAAGAAAAGGAAGAAAAAGAATCACAATGCAAGCCTTTGGAGTTCTGGAGCAAGGTCAGGCCATCTGCAGTGGAGAATTACACAACTCCTGGAAAATAAATCCTGATGGGCTACTGGGCCTGATAGAGAGGTTGTATCTGGCTGTGAATCATTAAATGATCATGCTGCCAGGGCTGCTCATCATGAACAAGATTCCATCAGAAACACCAACTTACAAGGTCTGGGGGGGCAGCAGTACTTTTGAAACGGAAATGTTACCTTGTGGATTAGATACAAGCAGGGCCAGAGGGCACAGATACCCCATGTCATTTATAATTCATCTTTCATAGCATTGGGGATGGTATGATCCACATCTTTATATAAGTTCCAGGAACAGCTTCTCCAGGTTCCTAGGGGGACTCTTCTGGAGGAATCCTTAAGGAGAAAAGAGTGGCACTAACCAGAGCACTTTCCACTACAGCTAATCACAGGGATAGAGCCGATCTTCATAATTTCTCTCCTCTACTATGAATTTTAGATGACCCTCACCCTCAGCTCTTCTAGATGGATTAATGCTGGTAAGACCCAGATCCTCATCTATAAAGGCTCTGAGCCCTTGGCTCACCATGCCCTTCTTAGGGCATAGCTGTTACACTTGCCCATTAACCATCAAGATAGGTCAAGGTATTATCAAGAGCCACCCAGGTGGGAGTAAAACATGTTCCTCCTGATGCTACTAGGATATGGTTAGCTGACAATCTATAGCTGCTTACTTATTCAATCTCTGCCTCAACTGATATATATATATCATATATATATATGAGAGAGGGGGACAGAGGGGGAGAGAGAGAGAGAGAGAGAGAGAGAGAGAGAGAGAGAGAGAGAGAGAGAGAGAATCTCCACACTAAGCATGGAACCTGACACGGGGCCCAATCCCATAACCCTAGGATCATGACCTGACAAAATCAAGAGTCAGACGCCTAACTGACCGAGCTACCCAGATGCCCCTCTGCCTCAACTTTTGAGCCAAAGTTACACTCTTCTCAGGGAAGCTAATGACTGAGTAAAATAGATCTGGCCATTTCTGCCCAAGTAAGATCACTCTTATGGGTTCTTTTAATGAGTTTTTTGTTCCAGAACTCCTCATTGAGTTGGCAGACAATTTGTCAGTCCTGCATCATGATTTTTGTCTCTGCCAAATTTTGTCTTTCCCTTTTGTTTTTCACAGATGTTATCTCTCCTCCCTCAACATTTTTTTTCCCTCCTAACTCCAGCTTTGCGTCTGCTTCCCAGAGAACCTGACAGACTTGAACAAAGAGGTAGGGTAGGTTAGAGAATGAGCACCTGTGAAAGTGGGCTCATGATAAAAAGATCTTTGTACCACTTGTGAGAGTGGTTTCAAGTATCCAAAAATTCTTTGATTCTTCTCTTTCAAGAAGTAGAACCTTGTTCCCCTGTCCTTGAGTTTGGGCTGGATTCACTTCAAATGAATAGAAGAAATGAATAGAAAAAAGGAAAAGTCATGATGTAAAACTTTGGAGACTAGTTTATAGAAGGCACTATAGATTTCTGCTTCTTCTGTCTTGTACCACTGTCTCTGGAGGAAGCCAGATGCCTTATCATGAAGAAACAGGAAACAGTGGAAAGTCCATGTGGTGAGGAAAAAAGCCTTTCTGCCAACAGCCATGTGAATGTAGTACCCAGACTGCAACCCTAGGCAACAAATTTCCTGCAATCTCTTGAGGGACACTTAACCAGAAGCAGTTGCTTTTGGATTTCCAAACAAAAGATGAGGCAAGACAATTAATGTGTGTTGTGTCAAGCTGCTAAGTATTAAAGGACTTTGTGACATAGCAATAGGTTATCAATATATTTGTAAATCATGATCTAAAAGGATCCACTATTGAAGAAACACTGAATAGATAAAATGACAACCCACTTGTCATCAATCAGCCTCTGTCATCAGCCTCGCCAGCGCTAGTAAAATGGTTGCAGGAATAGGGAAGCCTTGGGTACAGGGATGAAAGCAATTCACCGTCCCAGCAACATGAGCTCCCATTTACCAAAGTTTATCTCTCCAGTTACTGCCACTCCTGCAAGTCCCAACTGACAGCAATGGAGAACGACACTGAAACATGCTATGAGGAAACCAACCAGTTGGCAAGACGGCAACATTAGATGTTTTACGGTGTCCAAGTATAGAGACTTTACTGTTACTTTCTGTTACTGATTTTTTTTTTTGAGTTTGATTTTTTTTTTTTTTTGGTTTATGGTTAGAGAATAAGGTATATGATATTAATTATTTTCAATTTATTGAGGTTGTTGATGGCCTACATTATGGTCTATCTTGATATGTATTCCATATGAGCTTGAGAAGAATGTGTGTTCTGCTGTTCAGTGAAGTGTTCTGTAAATCTGTAACTTAGATCGCGCTGGTTTATGATGTTGTTGAGTTTTTCTGTATCTTTGTTGATTTTCTGTGTATATTTTTGTAACAATTTTTAATAAAGGGGCGTTGAAGTCCCCAACTATAATTATACGCTTGTTTATTTGTCTTTTCAGCTTTATCAGTTTTTGCTTTACATATTTTGCAACTCTGATTTTTGGTATATATACATTTAGGATTGCCTGTATTTTTATTTTTGGTATATATAATGTTCCTCTTTCAGGTAATTTGCTTTGAAGTCAATCTTACTTTTATTTTAATATTTATTTATTTGAGAGAAAGAGAGAGAGAGAGAGAGAGAGAGAGAACAAGTGGGGGGAAGGGCAGAGAGAGAAGGAGATATAGAATCTGAAGCAGGCTCCAGGCTCTGACCTCTCAGCATAGAGCCCGACGCAAAGCTCGAACTCACAAACTATGAGATCATAACCTGAGCTGAAGTCGGATGCTTGACCAACGGAGCTACCCAAGTATCCCAGTGAAGTCAATTTTAAATAAAATTAATATAGTCATTTCTGCTTTCCTTTAAGTAATGTTTGTATTATATATCATTTTATATCTTTTGCTTTCAATCTGCCTGTATTATTATAGAGAGAGAGCATATAATTAAGTCATGATTTTAGATTCATTTTGTGAATTTCTGTCTTTTAGTTGGTGTATTTTGTCTATTTATATTTAATATAATCATTGATACATTAGGATTTGCCATTATACTTTTTGTTTTCTGTTTGTTATTTCTCTTTTTCCTTTTTTTCTGTCTTGGTGTAGGTCACTTTTTGTAATTCCATTTTGATTTATCTGTAGTGTTTTTGTTGGGTTATGGTATATTTAGTTCTAAAATTTCTATTCAGTTCTTCTTTATATTTTCTATTTCTTTACTAAGACTTTTTACTTCTTTCCTGAGGACTCTTATTCTTTTATTTGCTTCAAGGATATTTGTAATTACTCAATGAAGCATTGCTATGATGACTACTTTAACATATTTGTCAGGTAATTCTAACATTGCTTTCATCTTGGTGTTGGCATTCACAGCTTATTATTATTATTTCATTCAGTTTGAGATCTTTCTGGTTCCCACTATAGTGAGTAATTTTTTTTTTATTGAAACCCCAAAATTTGCACATTATGTTAAGAGATTCTGGGTCTTATTCATTTATTTTTAAATTTAAAAAAAAATTAAAAGATTCTGGGTCTTACTTAAAACTTCTGTGTCAGTGGGACGCCTGGGTGGCTCAGTCAGTTAAGCATCCGACTCTTGATTTAGGCTCAGGTCATGATCACATAGTTTGTGAGATGGAGCCCCATGTCAGGCCCTGCATAAACAGCACTGAGCCTGTTTGGGATTCTCTCTCTCCCTCTCTCTCTCTCTCTCTGCCCCTCCCCAGCTCACACTCTCTTTCTCAAAATAAACAAATAAACTTAAAAAAAACAAACAAACCTGTGCTAGCTGACTTCCTCTAACACTACTGCATGGGAAAGGGTTGGGTATACTGTAATTAATGTCAGGTGGGTAGAAGTCTAGGTTACTCATTCAGTCTCCGTTGACATCCAAGAGTGTTGTACCTTTTTGGCTGAGAGAGGAAGAAATGTCTTATTGCTCTCATGTGGCCTTCACTAACACCAGAGCAGTGGGAGTGGTCTCATTACTTCTGGGCAGTGGCAAGTGTTCTAACTTTTCTGTAAGGTTCCTATGACACCACCCCAGCGGGGAGGGATGCTTCATAACTGCTGAATGTGGTTGGAAATCCAGGCTCCCCACACAGTCTCCATTGGCAATATGGGGAAGGGTCTGTTACCACGCAGTGGGTATACACCCTCTTTCCCTGTTTAGCCTTCTCTGACAACTGCAGCAGAAGAGTTGGGGTGACTTGTTACAGCCTGATGGAATGGAAGGCCAGGCTCCCATTTGCCCTTTGCTGGAACAGATAGAAGTGGGACCACAGGTTTTTTGCATCCATTGGCATTTCTGAGTTGCTGGCTTTTTCAGTTCCAAGTCTGGGATATATCATGCCAAACAAAACAGAACAAAACAAAAGTACCCAAGAAACTTAATCACTGTGTCATTTCTTAAGGCTTGAGTAAGCTTGTCAGTCTGCTTTCTTCCCTCTATCTTTCAGAGTCACTTTATGTTTGCTTTACGTACAGTGCCCAAGGTTTTAAGTTGTAATTAGCAGCAGAAGGAATAGGGGAAAGTACATCTCCATTTTCCCAGAAGAGGTCCCAGGAATATTTTTATATTTTTAAGAGATTTTTTAAAAATAATAGAAGAATAATTTTTTTTGATACAAGACTTATATGAAATTGAAATTTTAATGTCTGTAAATAAAGTTTTTTTTTAATTTTTTTTTTACATTTATTTAATTTTGAGAAACAGAGTGAAACAATGCGTGAGCAGGGGAGGGGCAGAGAGAGAAGGAGGCTCCAGGCTCTGAGCAAGCAGTCAGCACAGAGCCTGATGCAGAGCTCGAACCCATGAACTGTGAAATCATGACCTGAGCTGAGGTCAACCGACTGAGCCACCCAGGCGCCCCTGTAAATAATGGTCTATGGCTGCTCTTGTGCTACACTGGCTAAATACGGGTAGTTGCATCAGAGACTGTGTGGTTCACAAACCATAAAATATTTACCATCTGATTTTTTTTTATACAAATTTACAGACCCTTGAATCACTTAATGGAATGAATTACTAGCATTTTATTAACAGAACTGAGTAGAGTAACTCCTCAAACAAAACTAATAGAAAGAAGGATGTGGAAATTCAGATAGACTCTACTCAGTTTTATGCCTTGGATGTACAAGTTTTGGTTGAAATGTTGGTCAGGAAAGATGATGCTACCATAGAAGGTTTTCTGCACCATCTAGTATCCATGTGTTTTTTTCCAGTTATTCTCATTTCATCAATTCTAAGAAGTATTTTTTTTTTACATTTGAACATCTCTGATGTGACTTACAATCAGTATCTTGTCATATTTTAATTGGCACTCTTTTTTCTTTCTTAGTCATGTATAAAATAATGATATACCTTACAATTGATGATGTCTTAGATTTACTGAAATATGCAAATGATCTCCAGCAGTTACAAATAAATCCTTGTGCAGTTAAGAATACATACCTTTTTGAGTTTAAGGCAAAAGCTACTCAGGTTATATTGAATGATTTTTCCTTAAACGTTGACCTCGAAGTCACTTTTTAAATTCTTGTCGGTGCAAAACATTTTGCACCTATATATTTTCCCAATTAAATGCTTTTTTAGCAAAGTCTGGCACAAATATTCTTCTATATTTTTTCTACTTTCACAATGTTCTCCAAGAAGCGTGGATGTTTCCAAAAACATTTTTTTAATTATGATTGCACATGTTTTTGTGTATTTGTAACTTCTGTTTTCATGCTGTAATTGTATAACCACTGTCATAGTGATGACCAGTTCTTACCCTACGAGTCATAAACAGTAAGTCCGAAACTAATTTGGAAGTAAAGAAAAACAATGGTACTATTTCCCACTTATTTAACCTTTCAAGGGCACTTAGCAGTTAGGAGAACATTATAAGTACAGACAGATTTCATGATTAGAAGGTTCATTAGTAAGAAGGTACAGAATACTAATCACAAGACTTTCATCTGCACTGACAAGGTCTGACCTAGCTAGCATTCATCAGTGACAGTGGAATTGCTCCCTGGTGGTATCAGCCACAGGCAAGGCGGAGAAAACATGTTCTTCGTGGAGGAATTCATCAAAAGTAAGCAGAGCTGTATCACACACCATTGCTTTCAGGAACTCCCTAGAGAGCAGCCAACATCTTATCTGAGTCGGTTTGTTTGGTCTGTAAAATGCAAAGTGCTCAGGGGAAGTTTGCATCTTAAAGGAAAACAGTTTGAACTTTGGAACTCTGGACAAACAACCATCCCATGAATCTGTACCTTAGATAATCTAATTGACCACGAGTAGGTACTTCAGTCAATATTAAATCTATAAGCACAGGAGTATACTCTGCATTTAACTCGGTAGTAATGATACATGTTATAAACTCTGGTAAATATTTCCCCTTTAAAGTATTGTGACACCAGAAAGATTACTACACTAATATCAATCAAAATTGCATATTTTAAGCCTGAAAGTATATTTTCATATTTTAATTATAAATGTATATTTAGTGGCTCCTTTCCCAAATGTCAAACTTTCAACAAAATATGTCCTTACCATGTAAGAGCATTTTATGAATAATGATTAAGTTCTCACAGCTGTGCTTGGTGCTATGAAGGACAAAACTAAGCACTGCTAAGATTTCCATCTACAAAGGGCTCACTCCTAATTTGTCATAAAATTAGTAGATGAACTAACTAGAAATTATACAAAACAAAATATAATTGAGTGGGAAGTACCCAAGCTCTGGTGCTTTTGAACCTTTTATAATTACCTGACTCCTCTGGGCCTCAGTTTCCTTATCTGTAAAATGAGACATTATTACCTAACATACAGGGTTGGAACATATGTTAGGTAAATGGTAATTACTGTAACGAACTCCAAATAATGTAGTAAATATTTCAAACATGGACATGCCTCATTTTATTTCACTTTAGTTTATTGTGCTTTATTATATATTTTTTTAATTGAAGGTTTGTGGCAGCCCTGCTTTGGTCTGGGATTAGAGATTTTTTTTTAATATATGTATTTTTAATATATATATTTTTAATATATTTTAATAGAGCGCGAGCATGAGCTGGAGAGGGGCAGAGAGAGAGGGAGACACAGAATCCGAAGCAGGCTCCATGCTGTCAGCACAGATCCTGACACGGGGCTCAAACTCACTAACTATGAGATCATGATCTGGGCCGAAGTTGGACGTTCAACCAAATGAGCCACCCAGGCACCCCTGGGATTAGTGATCTTTAATGTTACTATTAGAATTATTTTAGGGTGTCACAAATCACACCCATATAAGATGGTGAACTTAACAAATGTGTGTGTTCTGACTTCTCCACTGGTATTTCTCCATTTCTTCCCCTCTCCTCAGGCATCCCTATTCCCCTGAGACATAACAAAATTGAATTAGGTCAACTAATAACCCTACAAAGGTCTCTAAGTGTTCAAGTGAAAAGGAGAGTCACACATCTTTCACTTTAAATCAGAAGCTCGGTATAATTAAGCTTAGTGAGGAAGCCATGTCAAAAGCAGAGATAGGCTGAAAGCTAGGTCTCTTGCAGAAAACAGATTCAGTTGTAAGTGAAAAAGGAAAAGTTCTTGAAGGAAATTAAAAGTGCTGCTTCAGCAAACACATGAATGGCAAGAAAGGGAAACAGTCTTACCGCTGATATGGACAAAGTTTTAGTGGTCCGGGTAGAGGATCCAACCAGTTACGCATTGTCTTCAGCCAAAGCCCGGTACAGAGCAAGCTCCTACCTCTCTTCAAATCTGTGATGACTGAAAGAGTTGAAGAAGCTTCAGAAGAAAAGTTTGAAGCTAACAGAGGTAGGGTCATGAGGTTTAAGGAAAGAAGCCATCTCCATAACATAAAGTTGCAAGGTGAAGCAGCCAGTGCTAAGGTAGAAGCTGCAGGAGGTGATACAGAAGTTCTAGATAAGAAAGTCAATGAAAGTCACTACCCTAAGCGACAGATTTCCAATGCAGAACAGTCTTATTTTGGAAGAAGACACCATCTAGAAATTTCATGGTTAGAGAAATGCCTGGCTTTAAACCTTCAAACGATAGGCTGACTCTCTTGTTAGGGATAATGCAGCTGGTAACTTTAAGTTGAAGCCAATGCTCATTTACCATTCTGAAAATCCTGGGACCCTTGAGAATTATGCCTAATCTACTCTAATGAATTACTGAATATGTTAGGCCCACCATTGAGACCGGCTGCTCAGAACAAAATTTCTTTTAAAAGATCACTGCTCATTGACAATGACTGCATCTGGTCACCCAAAAGCGGTGCTGGAGATGTACAATGAAATTAACGCTGTTTTCATGCCTGCTGGCACAACATCCAGTCTGCAACCCATGGATCAAGGAGTAAAATGTTGACTTTTAAGTCCTAGTCCTATTATTTAAGAAATACATTTCACAAGGCTATAGCTGTTATAGATAGTGATTCTTCTAATGGATCTGGGCAGAGTAGTAAAGTGAAAAATTTCTGGAAAGAATTCACCATTCTAGATGCTGTTAAGAAAGAACATCTGTGATTCATGAGAAGGGGTCCAAATGTCAACATGAGCAGGCGTTTTGGAAACATTGAATCCTGACCCTCATGGATGACTTTGAGGCGTTCAAGGCTGCAGTGGAGGAAGTCACTGCAGATGTAGAAATAGCAAGGGAACTGGAAGTAGAGCCCAAAGGTGTGACTGAATTGGTGCATTCTCATGGTAACAATTTAACAGATGAGGAGTTGCTTGCTATGGATGAGTGAAGAAAGCGGTTTCTTGAGATAGAAACTCCTCCTGGTGAAGATGCTATGAAGATTGTCGAAATGACAAGAAAGGTTTTAAATATCACACAAACTTCGTTGATAAAGCAGCAGCAGGGTTTGGGTAGGTTGACTCCAATTTGAAAGAAGTTCTTCCGTGGGTAAAATGCCATCCAACGTTGCATGCTACAGAGAAATCATTCATGAGAGGAGTCAATTGATGTGGCAAACTTCACTGTTGTCTAATTTTAAGAAATTGCCAGAGCCACTCCAGCCTTCAGCAACCACCACCCTGATCAGTCAGCAGCCATCAGCATTGAGTCAAGATCTCTACCAGCAAAAAGGCTATGACTTGCTGAAGGCTCAGATGATTAGCATTTTTTAGCAATAAAGCATTTTAAAAATGAAGGTATATGCATTGTTTTTTAAAGACATGTTCCTACTGTGCACTTGATAGGCTACAGTACTGTGTATACATAACTTTTATGTACACTGAGATACCAAAAAATTATTGTGACTCACTTTATTGTGATATTCACTTTACTGCAGTGGTCTGAAATTAAACGTGCAATATCTCCAAGGTGTGTCTGTACAGAAAAACACCAAAAGAGAAAAAAAGAGATCAATGAGATGAGAAATATGGGCCTACTGGAGTCAAGACTGGGGCTGGGCCTTTAAAAGCCTCTATTTCATATACTAATAAAATTATTATTATCTTACATTGGAAGTTTTCTGAAATTGATGTTAAAATAAATGGTGGAAAATTCAGCTAAGGATTAAAGGATGATATAAAGAAGCAGTAACATGCAGAGAGAACAGCATATGCAAAGGCCCTGTGGTAGAAAGCAGCCTATGTGACTTATCTTTTTCCATATAGATTACCATTATTTTTCTCAGGTTTTCATTTGTTTTTCAATTGGTTCAAATATAAAATGTTTCTTTATAGTGTTTGTTTTGGTATTAGTTACAGAAAGTTTTCCCCATTCCAAAATGATGTTGTTGCATGTATATTCTATTATGCATTATTTATTGTTTTACCTTTTTCACTTAAATCACTCTTCCATTAGAAATTTATCTTGATGCATAGTGTTAAACAGGGAAAAATCTTTTGAAAAGTATTTTCAATTCTCCTGTGGCATTTCCTTATGCTGTCCCCTTTATTCAGTCAATTCCTCTAATCTGTTAGCTCTTATTCAATAAAGTAAATGTTTTCTTTAATTTCAAAGGTGATACAAGGCTCTTTTCTCCTCTTTATTCATTTTTGAATATGCAGACCAGCATTCTCCAAAAGCCTCCATGGTTACGTTCTGTTCAGATTCCCTTACTGTCCACCTACATTGTGTTAATTACCCCTTTCAGATTTTACTTTGGAACGTTGTTTGAGGTAAATTATATCAATTCAGCAATGTAATAGTTATTATATATTATAATATATATTATATATGTTATATATAACTTCTATATTGAGATGATTTCCAGAGACTATAGTTATAGCCACCATTTATTGAACAAACAAAACATAGACATCATGCTGCTTTACATATTTTATTTTATTTGGAGAAATAGTACAGTGAAGTAGTTAAGAGCAGGACTGTATACAGACTGATTTCTGGCCACAGCTCTGCAGTCACAAGCTGTGGACAGTTGTGCAATTTGTTTAACCTCTCTGTTCTTTGATCTTCTCATCCATAAAATGATGTCATGAAGACTGAAACGAATCTGTACAGCAGTCCTCCCTTATCCATGGTTTCTCTTTCCCTGGGGTCAACCACAGTCTGGAAGCAGAGGATCCTCTTTCTAGTGAATCATCAGAAGGTCAGCAGTAGCCTAACATTGCATCACAGTGCCTACATCATTCACCTCATTTCATCTCAGGGTGAAGGCATTTTATCATCTTGCATCATCATAAGAACAGTGAGTATAATACAGTAAGATATTTTAAGATAGAGAGAGACCACATATGCATAACTTTGATTACAGCGTAGTGTTATAATTGTTCTACTTATTATTGTGGTTGTTAATCTCTTCCTGTGCCTAATTTATAAGTTAAACTTTAGCATGGGTATGTATGTATACGAAAGAACATAGGATATATAGGGTTAGGTACTCTCTGTGGTTTCAGGCATCCACTAGAATGTATCTCCTGCAGATAAGAGGAGACAACTTTATACAAGGTGCTTAGAAAGATGTTAAGCACAAAGCAAGCACTGTGTGGCAGCGAAGCATCTATTTTTCTGTTTGCAGAGTGGTGGTGGTAGTTATTTGATTTTTATAGTATAGGGTACTGGTTTAAACAGGCTCAGGGATGTTAAGCTTGTAAAATATGTAATAGCCTGGTATACAGTTGGTGTGTATATATATATATATATATATATATATATATATATATACACACACACACACATATATATACACACACATATATACACACACACACACACACATACATATATAAATACATACATCTATATTTAATGAGTGAAGTTACAGAGATAGAGGTATATTGTGAAGATGCAGCTGACATCAAAGCTTGTGACTTTAATCGTTATTCCTCTAAAGGTCTCTCCTACTTACTTCCTGCCAATTAATATTACTTTCTCCCAAAGCTGTTGCACGATGACTCTCTCTCGCTTCCTTTAGTCTTGTTCACAAAACATTCTGTCAGAAATTCCTCAAAATGTGTCCCATAGAGCTAGCTTCCTCCTCAAGTTTTCAGTGCAATATGAGATTTTCCAATATTTTAATGTTCTTTTCTAAAAAATCATTTCAGTTGGTATTGCGGTATTAAAAAGAAAAAGGAGGGTGAGGTTATCTGCTTGTTACCAGTTTCTCAATATTCTACTGTAGTAATATTTTTCTCTATTCAAGATTTTTATCAGCTACCAGAACTTGAACTACGTTAATATTTAGAGCAATTAATATTTTTAGGTGATGCTGCTATTTTACCAATTGTGGTAGAATCTCTCTGAATGTAACTCATATTGGACTTAGCCATCCAGTTTGTTTATATCCTAGATCAAGGGTCAGCAAACTTTTCTGGTAAATGGCTAGGTAAGAAATATTTTAGGCTTTGTGGATCATATGGTCTCAGTCACAAAATACTCAACTCTGTCATTGTAATGTGAACATAGCTGTAGACTATACAGAATGTAAATGAACATGGCTGAGCTCTAATAAAACTTTATTTATGGACACAGAAATTTGAATTTCATATCACTTCTGCATTTTACACATCATGAAACATTATTCTATTCAAAAAATTTTTAACTATTTAAAAATATAAAAACCCATTCTTAGCTTGCAGGTTACATAAAAACAGGCAGCACTTTAGAGTTGGTCTACAGACCATGGTTTGTACTCACCCTCCTGCCCTAGATGACTACAACTCCTATCATCTGGATAAGCTCACTTTATCCATCATACCAGTTTAAAATACTAGTCATTTCCTTCTTTATGGTGCTTCAAAGTATCATAAGGAATTGATTCTGCAGAGTCCTTGGCACGGCACTCCAGGTCACAAAATCTGCTGTTAGTCTACTTCTTTTAGACATATCTTAATATTTTCCTCTTAGCATTGCTTGGACGAGCCAATCCCAGTTATTTGCCAATTCCACAAACACGTGATGATATTCTACTCTCTCCTGAGCTTTGAATACCTTTATCACACTTTGCTACTTGGCATATTTTTACTTATTCTTTAAAAGACTATTTAAAATGGCATCTCAAAAATTAAATAAATAAATAAATAAATAAATAAATAAATAAAATGGCATCTCTTTCATGAAGTTGTTTCTAAATATTTAGGCATGGGGTGCCAGCATGGCTCAGTCAGTTAAGCATCTGACTTGGCTCAGGTTATGATCTGGCGATTCACAAGTTTGAGCCCTGCGTCGGGTTCTATGCTGATAGCTCAGAGCCTGGAGCCTGCTTTGGATTCTGTGTCTCCCTCTCTCTCTGCCCCTCCCCTGCTTATCCTTTGTCTCTCTTTCTCTCTCTCTTAAAAATAAACATTTAAAAAGACAAAAAAATAAATATTCAGGCAGAATTAATCACTTTTGCATTCATGCTTTCATAGCACTTTGAACATGTTTTAAAACATTTATCTCATTCGGTTATAATGCATTGCAGTCATGATTACCTACAACAATTTTAGTACGAGCTCTTAATGTAAGAGATTAATTAATTTTTATTTTCTCTAAACCTGGTATATATTTGGCACTTGATGAATGACTTTGAATGCTACCACAAAAGAATTAGATGTGAATGTCCACATCTATCATACTTCACACAAAATTCGTTTTATAGTGAAGAAACATAAAGATACACAGAACGTTTTGGAAGGAAAGTACCATATGGGTTTGTCATTTTGCAAAGCAAAGAATCACATGGTAAATTAAATTCACTCTAAAATTTGGGGGTTTTTTTTGAATTTTTTCTTAGTGGGTTTGAATCTTTAAGGCTCTACTTTCATTTGCTAAAATAATCAAGGTTTTAAAGAAATAACAGCTGTTTGTGCTGATGGCTTCTCCTACCACTTTTAGGGAAACCTGGTGAGATCAAACTTCGAAATCTGAAATTTGGGGAGTTTTTTTTTAGTAATAAGTCCTTGGGCCCAGAAAAATCTCAGAGCTCATCCCAAATGTCCTAGGGCTACTAATGATGAAAAAGCTTCAGGTGGCTATTGATCCAAATTCTGAGCTTCCTTTCTACTCTCTTCAGCTTTCAATTCATACATCCCCTCTTCTCCTCCGCAAAGAGGCTAGATAAGTTTATTTATAGATATAAGCATCATTCAAGGGAAGAAAGCCACAACACACACGTTTGGTAAAAAGCTTCCTGGAGATTCTGCAGGCTCAAACACCTTGTGATTATTCACCCAGGATGGCAACCCAGGGTCCTCAGAGACCAGGATCAGCACATGAATCCCTCTGTATCCCTTTGCCTCCCTTTGTCCTAAGCAATGCATACAAAACTCTATGCAATCATTATTCATATCAAGATAGACGAAAAAAATTACTATAGGGTGCTCAAGTTTTCAGCCCATAAGGATTTTAGAAATTAATATTTAATCATTAAGGACAGCTACTCAGAGCTGCTCATATTCTTAATAATGTCATGATGATTTATGATGTGAACAGAATTTTTTTTTCTGTTTTATCTCTCCTACCTGAGTCCCAGGCTCTGTTGCTATTTCTGCTCCTCTGTAGTGGTGATAATTGAATGAAGAGAGAGAACAAAAAGGCCTCATCTGTTTTAATTTCTGAGTAGGGACATAGATTAACTAGAACCAGGAACGCCACCTGAACTCAGTAAATCAGTTTTTAAAAATGTGTCTTCACATATCTTTAAATGAAATATAATAATTTCCAAAGGCAATGATAAGAGTTTTTCAAAGGTAAGTTCATATAGCCGATAAATTAATCAAATAATTGCTTTTTCTTATTATGTGGCTTTTCAAATTTATAATATTTGTGCTCTCCCTACAATTCTAAAAAATGTCTCTCAATTAAACTTTTGCAGAACTCTGAGTAACACAAATAAGTACATTTTAAAAATCCCCAATACATTTGCAGTGAGAATTTTCTGCAATGTGGACGGATTTTTTTACATGTCGTAACGTACGATGATTTGTTCATTGGGATTTCGTTGTTCAAATTTAAAAGCCTCTTAAGGATACTCAAGCTTGTCATGGATTCTTAATTAATTTTTCTCTTTAGGCTCATAATGGGCATTTGCTCCTCTTGGCTGCCTGAATCCAGTTCCTTTTCTTTTTTTTTAATGTTTATTTGTTTTTGAGAGAGAGAGAGAGAGAGCAAGCGGTGGAGGTGCAGAGAGAGAGCGGGACAGAGGATCCAAAGCCGGTTCCACACTGGCAGCAGAGAGTCAGATGCAGGGCCCGAACCTACTAACCAGGAGATCATGACCTGAGCCCAAGTCAGCTGAGCCACCCAGGCACCCCTACTTCCTCTTCTTTCGATAGCAACATTCTAAATTCCTTTGGATGACTTATCCCTTCCATTTGGTGTAGTTTGGTGGTACTTCACAGCAAATCAATGTGCACTGACCTACCTTAGGGATGCTACTCTGATTCTCTCTCCCTGGACTTTGACAGACTAGAAAATGAAATTCATCCATTTGAGTGACAGTACCCCGATAAAATTATGTGGTTTTTATTGTCTCGATTCTACACTACCATGGCTCCACTCTACTCAAAACTGTTCTCTTGAGTTCTTATCTTTTCTTTTTACTTTTTTAAATGTTTATTTATTTTTGAGAGAGAGAGACAGAATGTGAGTAGGGGGAGGGGCAGAGAGAGAGGCAGACAAAATCTGAAATGGGCTCCAGGATCCAAGCTGTCAGCACAGAGCCCAATGTGGGGCTTGAACTCAAGAGCCACCCAGGCTCAGAAAATATCTTTCCTATGGGGCATTAAGTACTCTGCTAATAAATTCTTTGTTTCTTAAGGTAATCTGTTACTCATAATCTAAGAACTCTTTCTTAGATATGAATCTAGCCAAGGAAAATATTTAAGGAGTCCATACCTTTCAATGGTTCACATCCTGGTCAGAAACGAGCATTAGTAACTGTAAGAAAAAGCCCATAAATTGAATGTATTTCAGTTACTGTCACATATGCCTGTTTTGGAGAAACAAAGACTCTCGTACCTGTCCATTAATTCCAGTTTGCTCAGCTATAGTCACAGGGGCACTTCAGACTGTAGACCGAGCCTTATAGAGCTGCTGACATTTTTGTCAAAGCATTAGACGCTGGAATTAGCATTAGAACTGGAATTAGTCTGGTTTGTCCTTGGAACATTCTCTCACATGATTACGAAACTGTTCTTGCACTTTAATTCACATCATACTTTTTTCAGCACATTTGAATTTCTGCCTGAGCTTGCTGATCTGTTTATCTTTCTCCCTCCGGGCCTGAGTCTCTGTTATGAATACAGCCCATGGGCCTGGAGTCCTGAATACCCTAAGTACATCATGTCTATATTCTCTCCACCATTATCTAGACCAGTGCCTTAGAGCTTGACCGCTGGCTGTACTTCTGTTCTAAATGGACCAACTTGAAACCGCCTGACTCTGGGCATGAGTTTTTTATTTAGCACTGCGGTTGCACCATGCAATCCACCACATAAGTCTGTGGGAACATATGCTCTGCTTTGTATTTTATTTGTATCCAATCCATTCCCTCCGTATAGATGTGCATGTGCCTATGCTTTCTGTAGCAAAATATTTTTACGTATATGACAATCAATTTATATTTTTAGATTATTTCACATTTCCACATTGCCTAGCATTGAGACTCAAAATAATTCCATATTTCTTTGGCTTTACTGTCTTCATTAAATACCCCAGTTTGCAAGGCCGGAAGCCTGGGCATCATCCTTGGTGCCTCCTTCTCCCATACTCTTCACTCTCCATCAATAACTAAGTCCTGCCAGTATTTCTTGAATTGACTTTTCCTCTTTGAGAGTGCCTAGTACCCCAGTTCAGACCCTGGTATCTCAGACAGAAAAAAATGTGCTGGCCTCGTACCTTGACTTTCTGCCTTCAGTTGTCCCCTTGCAAAGCTATCCTCCTCCTAAGCAGTGACCAATTTATATACAATATTTGGCTCCCTGCTTGAAAAATTCTTAGATCTTGAGACTCCCTGAAGTAAATGGGTTGCATCAGAATCTATTAGGAAGCATTGAAAATGCAGATTCCTGGCCCTACCCCAGAAAACCTAATACAGAACAGCCAGTTGGAGACAGCTGCTCCATTTCGTGGTGTCCAACCTGATTAACTTAGCTTTTTGAGACTTGACTACTATATTCCGGCTCAGCTTTATTCCCTCTCATCCTCCCACTTTCATTCTACAATAAGGTTAACTGTAGATCGCTACACTCATTAGAACACTACATCTCGCGTTATGATATTTTCTTGATCTAGGACATCCCCACCTCTCTTCCACTTCCTTATTCAGATCAGTAATTGTGGTTCATACTTTAAGATTTATCTTAGGGGCCCTTTCCCAAGCGAGGTTAGGGGCATTTTCTCTATACCTACTGTGTTCTTCTGTACCTCTTTTATTTGATATGTAACACATTATACTGGAGGCAGCATGGGCCACAAGGCTATACCTGCCTCTTTAACGGGAGTAAGAGCTCCACCCCTTGTGAGTTGTGTGGACTTGTGCAAGTTATTTAAACTATGTTTTATTTTTTTGAGAGAGTGCATGCGCGCACACGGACACACACACACACACACACACACACACACACGAGTGGGGGAGGGGCAGAGGAAGAGGGAGAGAGGGAGAGAGAGAACCTTAAGCAGGCTCCACACCCAGTGTGAAGCTGACTAGGCGCTCAATCTCTCAACAGTGAGATCTCTCAAAGGTGAGATCGTGACATGAGCCAAACTCAAAAGTTGGTGGCTCAACTGACTGGGCCACCCAGGTGTCCCTAAACTCTCAGTGTTTCATTTTTATCCTTGATTAAATAAAAGTACCAGTTGTACCTGTACTTTAAGGTTATTGTAAAGATTAAATAAATTCTTGAACACATTTACAATAGTCACTGGAACTTATGAAGTAGCCAATAAATTAAAGTTATTGTATTAAATGCTTTTGTTTACTCATCTTTCTCACTAAACAAAGGCAGAGGCTATTTTTAAAATTAATCTTTGAATCTTTCAGGTAGCACAAAATCTGCCATATAGTAAGCACGAACTTAATAAGTATTTGATAAATACTTATTATCAAATTGTCATCATTAACTGCCTAAAATCAACATTCCTTTAATTCAGTTACTGTCAATGTATAAAAGACAATCTCATTTTCATTTCTATTTTGTTTGGTACTATATGTTATTGTTTGAAATACTGAACATTAAAATAACAATTTTATAGAAAAGCCAAAATATGGCAAACATAAAAAGCGCTATGAGCATGTGGCAAAGAGCTTAATGCTGTCCCTGTAATGGTATTTGGTTTCAATAAACCTTTCCGTCCAGAGACCTCCAAGCATATTAGCATAGAATATTAACTATTAAACCATTTGTGCTTAAAAGAATTAAAAAGCCAGGAAGGATTCTATACACAGGGCAGAACCTCCCAAGTGTACAAAGAAAATGGAGAGGCCTGTACTTAATGCATACTTTCCCTTTCAAAACAAAGCCACACCCACATCTGAAAGATTGGAATGGAGTTGATAAAGCAGGTTTACTGGGTGATTCAGTCTAATACTGCATGAGTATCTAGCACAGGTTTTGACTAAGCCCTAAAAATACAGATCATGAAAAATCTCCTTTTCTTTGGTTGTTCTGGGTAGTAGAAGGAGAGTGGGAAGATGTCAGCAATTTCACAGTCTGCTGGATCATTCCCTTAGTGTTCATATATACTCAGTAATATGTGTGTATTGTATGAGTGTATATGGAGGCATCTGTCTCTTACACCACAGCTATACATCAATTTTTTGTTCTCCTCCCAACAAAACTATTTGCATTTTCTCTCCTTGCATTTTCTCTTGAATGCACTGCAATTTCTCATGTTAAAGTTGTCGATGACTTGCATGTCACTAAACTAACAGCTTTCAGTTGTCCTTTTATTTCACTTATCAGTAGTAGATTACCCAATTAATCACTCTGTTTTTGGCAAAATAGTTTATTGGCCTTCTTAGAAACCATCTTCTCTGGATTCTTCTTCTACCCACTGGCTGGTTCTTTTTGATCTTCTTCTCCCAGATCCACCAATATAGGTGAGCCTGATGGGTTAGTCCTAGTCACTTTTCTTGTGGTTTACTCTTTACTCCCTAAATGTCATCATCTCTCCAACTAGCGTCTGAGCAATCATTATGCAGACTTCTCTCATGGGCTCCAGACTTACCTATGTAAGTATACATTTGACATACCTATTTGTATGTCTAACAGACTTCTCAAAAATTAACATGCCTAAGTCTGTATCCTTGCTTCTTCCTCCTCATCAAATTCTCATTTTTTATATCCTCCTCCTCCTCAAAAAAAAAAAAAGAAAGAAAAGAACTTCATCTTTAAGTTACACAAGCCAAACATCTTTGAGTTATGTTTATTCATTCTTTCTTTTACACCACATTCTATTCATCAAAAAAATCATATTGGCATTGCCTTCAAAGTATATTCAGAATCTGACCAGTTTTCACCACCACCATTATCACCTTGGTCACCACCTTGGTAACCACCACCAGTTCTTGCCTGGGTTATTCAATAACTCACTAACTGGTCTCCCAGCGTCCATCCTGCCCTATCGCCTGTTATCCACATGGCTGCCAGAGTAATCTTTTAAATTAAATGTCTGATCCTGTTACTACTGTTTTGTTCAAAACCCTGAAACAACTCCACATTTCACTCAGAGTCAAAGCCAAACATTTACCATGGCTTAAACGTCTTCCAAGAACCAGTTTCTTCTTCCCTTTCCGACATCTTCAACCATTCTCCTTGCTCATTCAGGAACCAAGTGACATCCTTGCTGTTCCTCAAACCCATCAAACATGCTCTCAACTCAGATGCCCTTGTTGATATCCCTACCTGGAATTTTCCTCCTAAAGCGTTAGGGTTAGGGATAGGATTACTTCCCAAAGCAAGCCACATGGCTTATTCCTCTATTTCCTCAGGTTTCTGCTCATCCCACCTATCAGCAGGTTTTCTTTGACCACTTTCCATAAAATAGTAATCCTCTACCTCCCTAGCTCATGCTGTTCCTCATATCCCAGTTAATTTTTTTCTAGTAGGGCTTACCACCTGAAATATATTTATCATGTATTTATTTATATTATTTTTTCCTACTTCTATGAGAGCAGTAATTTTGAGCCAGGTAGTCAATGTTCAATTTTTTTTAAAGCAAATCTGTTGGATTAGTGAAAAGGATCAGGTTAGTAATAAGGAGACTGTTTTGTATAAATCAAGTCCAGATTAATATCAGTGCAAACAAGGACTTCATCATGAACTAAAAACGAGATTGTAACTAGGATGAACTAAAGGCATTTACTCTTCCCAAACTATTGCATGAACCATTTGTCTTCCATATTTAACGTGTGATTGTGATAACTAGTGTATTTTGATGCAGTGCATTCTTGAAGTTCATAAAAGTTCATAATGGTCTTTTTAAAGCATAGAAGCTGAATTGCTATCTTCTATCTATCTATCTATCTATCACCTATCAACTATAACTATTATTTAAATTATGGTTATATATTCTACAGGAAATATATTCTTTATAAACATTCTACATGACATTTTGAAATTTCAACTTTGTCCAGTATTTTGGATGTTACTGAGTGCCTCAATTAATCACACCTTTTTATTTTCTGTATATCCAATGCTTTGACGTCTGGGACCTTTTTCTGACCTTGGAGAGACTGAGAGACTATCCTTCCCAGGACTATCCAATTCCTAGAGACATGAGACTCCCCTGCAAGCATGCCTCTCCCATGTGAACTAATTAATTCAGAGCACACACCCCCACCACTTCCTTTATCAGACTCATACTCCAGACCACTATTCTTTTGCCCAAATCAGGTATCAGGTATCAGACAACCTGGGCTAGGTATCAGACTAGAGACAGCCTCTAAAGCCTAGAGCCTGCAAAAATTATTACATTAACACTTTTCTCACCTATTGCTTCCTGCAGAAATCACAATAAAGGCTTTTGCCTACATTTTCCTCCTTCTCCTTCTGCCTCTTGACTGACCATGGTGTTTCCCCGTGTGTCTCTGCATAGCCTGGTATTCCCTTCCTCTTGGGCACTGTGAATAACAAACTATCTTTTCAGGGGCAATTATCTACTAATCTTTTGGCCTCATCATACCTGAATAATAATAAAACTTACATTTTAAAACAGTGTCTTTTAAACATGTTATGTGTTTGCGTGTCTTTGCTTGGATTTCCTACAATGACGCAAGGCTTAAGTGCCAATGTTTTATTGCAGGTTTAATCCCAGAGCAGAAGAAGTGAGGAAGGAGGTACATGAGAGACAGAAAAGAATGGGACAATATATAAAGTGGTATTTTCCTTAATTGTCCCTTGCTTCCTAAGTCACACACTAAAAGCATTGTTGTGTTGTGTTCAGTATTTTGTTCAGTTATTTTGTTGTGTTTGTTGTGTTGGGTTCAGACTTGGTAATATGTATCTATCTACAAAATTATGCACTGAATCTAGATTTCCATATTTATTGACATAGAATTATAAAAAAGCAATCTCTTACAATTTAACACCTTTCCTCTCTTTCAATCATTAAATCTCTCTTTTCATTTATAATTTTGTTCTTTGTGCTTTTTGTTCCTTTCCTTGATCAATATATATTTTTTTGTATTTGTAGTGTGTTTGGCTTTGTAAAATATGGGACTCAGCATCCACCTTAGGGGATTATTAGATGAGGGTCAACTGATCTGGAGTAATAGAGAGAGGGTAATAGAGCTTGACTCTGGAGAAGTCAGTGACAGGAGACAAAAGAGTAAGTTGGACCTGGTTGAGGGTGGGAGAGGTGGGGGTAGATTAGAAATAGATGAGTTGGCTTGGGAAGACTATGGCTAAGCACCAGAGAGATCTGGGATGTTGAACCAATGCCTGAAATCATCCTCCATTTTTCTGAACATATATCATCATTTGTGTGAAAGAAGTGGCCAGCTGTTTTTCCTGGTTATTATAGAAGACCTTTCTCTTACAATTGCTTAGGGACTGTGGATCACAGGCCCTGATGCAGGCCTGGTCTACACTTGTCCTAATTGCCCAGGTATCCTCAAATCCTTGGTGTTAAAAGACCAGGTTGCTTGGAAGGTTTCCCCAAACAGAGGGTGGGGTCCTTGACTCCCTGTGGGGTTATGATGGTGTAAGAGAGAAAGCCCTAGCATTTGTACTAGGTACTCCTGGTTCAGTATTTATAATAGAGTGTCTCGTTTCCCTTTATATTATTTCTCTTATACTTGTAAGGAAACAGATATCTACTTATATGGACTATAGATAATGCCTATATTAAATTAATGCTTATTTTATTTAGTTGAAGAAGAAAATGAACCAGCAACTAAAATCTGTTCATGAAATCTAGCTTTCTTTTTTGTTTTTATAGTCTACAACTTTTCCAAATCTGAAACAAAGTTTAAAAACAAATGGAACAGTCTTTAACTAAGTCAACACTATTGGAAAATGACATTATAAACATTGGTAGTATATAATCAGAAAATAAAATGAATGGAAGAGTCAAGGTTCAAAGATTTCTCTGGATTAAAATGTAGCTCCAGCTCTTTGAATAAACAGATTTTAAACTCTTGATTGAAATTTATTTTTGGATGATGTTTACCAATAACCTTCACTTACGAAAATAATTGATTTTTGGGGAAGAATATTACTGAAATCTTCATCAACCCAAATATAATAGAGATCATTTGCATAAACAAAAAGAATGCAAAATGAAAATATTAGATTGTAGGAATCCAAAATAGAATAATAACAATAGGGTTAAAATGAAGCGAGTACAAAAATCTCCTGTCGGTATTTTATCAAAACCCAGTGTTAAGATAATCATCAAACTCTATTTATCTTTTTACAATTTATGACATTAAAATTATTTATAGAATTAGATATTACATCTAAAATTGTCCTAGGCCATTTGGCATATTTATCAACCATCTGGAAGAAATATTGGCCATTTAAAAATATTTATGTTAGTTGAGACCTATATTCAACGTTATTTTCAAATGACAAGATCTTATCAGATCCAGAAAAAGGGAATTCATACATAGCAGAAATATATGTACCAGGAAATGTCCATTGATTCCAAAATTTAAGAATTGTTATATTTTGTTAAGGATATACAAATGAAATCTAGAAACAAAAGTGCTCCGGTAGTGTAAAGCTAACTAGAAAGAGATTGTAATGCTTTTGAGGAATTTTTTTTTTAATGTTTATTTATTTTAAGTGGGGGAGGAGCAGAGGGAGAGGAGGAGAGAGAATCCTAAGCAGGCTCTGCACTGTCAGCACAGAGCCTGATGCAGGGCTGGAACTCATGAACCATGAGATCATAACCTGAGCCAAAATTAAGAGTCAGACGTGTAACCGACTGAGCAACCCAGGCGCCCTGAGGAAATTTTTAATATATAATTTTTTATTTTCTGTAAGCAAGAGAAAACTACTTTTCTCACTCTCTCTATTCTACTTCCTCACAGGTCACAGAAATAGAATTAAAAAGATTTGGGAGGCATGTCGGAAGTCTTTGTGGAGAAAGCTGTACTTGGTTCCCCTCCCAGTTGGTCATAAGCTGCTTGAATACCTGCGTGTCAAGGTGAACTTTACTAAACAGCTGATTGTTCTACAGTTTTCTTAGGCTAACCCCAAATCTATTTTCTTATAATTTCTACCAATTGTTTCCAACATAACCTAGATCAAGTCTGATCAGCACTCTGTTTTATATTTACAGACGTCAATGTCCCGTTGCCTAAATTCAACCTCAAGTTCCGTATTATCTGTTCCTCTATCATATCAACACCACCAGTCCAAGGGGACCTTATTTCCTTCCTGTCTGTTAATCACTTTCCTCATTACACAGTTCGGTACCCATTGTCTCTCACAACCACTTGTGAGTCCCTCCCTCACTTACCCTTCCACTCTGAAAACTCCTATCCCTAGGGTAATCCCATGGTTGGCCAGCGATGCTTCTCCACTGGCACTCCTTTTTCTGCTGGGAAGATCATGCCCGTGCATTTATTAGCAGCATTACCGATGAATGAGACTGCAATTCAGTGACACCCTTCCCTTGCTTCCCTGTTATTATACCTGGTAGATGACTTACTGCCTTTCTATTTTCAGGGAGTCTTCAATTCTTTCTCCTTAAGTACTTAATGTCGTATTTTCTTCTGTTTGAGGCTTGTTACTCTCATTTGAAATCTCTTTTCCCCACCTCCTCAGGAAGCTTGCTCCATTAAGTATCCCTCATCTTTTCCATATCTTTAACCTCACTGGTTCTTCCCATATGTCTCATGCATTTAAGTATTAAAAAGAAAAAAACTTTTGCCATACGTGCATCTGTTTTTAACTTTGCCTCTCCCACCCTATGTTTTCCTCACAACTAAGTTTTTTGGAAAGTGTAGTTTGCATTCACTGTGTCTATTTTCTAACCTTCAAAGCATTCATAAAAATAACTGAAATTTGAATCCATTTTTTAAGCTTTTTATTTTTTATCTCTTTATTTTGAGAGAGAGAGAGAGAGAGCATGCGCAAATGGGGGAGGGGCAGAGAGAAAGGGAGACAGAGAATCCCAAGCAGGTACCATGCTGTCAGCACAGAGCCCAATGTGGGGCCCAAACTCACAAGCCATGAGATCATGACAGGAGCTGAGTCAAGTGTCACATGCTTAATTGACTGAGCCACCCAGGTGCCCCTGAAATTTGAATTCTGTTCCAATGCTTCATTGACAGTCTTCTCACAAATCTTACTGCCAAATCCAACTGACAATTTTTGACACTTATCAAACAACTTTCCAGCAGCATTTTCACTGTCTATGACTCTCCTTCCTGATCCTCTGTCCTCTCTTTTTTTTTTAAAATTTTTTTTTAGTTTACTTATTTTTGAGAGATAGAGAGTGTGAGCGGGGTGCAGGGGGCAGAAAGAGAGAGAGAGAGAGAGAGAGAATCCAAAGAAGTCTCCAGGCTCTGAGCTGTCAGCACAGAGCCTGATGAGGGGCTCAAACTCACTAACTGTGAGATCAAGACCCAAGCCAAAGAGTTGGACACTTAACTAAACCACCAAGGCGCCCCCCCCCCCCCGCCACTGTCCTTTCTTTGTTGCCCTTATAACACATTCTTCTCATTCTTCCTCTTCAACCTCTGACTTATTATCCTCTTATCATTAAGTACTGGAGTATTGGTGTTCTTTAGAGTGTGGCTGTTGGTTTTCTCCCTTTCTTATTTTATTCTCTTCCCTTGCAAAGGGACACCCTTCATCAGGCTCTGACATCTGAGACAAATTACTGAGTGTTTGTGTTTTTATCATCTGCAAACTAGAAAAAATCAGAACCTACCTCATAGTGTTATGGTGGAGATTAAATGAGAGAATGCATACAAAGGCCTTAAGAAGGGTCTGACCTAGAATAGTGACTCAATATGTATTACATATTGTGTGATTATTCAGGTATGGGAAGATTCAACATTGTAAATATGTTATCCCCAAATTAAGTTATATAATGAATGCAATCCTCATTAAAATCCAAATAGGAGTTATTCAGTGGAGATTGACAAATTGCTTATAAAGTAAGCAATTTAATCTGGAAGAGAAACTGTGTAAGAGAAGGCAAAAGTTGAAAAAGGAAGATTCAATTAGGCTTACCATAGCAGATACCCAACTTAAACTTCAACTACATTCACTTGCAAAGAAATATACAAAAAAAATTAATGAACCAAAATAGATTCATATATAGCTGGGAATTTTATACAGGATTTCAGATTTGAAATCCACAGGGAATTGTTTTTGACCACTGGCTATCCATTTGGAAATAAATTTAGACCCACAAGTTACACAATTCATAAAAATATGCCCCATATGGATTAAAGTTACAAAGCTTAAACATTTTTTTAATAAACTTACTTTAAAAATTGAGATAACTTGGAATAAAACACCAGATCCTAGGTTAGTAAGTCTTCAGCAGAAAAGCTTTCTTCAATAAGATAAAAAGCACAGTCATAAAATAAGTAAATGTGTATAAGACACTACATTTTTAAATAAAAAGTTAAAACTTTATGAAGAAAACCTATAAAAAATTTAAAAGACAATGAGCCTATTGGGAGCAAGTATTTTCCATCCTTACTGCTGACCAAGAATCAAGATCCAACATTTATAAAGAAATGCTACAACTCTATCAATAAAATGAAAAACAAAACTAATAGGAAAGTGAACAACATGAGTTGCAAGTCACTGAAAATACAAATGTCAAAAAGATGCTCAATCTTTCTAATATGAAAAATATGCAAATTAAAAATGCCAATTTTTACTATTAATTCTAAAAATCTGTACAAAAGCAGAATAAATAGTGTGATGAACCTCTACGTACCCAATAGCCAGCTTCAAAAAGGATTAACAAATGGCCGATCTTGTCTATATATGTGCTCCCCTTTCCATTGAAATGTAGACATATCTTTTGCCCTTTGCTATTACCAAATGTTGAGGAAAGTATGGAGAAATAGCTTCCTGCACACATAGCTGAGAAGGGTTGAAATTTTGCGAAGTATCTGCTAAACTAAAAAATGAACATAATGTAAAACCACCAATTTCTACTTTTTTGGCATTTACCCTAGAGAAATTCTTTTTTTTAAACTCTTCTGCATTTGTACAAGTAAGTGTGTAAAATGATTCTTATTGAACTATTATTTGTATGAAGAAAATTGGAGACATCACTGATGCCCGTAAAAGGATAAATAAGCTGTGGTAGCATATATGTTAAGAAAAAAACAAAAACAACTATGGTTTGGTACATCCATAGTATGGAATGCCACGCGGCATTAAAAAGTGTGAACTAAATAGATTTTATAATGTGTCAAAACATCTGAGACATATTGCTGAGTGAGAAAAGCAAGCCGCGTGATGATATACACAGTATGATATCATTATTTAAAAAGAAAGAAAATGAGAAGAAAAATAATTTTTACATGTGTCTGTCATCTATCATCTGAATATCTATCAAACTATACTCTAGAATGGTCTAAAGCAATCTTCCAAAACAAAAACAATGGAAGAAAACCATGAGAAAAGACCTGAGGGGTAGATGAATCCAGTCCAGCATGAAAAAACTCTGCACCAGGTTTGAAATCTCACCCCATCCTCCAGTGTAAGATGCTTAGAAGCACAACAGCTTTTTGAATTGAAGTCCCTGTGTTTCCCGGGAAGTAGCTGTAAGAGAGGCAGAGGCAGGGATGGCATCAGGAGACTCTGGGGCCCCCGCTCCTTTCTGAGTCAAACAGGGGTCACCAGCGGACTCGGACAGATCACCAGCAACACATCAGAGCATGCCCTCTGAATAAGACCATGGCACTTAAGAAAATTAACTACCTGCTCATCTTCTACCTCAGTTTCTCACTGCTCACCTACATAAAAAGTAAGACTTTTCCATTTATCAAACTTTTGGCACTTTTCCTGACTCTTAAATATCTCTAGCAAATAGTTGTTAATGTTGCATGTTCTACAGAATACAACACTTAAAAAAGAAGCACAAAGAATTTGACGTAAGCAGGTGTCCTGTGTTAAACGAGTCATTGGCACCCGTCAGTGTAATATTCCGATTCTATGATTTCTAATAACTAGATACAGAAAATGTTCTTTTTTAACCCTTTGAGTTAACCCTTTGAGTGGTGGCAAGCAGGGGGCTGAAATGGCTTCACAGCAAAGAAGATATTTTGTTACGGTTAGACTTTTTACAAAATAGATTTGGCACTTTATGATTGATATACTTTAAAACGAAGTTCATCATAAGCTATATTGCAGTTAATTCCCGATACTCTGTATTTATGTTCACTTTCAAAGAACTTTGTATTGACACATTTGCTCTCCTAATCAAGGGGATCATCTCAATTTTTCCCAAAGGATAATGGTTCAAAGCATCTCTTGCCAGAGAGAAATGGGCTTCCTTTCTATTGTGTGTGCTTCTGTTCTATAAATGAAGATATTATATTCCACAGACATTCACCAAATAAAGACAGAAGTAATGTTTCTGGGGTAATCTTGTCAGATGTATCACAGTATGGCAAATCAAAGGAGACTGAATGGCCTCAGCTGTGTGTTTATGGAGGACAGTAGCTACTGAATACATTTCAAATGAAGACAGGCAGAGTGTGTGCTTGTCAAAAGGGCTGTGTGATTTGTGTCTGTTGAATCTGAATATCAATAAGGCAAAGCATAGAGCAGCTGCCACTGAACAAAACGACTTGGCATTAATGCCCAGCGTTGTGTAATCTGGGTCACCTTCCGTAGCTGCGCCCGTGAGATTGTTACTTACACTGTTTCCATCTGAGCATATATGAGAGGTTGGGTGAAAGTAGGAGTAGATTCTATAGGTAGGTAGCTGAGGGTAATTACAGAAAATCCAAGTCAAACTTTAAATAAATAAACAGTAAAATTTACCTGATTGCAATACACAGCACGCACGTGAGCGCGCGCGCACACACACACACACACACACACACGGATTGTTTTTGTTTTTGTTTTTTGGCAATGTATTTGTTGAAAAGAGTTGTTATTTAAATAGTTATTCATCCTTCTTGAGACTTCAAATGGGCTCCATACAATAGCAAGTGAGGAAGAGAAATGGTGTGGTGAGATGTACAGGTGGGAGAAGAAAGGGAGCAAAAGAAATAAGACATAAAATGCAAGGTGAAGTGAGTTTACAGTACATTTTATAGCATCTCTTGGTACTCTTGAAAATATTTCAGCCAAATGAACAAAACACTACCTTCTATTAGAAGTGTCTAATGTGCTGGCATTTTATATGTGCTATATTCCATTTATTTCTTACAACTATACAAACAGATACTATTATAATCATCCACATTTTATAGAATAAGAGAGCGAGCCTCAGATGGCTATAGCAGTATATCTCAGCCTTTGGTGCACATCAGAGAGCTGAAATGTTTGTTGAAGATGCAGTCTCGAGAACAGCCCCAGACATTTAGTATGTCTGGGTGGATCCTAGGAGCCTGTAATTGATCAAGCTCCCTATTTCAAATCCAGGTGTTCACCAGTTCTGCACGACCCAATAAATCTTTCTTGAAAACTTTACTGAGAACATCATGATGCTAGGAATCCTTAAAATTGTAAAAATATAAACATCCCTTTCTCCTCAAAGGGTTCTTTAGGAGAGAAGGTAAGCAATATAAGCCTTCCAAGAATTATTCCCATTTAATATACTTAACGTAGCTATCAAGTAGAATTTGTCATTGATTCCTTTTCATAGCTGAAGCACCTGAGGCACATTCAAGTTTATTTACTTGCCCAAGGCGAGTGCTAGTGAATGGCGAACATTGAACTAGAATCCAATGGTCTGGCTCTGCCTTCTGTGCTCTTAGCTTAAATTTAGGGATTCCCTTGAAAGGATAATGTGAAAGAGGCTTAACACCCACAACATAATAAGCACACAGAAAATCTTAGTTATTAGGTTCATATTTGTTGAATGAATCAATGATTCCTCCTTTTGAGTTTTGAAATATATTCTCTTGAGTTTGAGAGAAAAGTCACCTTTGGCTCCAAACTATATATATATGTGTGTATATATATATATATATATATATATATATATATATGTGTGTGTGTGTGTGTGTATATATATATATATATATATACACACACACACATATATTAAATTATATTATATTATATTATATTATATATAATATTATATATCATAATATTTATATATAATATAATATGTTATATTATAGATGTATATTTTATAAAAGTGGTACCTTGCTTGCCTACCAGGGGCATGCCATTTATATTGTTTGTCCAGTGTCCAATGCTCTTTATCTCCTTCTGGAGGAGCAAGTGGGACATGAAGAGTATTAGTGCAGAGTTCCAGAAGTGACATTCACCTCCTCTTCCTGAGCATGTAGATATTCCCCTATACATGGAGTTGCAATGAATTTCCTATTATTTTCCCGGTTGTTTTCTTATATGTTCCACAATTTGCAAAACTGGTTCTCATGTATGGAATCAACTGAACTATAATAATTTACAAAGACCTATTATTTTTTGCTTCTGATGTGTCAAGAGAGAATTTTATTGGAGGGAGACTTTTCTATAGTCCATTATTGGGGGTTGCTTTAAATAATGAGAGCACCTTGTAATAATTCTCTGTGCAACCTTGATATATGAATCTGTTATGAAGGGCTTTAAAGAAACTACAATGAAGCAACTATGAATCAGAAAAGTCACTTATAGCAATATTTCACTAATCTTTTATATATTTTGAGGCAAACTGGATATTTCCTATGCAAATGCCACATTTAGATTAATTTAAAAGTAATTGTTTTAACCCAACTTCAAAGCGCGGTCAAGAATGTAAATAAAATGTGGTTTGACAGAACTATTATTAAAGCTATTTAAATAACTTCAATGACTTTGGGGGTGCTATCCAGTCTTCTAGAACCCCTCAGCAATTATTAAGTAACTGAATTTGAATAGAGTTATTTTAATGTTTATTTATTTTTGAAGGAGAGAAAGACAGAGCGTGAGTGGGGAGGAGCAGAGAGAGAGGGAGACAGAATCCAAAACTGAGCTGTCAGCACAGAGCCCGTCGCGGGGCTTGAACTCATGAACTGCAAGATCAGACATGAGCTGCAGCTAGACGCTTAACTGACTAAGCCACCCAGGCACCTCTGAATAGAGTTATTTTAAAGAATATTTTCCTTTCAATCTATCTCAAGTATAAAGAACAAATAGAATCTATAAAGATATGGTCTGATTTATCCAATCTTAATGTCATTATCATGAAATACTTGAGGTCAGAGGTTGGTATTATTCATTAGGGAGTAATTGCCTACTCTTCTTTAAATTCTGCATGTGTAGAGACATTTAAAAGTTTGGTATTCACTGTGCTAGTTAACAGCTTTGCAACAACATGTTATAAATTGCCTACATAATTATTAGAGAAAAAGATATATCTTCTTCTTCATAAACTTATTATCTTGTCAGCTTATAATAAAATAGTCAATACTTCGTGAAGATTACTCACTGTTCCCTAAATAATACAGCAGAATTAATTTTAGCTTCTAGGGGAATCATATTTTTGGGGAGAATTGCATTCTTTTTTCATTTTTGGTGATTTTCAAAAATTATTAATGGTATTACAATATCATATTTTGAAATTCAAGTGGACAAGAAAAATCAGTTCTTAGTCCTCCTTTATTTTTTTAAAATGTGTACTTATTTTTGAGAGAGAGAGAGACAGAGTGTGAGTGGGGGAGGTGCAGAGAGAGAGGGAGACACAGAACTTGAAGCAGGCTCCAGGCCCTGAGCTGTCAGCACAGAGCCCGATCCGGGGCTCGAATTCATGGGCTCAGGAACCGGGAGATCATGACCTGAGCTGAAGTCGGCACCCAACCGACTGAGCCACCCGGGTGCCCCAGTTCTTAGGTCTCCTTTAAATTTCACTGCTAATTTATAGGAAATCCAAGAAGCCCAGTTTTCTCCTTTTAGAAAATGAAATTAAGAGTGTAACTCTTCCCCATTCACACCATCTTTGCTCATACTCGCTTAAGCTTTGTGATCTGTACTTACATTGAAGTTTGTATTTGTCTTGTATGGTATCAAAGTTTGGAATTATCATTTTTGTGTTGATTTATTTCTTTTTTAGTTATGAGATTATAATACATGACTCTAGAAATCATGGGTGTTTTGCAAACTATATATCCTAAATCAGTGGGAGGCAACTGAGTTAACTCAGGGTAGTCACTCATGGAATAGTCATTAAATAAATAAGTTAATGATGGAATTTTTATAACATTTGCTATAAGAGTTGAATAGCTTCCGTTTTCGTGACACTTTTGCCTGGTTTTTAAAATTCTTACATTGTTTAACTTTTTTATAATAGACTTTATTATTTTTTTGATTCTATTATTTTAGGATAATTTTAAGTTCACAGAAATATTGAAGGGATGATACAGAGGGGTCCCCTGTATCCCACACCTAGTTTCCCAAACTCTCCTTAACTTCTTATCTCTGTATGGTTGATTTGCAGCAATTGATAAACCAGTATCCATATTATTAACTAAAGTCCATGGTTGATTCAGATTTCCTTAGATTTTATCTGATATCTTTTGTTTTTATTCTGGTATCCCATCCAAAATACTAGTTTCATTTAGTTGTCCTGTATCCTTAGGTTCCTCCAGGCAGCGGCAGTTCCTTGGGCCTTACTTATTTCTGATGACCTTGACAATTCTTAAGGCATTAGGTATTTTATAGGATCCTCCAGTATTGGAATTTACTTGATGTTTTTCTCATGGTAAGACTGGAATTATTGGTCATTGAGAGGAAGACCACAGAGTTAAAGCATCATTCTCATTACATCATATCAAGGATATGTACAATCAACATGATTTCTGACTGTCGATATTGACCTTCATCACCTGGGAGGTGGTATTTGTCCGTACTCTTAGGAAGGACATCACTATGCAGAGCCCACACCTAATGAGTGGGGAATTCTGCTCCCCATCTTGGAGGGCAGAATATCTACATAAATTATTTGGGATTCCTTTGCGTGGGAGATTTGATTCTTTTTCTCCATTTATTTATCCAAACATTTATTCAAATATTTATTTTTAAATTTATTTATTTTGAGAGAGAGAGCAGGGGATAGGCAGAGAAAGAAGGAGAGAGAGAGAATCCCAAGCAGGTTCTATGCCACCACCAGTGTGAATTCCAACACGGGACTTGAACTCACAAACCGTGAGATCACGACTTGAGCTGAAACCAAAAGTCGGACACTCAACTGACTGAGCCACCCAGGTGCCCCTCAAAGATTTATTGATATCTGCATGGACCCATGCTTATTAACTACATATTCTGGGCTATAATCTGATACTACTTTGTTATTGAAATGTCCCAGCTTTGTCCACTCAGAGTTCTTTCCGTCGGTTCCTGTCCTCTTTTAACTTAACCTCTGTCGATATGCTTTTTGAAAACTACCTTACTTTTCTGGCTTTACAGGATGTTTCAGACTTATCTTATATATTTCCTGTGGCAGCCCTAGCCTAAGCCCTTATTCCAACAGGCCCTGGTTCCTTTGTACTAGAGAATGACAATACAAACCAAGACCTAAATGTAAGGTATGCTTGTTGTCACTGGGGTATCATTTGTTTAGACCACCTTAGCTGACAGAGCATAGAAGTAACTGTGTATATATTAACACATGTGTACAGATGTATACACATATATACACATTTGCGTATATATTTATATACAATTTATTTATAAATATACTTTTATGTACATTGGTACATAAGTTAGATATGAGTTAATACTAATGCCGCTAACTTTATTATCACATGGATTATTCTAGCTTCCTCACCTTGCTTATCTGTAAATTCCCACTCTAACAGTGAGAAATTTGGTTTCTACCATCTGCCATCCATTTACTTATTTAAATTCAGGAAATACAGTTTAAGAAGTATATAAAGTATATGGCAGCATCAGATTCTTAGCCCACAATCCTGTAGAAATAACTATCAATTTGAGCACAGTACTTATGTACATTTCCTTTTGTCTTTAATCTTAACACTCTACTTGTTTCCAATGCTACTTACGTCAGCGCCCTTTCCCTCACCTCCTTCTGTGTGATTGTTTCATACATTTGTAGTATAGCTAGATTGTTGTGTCACACTCTACATTCCTTCCTGGAATCCCCTGACCTTCCAAATGATTTCTAAAATTTGCATGCAGTAAGGTTCTCCCATTGTGCTCTTAAGTTCTGTAGGTTTTGACAATTCATTACAGTGTTATATGAATAGTTTTACTACTCTAAAACTCCCCGTGCTTTACTTTTTTTGACCCTTCCTTCCTGCCCCAACCCCCAGGCAACTACTGATTATTTTATTGTCTGTAGTTTTGTCTTTTACAGGATGCCATATAACTGGAATCATAAAATCAGACTAGCTTCTTTCAAGTTGCAATATTCAGTTAAGGCCCTGCATGTCTTTTTGTGACTCGACTCATTTCTTTTTTTTTTTATTTTTTTTTATCATTGTATAGATGTACCAGTTTGTTTATTCAGCCACCTAGTGAAAGTTATCTTGGGTTCTTCCAGTTTTGGGCTAGGGTATTCATTTCCTTGGGCAGCTGTAGCAAAGTACCATAACCCTGGTGGCTTAACCAACAGAAATGTATTTTCTCATGGTTTTGGAGGCCAGAAGTCTGAAATCAAGGTGTCAGCAGGGCCATGCTTCCTCCCAGGCTCTTGTGTAAAATCCTTCCTTGCCTCTTCCTAGCATCTGGTGGTGGTCTTTAGTCCTTGGCATCCCTTGGTTTTACAGCTGATCACTCCAATCTCTAAGTACTTGCTGTTCTCCCTTTGTCTATATGTATCTCTTTTATTCTTCTTATAATGGCATCAGTCATATTGGATCAGGACCCATCCTAATAACATTACCTTGATTATATCTACAAAGACCTTATTTACAAATAAAGTCACAACTACAGGTCCTAGGAGTTAGGGCTTCAACATACCTTCTCAGGAGACACAATTCATCCCATAGTATCTACTATGAGTAAAACTCTGATATATGATGAACTTGCTTAATTCCACTTTTATTGGGTGAAAGTAACTTCATATATGTGAATTGAGTTATAAAAGGATTTTTAAAACATGGCAAGTGGTCAATACAGTATGGTCATATTTTGCTCTTTTTTTCATCTTTCTTGACAGTATCCCCACCTTCTACATGGTCAACTTTTTGGTTTAAATTGAGTGCTCAGAAATTTTCTCCCACAGGGGGCACCTGGGTGGCTCAGTCAGTTAAGCCTCTGACCGGCTCAGGTCATGATCTCACAGTTCGAGATTTCAATCCCCGCGTCAGGCTCTGTGCTGATGGCTCAAAGCCTGGAGCCTGCTTCAGATTCTGTGTCTCCCTGTCTCTCTCTGCCCCTCCCCTGCTTGCACTCTGTCTCTCTCTCTCGCTCGCTCTCTCTCATAAACAAACAGTTTAAAAAAAGAAAAAAAAAGAAATTTTCTCCTACATGGATTTGCCCTATGAAATTAAGTTAGAGTCTGACTAATATAGAGAGTGGCACTAGGATTGGGCATAAATGTGTTTCCATATTTTCTTGAGACAAATAGCCTAGCTCTTTTACCTAAATAAATGTTTGTTACTTTAACCTGCTTCTCTTTCAGAAACTGTATTTGTTATTTGGGGCACCAAAATATTACTATTATTGGTTTAAAACACTGGTTATACATTACTTTACTCTGCACACATTATTTGTTGTGTTTATGAACATGCCTTTCTTTATTTTCCTCTTATGTTTTTGCATAACAGTGAAATTAGAGAAGGAAAGCAACTCAGTCATCTAGCTCTAGATCCTATTGTTTTTAAGTTTATTTATTTTGAGACAGAGACAGTGCAAGTGGGGGAGGGGCAGAGAGAGAGAGGGGGAGAGAGAGAATCCCAAATAGACTTCACACTGTCAGTGCAGAGCCCGACACAAGGCTCAAACCCACAAAACTGTGAGACCATTACCTGAGCCGAAACCAAGAGCCAGACGTTTAACCGACAGAGCCACCCAGGTGCCCCTATATCCTATTTGTTGACAATGTTAATGCTTTTAAATCAATCTTCTAGAATTTCTTTCCCAATTTAATAAAATGAAGCAACTTCTCCAAAGTTTTACAGCAATGTGTTAGGTAGGTTTTCATATACTCCCTAGCTTTTCCTTTGTTCTCTATTAAATGGAAAATTCAAGCCAATGATAACAATAAAAGGGGCACAGAATGAGAAAGGACACTGTGGTAGGAATGGGCATGACTAGAACTGAATGGTTTTGGCTGGGTGCAACAGCAAGTTTACTGGTTCTAGAGGGAATTCAAGGTAAGATTAGTTGTCCCTAGCCTCAAGATGGGATAATTAATAAATATTAAAAGGTTTTTTTTTTTTATCCAATGACTTCATTTATTCAACAAATATTTTTAAGTCTACATGGCTGATACTGTTTTAGGCTCTGAGGATGTCAACAAAGAGACCAAAATCCATGCTATTGTAAAGTTTATATTTTAATGGAATAAGAGAGACGAAATAAACAAGCACAATGTGCCATTGTGAGCTAGCAGTAAGTGCTTTGGAGAAAGGCAAAGGATGAGAGACAGAGAGCAGGCAAGCCATAAGGATATGTAGGTGAATAATATTTTGGCAAAGAAACAGCCAAGTACAAAGGTCCTGAGGCAGGAATGTGCTTATAGTGTCTGAGCTATTGCAAAGTGTTCAACACCGCTGGAGTGGATTAAGCAAAATAGAGCAAAGTACCAGGAGAGGCGTCAGCAGTTTATTATCTGCGTCTGTTCTTACAGTGACCCTACACAGTAAGTTATTATTAAGCCAGTTAGGACACTGAAGGCCAAGAAAGCTTATGTGAAATATTTAAAACACAGTTATGAGGTGATAAACAAAGATTTAAACTCAGGTCTTTCAGGTTCTATTACTCACCCTAGCTCACAATAGCCACAAGGTAAACAAACGTTTAGGATTTTGCAAGTCCTCTACTAAACCACTCTAGCCCTCTACTAAACCACTCTAGCCGGCAATGAGTAATGGCGGAAGTAATCGCATCATAGGGATTTTGGCAGATGTTACAAGTCAGAAGCTTTTTATTTTTTTTTTAAATTATTCCTAGATAACTAAGTATCCATTTCACCTTTAAAGCTTTTCCAAATTAAACATGTTTACAGTTTCAACTGCTAGCCCACTCTTGTGACTAATTTCTGTAGAGGCAGGAATTGCTCCTACGTAACCTAGGTTAATCTCACTGGAGTCTTTCTGGTACTTTACATAATTGTCCTGATAATTCCTATTGAATAATTCTTTTCTCTAAATTCAAAATTCTGTGACCCTTTAAAATAAGTCTACTTTAGGCAAATTGGTGAGAGCAGGCGGCTAATGAGGTTGCGTTTATGGTTCAGTCTCCGTACGGGTCAGTCTGCGTCACACAGAGACCAAGTCTATTCAACAAGTAATGGCCTGGTCAGCTGGCCTCAGATTTGTAGTGTTGAGCACAAGGAGAAAGAATGAAAATAGTTCTTAGCAAATCAAGTATCATTGTTGGAAAAATCAACTGTGAGTTAGCGGCAATAACTTTTTCACACAGTAAACGAATCATTGTGATTTCATCTATCTCTATAATTTTAGTTATCCTTCCTCGTAAATGTAGTTGAAGGGTAATTATTTACAGTCAGCATCAATTTTTAAATAAGGAGGGTCAGAACATTCAGATTCAGGCCCTGGTCCAACAGTCAGTTGCCTGTCCATGAATGCATCATTGAGGCCGACAGGTCTCTAATTGCTCATTTGTAAAGTGAGGGGGGGGTAGGTTATATAATGACCAAGTTTTCTTTGAGATCTACATTTGATGATTCCATGATTATTTTAAATGGTTGAATCTTAGAGTTTTAGAAGAGTATTTTTAGTAATCTCATTCCCTATGAGCTAGCTTTCGCTAGGTTACACTACAGTAACAAACAGACCCAACATTTCAGTGGTTTACAACAAAAAAGATTTATATTTTGTTTCCACAGTACAGTTTGATTGCAACCTCATGTGTCTTTTTCATCTGGGCACACAAGTGGAAGGGGAAATTCCTTTCCAGAAAGTGGCGTTTTCATGGCAGAGGGAAAACAGCGATGGTAGAACCATGTAAAGTCTCTCAAACCTTTAGCTTGTAGGTGGCTTACGTCACTTTGGCTCACATTTCACTGTCCAAAGCAGGTTGTGTGGCTAAGCCTGATGTCATTGGACCAGGGATGTATTATGGCAGAAAATATTTGAAGCAAATAATATAGTCTACTTCATTTTTCTCTTGTTTCCAACTTCCAGGAAGATATTTCTTTTCTTTTTTTTCAATACATATATTTTTAATTAATTAATTTATTTTGAGGGAAAGAGAGAGAGCATGTGCATGTGAGTAGGGGTGAGGTAGAGAAAGAGGAGAGAGAATCCTAAGCAAGCTCCACACTGTCAGTGCAGAGCCTGATGCTGGGTTCAAGCTCATGAACCATGAAATCATGAACGGAGCGGAAACTGAGTCAGGCACTCAACCAACTGAGCCACCCAGTGGCTACAGGAAGATATTTCTAAACAACTTTATTTAAATAACCATTGGGGATGGTTATTTAAAGTGAATGAATAATGAATCATACGATTTAAATGACATTGACAAACATTTCAACAAATATTTTTTTAAGCAATTAAATATGAGTTAGGTATTGACTATAGAAAAGACCTTTATTCTCCAAGAATATCCATACTACAGTGGAGTGGACAGAGGTATAAAGGTACACATTGTGGTCTAAGAGAATAATCACACTTTGAGATATTGTCAGATGTCTAAGCATTGATCTGGGCATTCTTTCCAGTTGTAGAGATAGAAAATTTAGGTCAAAAGGTCAAACTAGTCTTGTGATATAAAGAAATGTTTTCTGAAAGGGAATACAATCCAGCTTGCTCTGAAATAATTGGCCCTAATAAAATTATGGTTTGATGTTAATTTCAATTCAAATTTGGGGAATGGCACACCCGGTTTGTATGTTATAAATTCCTATGTGTCTTCATCTTGATTTATCACTAGAACCTTGAAAGGAAAAGCTGTTTCCCTCTGTACTCACTACTTTACTCACACCCAATACGTCAACCCTTCTGTCCACAAATTGTGTGTGTTTTCCCTCACCAAGTGATTCTCCAATTCTCTGTGGATACCAGCTGGGCGTCCCATAATTCAGTTCAATTCTGATACTATGTACCTGCGATCGGTGCCAACTGCACAGGTTAAGGTCTCCGTCTCCCAAGCCCACCCACCCCCACCACCCCCACTTCACACACCAATTGCAAGTCCAGTTGTCACTTGTGCTTCTGACAGACTGGCTGTGAATCAGAAGTTCCCACATCTACTTTCTCAGGTTTGGTAATTTGCTAGAGTGGCTTACGGAACTCAGGAAAAAAAACCCAAAAACAAAACAGTTTACTTACCAGATTCTGATTTACTCTACAAGGATACGACTCTGGCACAGATGGAAGAGAGGCCTAGGGCAAGACATGGAAGGTGGAAAAGGATGCAGAGGTTTTGTGCCCTCTCCAGGAACCTCCACGTGTTTAGTAACCCGGAAGCTCTCCAAACTCCTCCAGTTAGGGTTTTTTATTGAGGCTTCATTGTATAGTCAGGACAATTAAATCATTGACCATTGCTGATTAAATCAACCTCCAGTTCTTTTCCCTTCCCCAGGGATCAGGTGATGGGGCTGAAAGTTCCAACCACCTAATTACACAGTTGGTTCCCCAGGCAACCAGCCCCCATCCTGTGGTTATCTAGGGGTTTTCCAAAAATCACCTACTTAACAACCACTGGTGTGTTTAGAGGGCTTACTATGATTTAACAAGCCACTCCTTTCAACTTTATTGCTTTGAAACGATTTCAGGAACCAAGGACAAAAGCCCAAATATTGTAAAAACAATGCTCCGATGCCTCTTGGGAAATTACAAGAGTTTTAGGAGCTATGTGCCGGGAACTATGGACGAAGGCATATCACAAAATCACACATCTCTACCAGAGGTTGGGTAGCAAAAGAGAAGAGAAATAAAAATGCAAGGCTTTACATTTTAGGTATCAATGCCTAAAAACTGCAACAAACACACTATTATAAGAAGTGTTGTTAAAACAAGAACTGAGACAAATAAAAATTTTATTTTAGGAAAATCCATTTGAATCAGGCCGTGCCAAATGGGAAACAGGAGCATTTCCCTGACAAGAGCTAGGGGAAGGACTTTTATAGACAGCAGGTGGAAGCAAAGTAAGGAAATTGTTTGATTGGCTAATACTTTAAGCTGTTGCCTTTATTTGGGAAAACCCAGTTGACTGTGATTGGTGGTCCTCAGGTTTTGATTTCTCTCTCTTTTTTTTAAGGTTTATTTATTTTTAAGAGAGAAAGAGAGAGAGAGAACATGGTGGAACAGTCAGAGAAAGAGGGAGACAGAGAATCCAAAGCAGGCTCCATGCTGACAGCAGAGAGCAGGATGTGGGGCTTGAACTCATGAACTGCGAGATCATGACCTAAGCTGAAATCGGTGCTTAAGCGACTGAGCCACCCAGGTTTTGATTTCTTAACTTTAAGGCGTTACAGATGTAGGTTTTGGTTTGCTTATGGAGGCTTGCTAAGGCATTGGGCTACCTCAGCAGGGGCCTTCATGTTTAATACTTTATGGATGAAAAGCCTTAAGAGAAGCTGCTGCACACTCTCAACAATAGCCAAATTATGGAAAGAGCCTAAATGTCCATCAACTGATGAATGGATAAAGAAATTGTGGTTTATATACACAATGGAATACTACGTGGCAATGAGAAAGAATGAAATATGGCCTTTTGTAGCAACATGGATGGAACTGGAGAGTGTGATGCTAAGTGAAATAAGCCATACAGAGAAAGACAGATACCATATGGTTTCACTCTTATGTGGATCCTGAGAAACTTAACAGAAACCCATGGAGGAGGGGAAGGAAAAAAAAAAAAAAAAGAGGTTAGAGTGGGAGAGAGCCAAAGCATAAGAGACTTAAAAACTGAGAACAAACTGAGGGTTGATGGGGGGTGGGAGGGAGGGGAGGGTGGGGGATGGGTATTGAGGAGGGCACCTTTTGGGATGAGCACTGGGTGTTGTATGGAAACCAATTTGACAATAAATTTCATATATTGGAAAATAAATAAATAAATAAATAAAGAGAAGCTGCTGCAATCTGCCTATTACATTACGGACTATATCTCTACATTTTCTCCTAAGATAATTGTAAAATAATTAAAGAATTATTTTCCCTGTTTGTTAACCTAAATAATTGTAGGAATAAGTAGAAATTTTCTTCTCCTAACTAGCCTCATTATATCTAATTTATTTTGTCTTCTGGCTCCCTTTATGCAACCCTCTATGGAGCACTGAAACCAGGGCATATATACGCTATTTAATTTTCTGCTCAGCTGCAGGAGCCAGCTAACTAGCTGCTGGGACCACTTGAGGTGTTGAACTAAGCCCTCCAACTAAGGCAAGTTTGCATGAACTTGCTGTTTCTCTAGGCTTGGAAGAAAAAAAAAAAAGAGATGCAAACGTGTCCGTATTGAGGGACTCAGTGTCAAAAGCAGAAGGAACCCATTAAGTCCTACCCATTTATTGTCCTATTGCTTGTGTTTGGATCGAATAAATCTCTAGAATCTTACTTATTTTTAAATCACGGGATTCTATGAATCCTACTTTCCTTGGATGTCAGGTACAACTAAACTTAGTTACCGGTCTTTGTCAGGCCTTACACTGAGTAGTTTACACAGTTTATCTCATTTAATACTTGCAAAAAAGCTTGCAAAAAAGACAATTATTCCATTTTGCATAGAAATCTAAGGCTTAGAGAGGAAAAGTAAAGCCATTCACTGAATAGCTCACTCAAACATCTATTTTGTTTGTTTGTTTGTTTAATGTACTTTTCAATATACCACATCACACAGTCAGAATTTGGAAATACTGATTCCAGTATTCATGAGACCTTTTCAACATTGGGCAATTTAAAAATTTTGGTCCCCCCAGAATTACATAGCTTTTATATAGATATAGCATGAGAGCTCTGCATCCAGACTTTTGGCTTTGTGAAGGAAAACATTAATGCAAATATGGGTTCAAGCCCCACATCGGGCTCTGTGCTGACAGCCCAGAGCCTGGAGCTTGCTTCAGATTCTGTCTCTCTCTCTCTCTCTCTCTCTCTGTCTCTGCCCCTCCCCTGCTGACACTCTGTCTCTCTCTCTCTCTCTCAAATAAATAAACATTAAAATTTTTTTAAAAAGGTATTAAATAAAAATTATATATCATGTATCCATTGATGTAAAATGTTGGGGTCTGGGAATGAATGGTCAAGAAAGAATTCTTGAGACGTCTTTGATGCAAAAAAAGCGGTTTTATTAAAGCATGGGGACAGAACCCATGGACAGAAAGAGCTGCACTGGGTTTGTGAGGAGCGATTGATTACATACTTTCAAGTTGGGAGGGGGTTAGGAATAGTGCAAGTCTCTAAGGAATTTGGAAGCAAGGTTCCAGGACCTTGAAGGGACATTTTCTGCTGTCTCATAAAACTTTAGTCATGAGACCCTTCAGATGTGTATCAGAGGGCCATGTGTTTAGAGGATGATTGCTAACATATATCTTGGGGGATAGAGATAAAGGAAGTTTCCAAAGGGATTTTTATATGTTAAAGAAGACTCACAGGATCCTGGAGGTCGAGCTAATGTCAAGCTAAGGTTGTCTTTTGCCTTTAGCAAAATATTAACAATGAGGAAGTTGAGTTCCTGAAGGAAGGTCATCCTGCCTATCTCAAGGACTTGTCAATAGGCTGTAAGTTGTAAGGAAATTCAATGTTTTTTCTACATTTCTTTTGCCTTTGTTCTCCACATCATTCATCACCAGAGCATGTGCTACAAGTATAATTTCAAATATCAACATATTGTATATCTTCAAAGGGAATTTGTTGTGAGATGATGATAGAATTTCAAGGAACCATAAACTTGAGGAATAAACTGGCTTTACAAAATCCAAATATCATACTGACCATGTATGCTATCAGGCCCATTTCTCTAAGGCATTTTTTTAAGTATAACTTATTGTCAAATTGGCTTGCATACAACACCCATCAATGCCTTTCACCCATTTTCCTCTCTCCCCCACCCTCCCATCCACCCTCAGTTTGTTCTCTGTATTTAAGAGTCTCTTATGGTTTGCTTCCCTCCCTCTCTGTTTGTAACTATTTTTTCCCCTTCCCTTCCCCATGGTCTGTTAAATTTCTCAAGTTCCACATATGAGTGAAAACATATGATATCTGTCCTTCTCTGACTAACTTATTTCACTCAGTATAATACCTTCCAGTTCCATCCATGTTGCTGCAAATGGCATGATTTCCTTCTTTCTCATTGTCTCTAAGGCATTTTTATTTACTCTAATAGGTAATCTAAAATGTAATCATTTTTTACTCTAAAATTGGAATTGCTTACAGTACAGGTTATCACAAAGATACATCTCATTAATTCTTAGGGTCAATTATAATCCCTACCATCAACATAGCTGTTTATTTTTTTAAATGAAGAGTAGCGTTCTTATTCTTTTTCTTGCAAATATTTTAATGAAGTTTTTATTTAACTCTATTTGATTTTGCTATTTTATGGCACATATTAGTCATGTGTTTTGTTTTTTTTTATTTTTTTTCAACGTTTTTTATTTATTTTTGGGACAGAGAGAGACAGAGCATGAACGGGGGAGGGGCAGAGAGAGAGGGAGACACAGAATCGGAAACAGGCTCCAGGCTCCGAGCCATCAGCCCAGAGCCTGACACGGGGCTCGAACTCACGGACCGCGAGATCGTGACCTGGCTGAAGTCGGACGCTTAACCGACTGCGCCACCCAGGCGCCCCAGTCATGTTTTGCAAACTATATCAATCAGTGAGGTTTTGTGTACGGTAATGTTTTATACAATGTGTAAAATAAACACATGGGGGTGATTTAAGTGGTGGGTTTTTTATGGGTTCCAAGTCCAAATGTTATGATTCAGTTATTCCCGGGTCCCCCCCAGGAATAGCTAATCCATAGTTTAACAAAACAGGAGTTGGAAGATTATTGCTTCTCAAAGTATGGCAAAGAGTGGTATGAGGGAAGAAGTGAGGAGAGTAGGGGAGTGACGGGTAAGAAAAAGCAAGAAGCCACCAAGGCACAGTGCATTTGGGACCCATGAACAGAAAAATGCACCAGTGGGGAATTGATGTGAGATGAGGGGGTATGGGTGAGGTCCATGTAAGAAAAGGCTTTAAATGTGATCATGAAAAGTCATCCTCTTGTTAGAGTTGTCCAGGTGTTTTCCCATCATGGCCCACAGAGAAAGGATAATACATGACTGCCACACTTGCTCACATTGTCAGGATGGTTGACAACCAAAGATGACCATGTGATGCCTCCTGCAGCCCTGGAAGTCCTATAACCTACTCTCTGCACACATACTGGGGAGTGCCACTGAAGATGATGGGAAGACACTGAAGGACTTTAAAAAGGAGCACTGAATGTTCAGCCTTGGCCACAACGAGGATGTACTAAGTAGGGGCAAGGCTGTAGGTAGAAAGACTTCGTATAAAGTGATGGGGACCTGAAACATTGTGGCCAGAGTAAACAGGAAGAAACAGGGGTGGACATAGAATATTTAGGGGAAAATCAGATTAGCATTTGATAAGAAATGAGTGAGAGGGAAAGGGTGTATAGTGGATGATGATTTCTAGGCTTCTAAATCTTACATGGTATGACATCATCTCAAATGGTAAATGCAGTAAAGGATGCAGGATGAATACTTAGAAATTGAAATTTTGATTTTGAAATATAAGGGGGACATTCAGGTGAAGATGTCCATGAGGCGGTTGGAGATACCCTTCCAAAGTTCAAGGGAAACACCCAATTAGGAGAGGAAGAGTTGAGTTCTCACTTGCTAATAACTATCACTGAGCCCGTACTATGGACTATTTACTGTGGACTACTTACTATTTACTATGATAGGAACAGGAAACAGAAAAAGTCTAGAGAGAAAGTCTATAAAAAATTTTTACCTTATGGATCAAAGCCTTAAATATGAATGTACATACCTAATGACTCAGTAACTCTACTAGGAAAATAATAACTGAAAACGAGGGCAAAGATTAACATGCCAAAGTAGCCATAAATAACATTTGTATATACTGAGAAATTAGAAATAGCCTTAACGAAATCAATAAAAAATACGGGTACATTTGTACTTCAGCATTTGTCCTAATTGTACTAATGAAATCAATCAAACACATGGATACATTTGTACTTCAGCATTTGTACTAAGAAAATATTTGAAACATAAATAGTTTTGCTTTACGCTCCAGTATCTAGGGTCACTTTCAAAGATAGAAACACAATCCAGTAACCAAAATTAAAGCAATTTAAATATTTTGTGGTGCCTCTTAAGAAACACATAGAAATACAGAATATAATGCATAGAAAAACCTTCAAAAAACCTCTTTCTCCATGTTTCTGTCCTCACCATCTCTCCCCCCTTCCCCATGTCCAATCTCTCAGCCTTCCCAAATATCCTTCCTCCTAAAAGCCTCATAGTTTCCTCCCTTTTCTTCCTCTTTGAAAAAAATCTCAATAAAAGTCTCCTGTCTTGGATTCTCAAATCTCATTTCTCTCTTTCCCCATTATATTAATTTTGCATCAGGAAAAACCCAGGAATAAAGCTGGAATGGATAAAACGAGTCACAGAGGTTGGGGGAGGAGTAGGAGAGATGAGCAAATAAAACCAAATTTACTCTAGATGGCAAGGAAAGGGGGAAAGGATGTCAACAACTCATTCAAAAGGTAACTTTTGGAGTACCTGTGTGGCTCAGTCGGTTACGTGTCTGACTCTTGATTTTGGCTCAGGTCACAATCTTGAGGTCCTGAAGCCCTGGCAACGGGCTCACACTGGGCATAGAGTCTGCTTGGGACTCTTTGTCTCCCTTCTTCTCTGCCCTCTCTGGTTTGCACGTGCACACGCGTGCACACACACTCTCTCTCTTTCTCAAAAAAAGTTAAATTTTGTCTCTCCCAAAATAAAAGTGAAAAAAAAAAAAGCATACAGAATGTCAAATTGTATGTCAGGTATAACATATATGTGATGTAGGAAAAAAAGTAGGCAAAAATCTTTAATAATCATAAAATAGAATATTATTGATACTAAATTTTATTTAAAAATAATATAGGTGATTCTAACAAATTTTAAGTCACAGAGCTCCTGCTAAGAGAAGGAGCTATTTATTGACAAAAATATTAAGTAAATATTTTCTGTTTCTAAGATGCTGAAAATATATGCTTCTTAGAGAGAAATCAGTTTTGAAAATATGTAAGAAATGAGAAAAAGTTCATTTCAATTGTAAGCTATATGACCCTGACCCATTTCACTCAAACTCTGTATTTTCTCATCTGCAAAATGGAAATGGTGAATATTTCTAACTTCTTTGGAGTATTGTGAGGATTAAATAAAATAATGTATGTGTGACATCCTCTCTGCTTTACCAAAAATTGTGGTCTTAATTTCAGATCGACAGTCAAACTCAGGATTCACAGTAGGCTTCATCAAGCGCTAAGGTTGGTTATCTTTAAGAAAGTTTACAGGTCAAGCATCATGGCACAAATAACAACAACATAGCAGTGGTCTCATGATCCCTAAGTACAGCTTTGGATGTCCCAATCATTCTGCACACTGGGTGTGTGTAGTCACGAGGAACAAAGTTGACTGGATACAAACAACTTCAGCTTAGGGAAGTTGCTGAGGTCCCTTCAGCTTTTATATCAAGCCATATGAACATAACTGTTTAGTCTAATCTCCTCAGGTCTATGTGACTAACCCCCACTTTCCAGGGCAGCTCCATTTCATTAGTTTCCAATCACTCATTAAACAAACTTGACAATGAGTTTCGTGCTTAGTCCAGTACACAGGCCTTTCATTTATCTTGTATCTGACAGGGGTAATTTATAACTATTCCTGAGTTGCTGCTGCAAGACTAAAGGTCACATCTTCAGGCATGCCTGACTCTAGAGAAAAGATGAAAGAAACAGGAGTTAACCCTTCTTTTCCAGTATGTAAAAGGCTGAGACACATAGTAAACAAATAAAAATCTTACAATCGTTGCACTTGTCTTTTAAAAGCTGAGAGATCAAGTGTTCATTATAGTACTATAATTGTTTTAGGAAGAGAACAAGGGGATCTGCTGCTTGGTTGGAATCTTTTCCTCATTGACAACTTTTCGAAATGATCATTGCTAAAATCAGTGGTTCTCACTATGTCTCCATCTCAATGCTTTCACATATAATAAAATTTAAACCTATTCTGCCCTCCAAATCATATTGTGATGCAGGTTAATGATTATCATAGGAGACTAAAAATGTCAGGGATTGAGGGATGGTGACAAATTGTGGTCTTGAGAGCTGGTTATTGAAATAGGTTGGAGATGAAGGCTATTGAAGTGTGAGGTAGTCATTAAACTGTGAAGGATTGTTCCTATCCACACTGAAGTCCCCCTGGAGTAGGAAGTTACTAGATGGTAGTTGGGATAATTGTTTGGAGGGAGTGAAAAGGCAAAGCTCCTTGTCCCCCAAGGGCATGGCTTCTAAGGAGATTGTGCAAGAAAATGATAGCTAAATTACTTTTAATAATAAATGACCATGAATTTGGGGGGTCAGAGAGTAAATAAAGAGACCGTGGGAAATAAGAGGGTGAGGGAAGAGATTGGTCAACTTGGCAAAAAGTTGATACCTCCAGAGAAAATCACCAGTGAAACATTCCTCGCTGAGGGATGTACAAAGGACTAGACAAAAATGTCAAATTCTCAACTTTAACTCATCTGTATTACTGTATTTTAAAGTCTCTCTGTTTCTCCAAAACTTCTGTGAGATTTTATTACTTTTATAGCCTTGGGGAGTGGAATGGTGAATAATGGTGAACTTGAGCTCTACGTAGATATAGTGTGACTCAAGTTTGCCTCTCTGCTGAGGCCAATGTGATGGGCACAGGAGATTTCTGAGAGATCACAGTCCAGAAGTCGAGGTGGTGACTGACTGCAAAATGAGAAGTAGCCCTTGATGTGGTGAAACATTCTGTGCGGAGGTGGAGCACAGGTGCGTGACTCAGGAGACAAAGCTCCTCCCGTTTTCTTTCTTTCTTTTTTTTTAAGTTTACTTATTTATTTTGAGAGAGAGAGAGTGTGTGCATGCATGGGAGGGGCAGAGAGAGAGAGAAGAGAGAGACAGAGAGAGGATCCCAAGCAGGATCCACACAGTCAGTACAGAGCTAGATGTGGGGCTCAAACCCAGGAACTGTGAGATCATCACCTGAGCCGAAACCAAGAATCAGATGCTTAACTGACTGAGCCACCCAGGCACCCCAAAGTTCCTCCTATGCCAGGGGAGAGACACATGCTGATTAAGTAATGAGAAGAATCATCTAGATAGAACTGAAACTTTTTCAATAAATTATCATTTTTCTTACCAATTTAGTTTTGCTTATTTTCTGAATTAGAGGAGAATATTACACACACACACACACACACACACACACACACACACACACGTTTTCTTGGGTCTATGTGTACTTCTTGGACTTCTTAGCCAGCACTGTAAAGTCATTGTTTGTTAAAATTAATCTTCAGTGTTATCACAGGTTATTTGTGCCTGAAGACCACTGGATATCTTGGATGACCTCCTAATGCACCATCCAGCTTTAAGAAGAAATCACTTGGGGCACCTGGATGGCTCAGTAGGTTAAGCCTCTGATTTCGGCTCAGATCATGATCTCACAGTTTGTGAGTTCGAGTCTTGCTTTGGGGTCTGGTCTGACAGCTCAGACCTGGAACCTGCTTTGGATTCTGTGTCTCCCTCTCTCTCTGCCCCTCCTCTGCTTGCGTTCTGTCTCTCTCATTCTCAAAAATAAATAAAAACATTAAAAAAATTAAAAAAAGAGATTACTGACACAGTTCTCATTTTTTGCATTGTAATTTTATAAACACATTGTTTGTATCTGTAATTTCAAGCAAAGTCATATGGTCAACAGGAATAATTAAAATTTGCTTTGGTTATTTAAACATTTGGATCATTTTGTTTCTGGTTCAAGGGTAAAGGAACACTACTTTGAATTCTATTAATTGTCTTCCTCATGGATCATTGGACATTTATGAATAAAAATTCATAAATATCAGAGAATTCTCAAAGTAAACTTAGGTTGGTAGATTAGTTTATTATGTAATATTTATGTGCTTCTGGAATTCCAAAAATTCACATTGTGTTGCATTGTATTCACACATTCATAGGTCACAGGAGGGGTAAAATGAATTTCTGGAATATAGTCCAAATAAGTAGGAGTTAATTAAGAAACATAATTAAAATATAATTAAATATAAAGTAGTTCTATTTTAGAAGCAGAAAGGCAGAACTTGATAATAAAGAGACTGAATTTGATAAACCCTAAATTGGGAGGACAACATAGGTGGTTCTAGCCCTTTGAACTACTGAATACCTTCATGCTACTGTAACTAGCCTAATAAATCCAAATAGTCTACCGCAGTACCTAAAATTTTCTCCTCAGAGTTTGTTGCTTTTGTTAGTTAAGACTGTACAGAAGGTTCACTTATTAAAAGAAAATTCTACATTAATCCATCAACTCATCAACATAGATTTACTTTCAGTTCACTAATTCAGACACTTGAAGCAAGAAGACCTAAATAGATCAACTGTGGAAGAGTTTGGAAAACATTTTAAGCATGCAAAATTGGTTATAGTGGACCCTGTGATGGGGATTCTCACTGACCCTAATGCAGAATGGGTACACTGACTTCTTACCGTAAGGACAGAGTATTGAAGAAAGCTGTTGGAGGTAGTAACAATGCAACATTCACTCATGCTCAGTTTACCTATGGCTTACCTGAAAAAAAAAAAGAAAAAGAAAGAAAAAGAAAAAGAAAGAATCATTCTTCTCAAGAAGGAATAAGGAATACAACTAACTAATCAAATTATCTACCTGGAATTGCCTTCCTTCTTAGCTATATAAATTTAGGTAAAAATGAAAAGCAATCCATTGCACTTAAAGGTCATATCTGAAGGACACTTCCACTTCTTGAGCAAATGGAATAACAAGGACTGGAATTACTCTCCAGTCTGAAGCATAAAAAAAAATTGACAAAATATATGAAATGATGGTTTTCAAGGTGTGGACTACTAGGTAATGAAGGACAGTTATCCCCAAGGACTGGGAAACAAACAAAGTGAGCCTTACAATTGTCTGAGTTTACTATGTTGAGAAAGTTTCCAGGTAACAGCATAGGAAGGATGCACCTGGGTTGAGCTCAGTAAATCACTGACTTGAAGGGGCAAAGTCGAATTTTGAGGAGATCCAAAGAATTCACAGTACAGAGTACTGGAGGAGATTTCTGCACAGAGACAGAATACCAGAGATCTGCAGAAGCTTCCTTTGAGTATTAAGCTGAGTGCTGATCAGCTCATACATGTGATGAAACTGCCCAAGGCCTGGGAAAGGATATGCCCTGAAATGATTAGAGATTGTAGTGGCCAGCACTCACAGAGGGCTGAGAGCAGTACCTATTTCCACTGGCCAGACTAGATAACCTCATGATTTACAAGACATTGGATAGAGTAAACAGAGGGTCTTGCTCAGTATTGGTGAATAACCAGTTCTAGACTCAGCCTACTCTTGTGTTACTTAACAAATCTTAAAAGCAAATATGAAAGAGATCAAATATTTCCAAATAACTTAGCTGCATCCCAGAACAAACTTTAAGAATATTTATAGGAATATAAAAATAACCAGCACCTAAGAATGTAAAATTCATAATCAAATGGAAAAGGCATGCAAAGAAATAGGAAAATAAGACCCACATGAGGATAAAAATCAGTCTGTCAAAAGTGATCACAAACTGACACAGAAATTAGAATTATCAGGTAAGGACATTAAAACAATTATTATAACTGTATTACAGATGTTTTAAAAAGTTAAATAGGCACATAGTTGATATAAAACAAAAGATTCAAATCAAACTTAGATTAAAACAACAATATACTAAATGAAAAGTACATTGTATAGGATTAATGAGAAATGACATTGAAGGAAAGATGGGCGAAATGAACACATAGCAATAGAGACTATCCAAAACTTAAACTACACAGAGAAGTGAGGATTAAAAACAAAACAAAGTAAAACAAACAAGCAAAAAAACACACCTAAAAACAGAGCAATAGTGAGATGTGGAACAACTTCAAGAGGTCTAGTATACATGCAATTGGAGTCCTTGAACAAGGGGATGTGGAGAAAAGATATTTGAAGGAATAACGGGCAAACTTCCCAAGGGGATAAAATCTACAAACCCACAAATCGAACAAAGGAAAACAAAACAGAGAACAACAAGAAAAAAACAACCTTCAAAGCACCCCAAGCCTTCTTCTCCTTTGCAAAAACAAAAACAAAAACAAAACAAAACACCAAAAACATATGCCAAGCATAAAGAAAACTACCCCAAAACACATCATAATCAAATTGCTCAAAATAAATGGTACAGAGACAGTCTTAAAGGCAGCCAGAGGAAAAAAAAAGACATATGACATACAGAGGAACAATGACAAGAATGAGAGCATGTCCCCTTGGGTAAATACATAACTAGCGAGGCATCTCGTGGCAGGTTGATTATATTATACCACTTTTAATATGGAGGGGATGTGATTTATTCCAACTGAATTGGACAATTGTTCTACATTTGGATTTGTTTCTCCTACCCACCATAGTTATCAAAACAACACAATCCATACACTACTAAATGCTATAATCATATCATGTTACTCCATACAAAATTGTTTCTGTTTTTCCTTATTGCTATCCAATCTTATATTGGGACTGTTATTGATGTTTAATATTATAGTTATTTCATAGGGTATAAAATGTCAGGATAAAATTTTGACTAGATGTGGAAAGAAATGCCCAGTATAGTAGGCATCCTTAAGATGGCCCACAATGATCTCCCCTACCCCACCCATGGTATCCATGCCCTTGTGAAACCCCTTCTCTTTGACTATGGCTGAACCTAGTTCCTATTATAAATAATATAAAAGTAATGGGATGTCACTTTTGATATTAGATTATAAAAAACAGTAGCTTCCACCTGGCGTGCTTACTCGTGTTCACTTGTTTGCTTGCTCTGAGGGAAGCCAGCTGTCATATTGTGATCTTCCCTATGGAGGGGTCTTATGGCAAAGAGTTGCCTAAGGCTAACAGCCAGTGCTGAACTGAGGCCCTGAATCCAAAGATGCAAGGAACTAACCTGTCCAAAACTACACCGGTGACTTTGGAAGCAGATTGTCCCCTTGTTAAGCCTCCAGATGAGACTGCAGTGCAACCCGAGCCAACAGGATGACTGTGACCACATGAAGGACCTTGAGACAGAAATTTCCAGTTAAACTGTGCCTAGATTACTGACACAGAAACTACATGTTAATAAATGTTTGTTGTTTTAAGCTACTAAGTTTGGAAGGTGATTTATTATATGACAAGAGATAACTACCACATTCAGAGATCCTAGAGTTGGAGAATGATGTGTCAAAAATTCTGAAATAGAAAAATTAAAAGAGCCAAATCAATAAATAGTATTTAGTAAGAGTTTATGGTACACATAGGAAAGCTCACGGACTGGAAGCTTTTAAATTTAAATACTGATATGAATCTCAAGGCTTACAGGAAGGCTTATAAAGTGAAAATGAGCACGTTGTTTAACCTTGACAATGACTGATTATTTCAATGGGGGTTTCCAGATTGCAGGGGATTGGTTAAAAATTATTATCTTGCACGATATTTAGGAAGATGACTTAATTTTCTTGTATGATTATCAGAGACATTTACAAGAAATAACCTAAGTTTCACTTGTTTTGCAGAATGAGTTAAATTAAGTTTCACTTGTGTGGTTTTCTCAGCCAGGGAATTTCCAAGTCTGGTCTCCATTTTGTATTTAACATCTATAATAATGAGCATATGAGGAGAAAGGGTCCTGGTGTTTTCTTTTTGAAGATGAAGAGTTTTATTATATTAGGTGGGAGTCTATTGTTTTATTTTTGAAGTTTACAGATGGAACAACGGTGCCTGTTGATGACTAGTAGGCATGCACAGAAATACATGATTGTTCTACTCAACAATTTTTGAACACCGTTTTTACAGTTACACAATTTCCCATTTTGTATTATCTTCTCAAGGTGAAAGTCAGACTCCTTGGTAGCTAGAACACAGGTATGAGACCTACATTCCATCAAACAGATAGACATGCATGACACTTGGACTTTGAAGTAGGCAGATGAAGTGACAGCTCTGCCCGGTAGACCTTGGCATAACAATATTCGGCAAGCATGATGATAGAACTGTTTGTTTTCCTTCAAAGGCAAGTTGGTGGAATTCTGGCACTGGTACTGAAAAATACTGAGGCCAAGAGGCAGTAGCAACGGAGTTTCCCTTAGAGAAATCCTTGTGGTAGGGCTGCCATTTTTCTTGGCTGCACCCTTCAGAGCCAAGATGTTTGACTTTCAAGAGAGGCTCTGGGCTATCCAAAGTTCTTTCATAAAATTCTTTTATATTTAACACAGAGAGGATTCTGTGGTTGGCAACTAAAATCATTTTTCTGAGAGATTATAACTTATTGAATGGTCCATTATTTTCCCAGTGACTTGTCGTTATACTTCTGCATATATAGGTGGTTCTAAGTTTTCTGGTTCCACTCGTCTTTTGTCTACCCCCGTACCAGTAACACATCATATTAATTATTAGAGATTTTTAAAATACCTTACCTATCAGTTTATGAGATTACTGAACTAAAAATCTTTCACACGTGTTGGCAAAGAATAAAGAAAATTATCTTTGTAATTTCATCTACTTTTGGGTTTCTAAGCTTTATTTTATGTGCATACGAGTTCGTGATTATTGTATCTGTGTGGTAAATTGTCCCACTTGAAATTATTCCTTTTTACTCCTAGTAACATTTTTTTTCTATAAAGGATGGTTGGTATTAAGTTAGGTATATCAGTTTTGTTTTGGTTCATAATTTTCCTAGAGTGATGTTTTTATTGTTTCATTTCATCCTTTCTGTATCATCATGTTTTAGGGTAATTTCTTGCACATGAACTATAGCTAAATTTTGTTTTTATATTTCATTTGAAATATATTTATATATATATATATTTATATATATTTATATATTTATATTTATATATATATAATATATATATTTATTGTGCTGTGTATTTTCCTTGTATCTCCTTGTTTTATACACATAAATTTATTTTTATCCAGTTAGTGTTTATATATTAATAATTTCTTTGACTGTAAGCTTTTAACATATTATCTTTTCTATCCAATTTGTTTTTCTCGTTCTTAAGTATATGTGTTAGTATTCCATAGTACTGTCAATTGATGGGAAACGTCCTTCTGAAAAATCATTATTTTCTCCTTAACTTTTGAATGCTATCTTATCTTTGAAGGTATTATGTCTTTGTCTTCAGGTCACTATTATTTCTGTAGAGACTTGTGATCTTACCCTAATTTTGGTTCCTTTGTGGTGTCTCTATTTTCACTCTGGTTGCTTAACACATTCTCTTCATCCTCTGTAGGCTGTGATGTGCCTTGGTTGGGAATTTATTGATTTTTATTTATTTTATTTTATTTCATTTTGTTTAGCACACTCAAGACTTTTTGAGCTTTTTGAATCTGAAGCTTCACAACTCTCATGGGTTTTGAGGAATCGAGCCTTTTATCACCTGGGTACTATCTCTTTCCCATTGTTTCTATTCTGTCTGTGTAACCTTTTTAAATGATTAGGGAACTTTTTCTTCTATTCTTATCTGTTAACCTTGCTAACATATTTTCTCTTTCTCTTTTCAGCTGTGTTTAATTCATCCAGTTTTATTTATTTTTAAATTTTTTAATGTTTATTTTTGAGAGACAGAGAGAGACAGAGCATGAGTGGGGGAGGGGCAGAGAGTGAGGAAGACTCAGAATATGAAGCAAGCTCCAGTCTATGAGCTGTCAGCACAGAGCCTGATGCTGGACTCGAACTCACGAACTATGAGATCAAGACCTGAGCTGAAGCTGGATGCTTAACTGACTGAGCCACCCAGGCGTCCCTAATTCATTGAATTTTAAATGGCTATATATATAATTATTTTTATCCAGTTATATAAAAGTCATATTTGTCAGTCTATTATCTCAAGGATTGGGGTTTAGTTTCCTGTTTAATATTCAGGTTTTTAAAAAATGTTTATTTATTTTTGAGGGGGGGGGGGTTGGAGGGGCAGAAAGAGACAGAGACACAAAATCTGAAACAGGCTCCAGGCTCTGAGCTGTGAGCACAGAGCTCAGTGCAGCGCCCCAACTCACAGTCTGTGAGATCATGACCTGAGCTGGAGTCAGTTGCTTAACCGACCAAGCCACCCAGGTACCCCTAGTCTCCTGTTTATTGCTTCTGTTAACTCATTGCTTTTTGTTTTCTTCCATGACTTATGATTTTTTATTGTGATATTTTCTTTGAGAGGTTACTTTAAAAAATATTTTTTATTTATTCTATGAGAACATTTTGTGATCAGAATTATGGGAGCTTCCCTCTGAATACTTTTTTATTTGCTTTTGCCAAGAGGCCAAGTGTGCCATTGATTCAGGAATAGCTTCTATGTTCCCTTGCTAGTGTTTGTGTGTATGTGCATCAACCCCCTCCCCCCCCCCCCCCCCGCCACACACACACTTAGGGGAGGGTGACGTCAGGTCAAATGCATACTGTAAATGGAATAGATGCAAAATCTCAGAGTCTTGATTCCTTGGAGATCTGATATGCAAAGGCTAGACAGCCATTATCTTCACTGTTGCCCCCTCAAACCCTCAACAGGGGGAAGATTATTTGTTAGGCCTTCTTTTCACTGAACCCTTGGTTGCAAATCCCCCAGTTGCTTTCCATGGGCATTAAAAAACAAGCTCCTGGGGGTGCCTGGGTGGCTCGGTCGGTTAGGTGTCCAACTTTGGCTCAGGTGGTGATCTCACAGTCCGTGAGTTCAAGCCCCGCATTGAGCTCTGTGCTGACAGCTCAGAGCCTGGGGCCTGCTTCAGATTCTGTGTCTCCCTCTCTCTGACCCTCCCCCGTTTGCACTCTGTCTTTCTCTGTCTTAAAAATAAATAAACATTAAAAAAAAAAAAACAAGCTCCTGATACACAAGATCAATACTCCCCTCTTCACTTCTCCCCGCTGTTGATGAACACCCACACAAGTTGCTATACATAATTATCCTGCTGATTTTCAACTCTTTCTTTGGGTAACTCAGTGATCTCTCTTTCCTTCACCTACACATTTGTTTTATTTGATTTCGTTTTCCTGAGTATTTGTAGTGGGAGAATATTAAGTTTATATTCATTGCCATCCTGCTAAAAATAAATGCTAATTATCCATTTATTAGAGTAAAAATATCTGGGGCGCCTGGGTGGCTCAGTTGGCTAAGTGTCCGACTCTTGGTTCCAACTCAGGTCATGATCTCACAGTTTGTGAGCTTGAGCTCAGCATCAGGCTCTGTGCTTACAGTGTGGAGCCTGCTTGGGATTCTCTCTCTCCCTCTCTCTCTGCCCCTCTCTTGCTCTCTCTCTCTCTCAAAATAAATAAATAAACTTGAAAAAAAATGTACAAGTATCTGCTGAAATGGCAGGCTGTTACAGGGAACTGTTTCTTGTGCTGGGCTCCTAGTAGTAGATGTAAATGCATTTTTTTTTAAATTTTAAATGTTTATTGTATTTATTTTGAGAGACAGAGAGAGAGAGAAAGACAGAGTGCGAGTGGGGGAGGGGGGAGAGAGATTGAGACACAGAATCTGAAGCAGACTTCAGGCTCTGAGCTGTCAGCACAGAGCCCGACGCAGGGCTCGAACTCACAAACTGTGAGAACATGACCTGAGCCGAAGTTGGATGCTTAACCGACCGAGCCACCCAGGCGCCCCTGTAAATGCATTTTTAATTGTAATGGACTTTTATTAAGAAAGAAGGCTTTTGGGGGCTCCTGGGTGGCTTAGTCAGTTAAGTGTCTGACTCTTGATGTCGGCTCAGGTCATGATCTCAGTTTGTGGGTTCAAGACCCGCAACCAGCTCTGCACTGACAGTGTGGAATCTGCTTGGGATTCTCTCTCTCCGTCTCTCTCTGCCCCTCCCCTGCTCACTCTCCATCTCTCTCTAAATAAATAAATAAACATTTAAACAAAAAAAGAAAGAAGGCATTTAAAAATAAATACCTTTCAAAAGAAGAGATGAAACTAAATACACCATGAACATTAACCATCTCTATTTTTTCACATGGGCCAATCTCAAAATTGGCTACTTCCGTACGTTTGCACTTAGGTTCTAAGTAAAGGTAGTCATTCAAGAACTAGAATCACTTAACATCTTAGATGTTAATCTTTAATATTTAAGTATCTGTACAAGATAATTCATTTCTTGAACAACATACTGTTTAAAACTCCATTTTAATGGGGTTATTAATTAAAAAATTAAAATATGCAAGAGAACGGACATGTATGTCTTTTTCTTCCATTCTAATGAAATGAGTTTTACTTTTCTTTCACTATGGGCTAATGATCATAAGACACTTTCCAAGTAGTTTACTGTAGCTTTTCATTATATTAGAGAATTTAATATTGTACTACTACCTTATTTTTGCAATACTTGATTTTATGTTGTTTTTTAATTAATGTTCTTGGTTATTGCAAACATCCCACACTCAAAATAACCTCAAATTATATGGTAAAATCCCATTGAATTGATTTTATATCAGTTCAACTATTAAAAATATGCAACATTGTGGGATATTAGTTCATGCTGTTATATTTGTATAGTAAAAACTGGATTAGCCAGAGATTTTATATCCATTTCAAGAGGGCTCATTTATTGGTCTTTCCTATTCCCAGATTCTTCAGCGCTAAATTCCCAGACAGCTGGTCTTTATTCATTTAAATTTTAGATTACGTATATTACATTATATAGATATTATATTTAATTCATACAAATATAAATACATGTATGCGTATGTAATATTGCAAGTTTCATCATGTATCACTCTTTTCTTTCTAATCTATCTTCTCCTGGGAGGTGCGTGCTAGATCAAGACCTCAGATTATTTTGAGTATTTGGGAGGGGAGTAATTTTTCGTAAGTGATATGAGAGACATCCTCTTAATTCTTACAAAACTACAAACATCTTTCAGCCTACTAGCAGGTATAGGATCCTTGATTGTAATCTTTTTCAGTGGTCTGTAGATGCTGTTCTCTTGCCCTCTAGCTTCCAGTCGGTCCAAGGTTTGCGTGAATGTGGCACCGGATGGTGTCATCTGGGTACGGAATATCTCATTACTATAGGACCAAAGCTGGATGTCAAAGTAATGTATTAAATCCCAAAAGGCAGGTAAGAACATGGGCCGGATGTAAAAGTAGGGACAACTGAGAGCAGCTTGGGATATCCAGGTTAGAGCAGCTAAACCTGGAGAAGTCACTTGGGGCTGGAGGGAGTGTCTTGTTATAGGACACAGATATCTAAGGATACAGAGTTTTTGAGCCAAAGCCTGGCACCAGTCACTCAAGGACTTTACTATCTCATTGGCTTTGTGTCTCAGCATGTTACGTTTCGTAGGTTGCATTTCAGTGATAACGGAATGGCTCAATCTCCAGCCTTCATATCTGTGGCACAGCTACATCTACTACTTGTTATGTATTTCAGTAGCTTTATTTTAGTCACCCTCCCTCTTCTACCCACATGATTAAGATTTGTTAATGGAGGTATTTGTCGGACCGTATAAGACTGTGAATTAGATTTTCTTTTAAGTGTGACACATGGCTGAGGGACTAATCTCATTTCTGTCTGAGACCTGGTGTACCTAAGATGACCCTAATAACATACTGTGTCTTCATAAAGACAAAAGCCAGGCATATCATAAAGTGTGGCATCATGTAGCTGGAAGGGAGCTTCTTTTGTTTCTGCCTGCTGGCTCTAAGAGAGGTGGCATCTAAACCCTTTTGAGATTTTTGGTTTTCCCTCCAGACAAGACAAAATATATTCCTTCATGAATGCATTTTATGACAATTATGAACATCAGACTCGGAGATCTAAGTTCTAGAACTGTCTAAACTATAAAATACAAATTGCTTAATCTTCTGGGATTGTTTTTCCCTATGCAAAATAGAGGTGTAAGTAATGCCCATACCTGTAATAAAAAGAAATATTTTTTCATAGAAGACATGAGCAGAGTCTTTGGAGCCAGATTGCTGGGGCTGAGTCCTGGCTCCACCCCTTATCAGACGTTTGGCTTGAGAAAATTACCCTTCTAAGCCTCAGCTTCTTCATCTGTAAAATAGGAATAATAATTATACTTACACTAACCTGTTTTTATAAAGTTTAATTGACATCATTAGAGTAAGTGATTTATGACAGTGCTGAACAGTGCCTGGCACTTAGTAATCCAAATGATTTACTACTGAGACCCCATTTAGCTGACATTGGAACCCCAGGCTTTCAGGAACTGGTTTCTCCCAGTAAGCAAGACTCTCTCCATTGAATGATTTATACTCTTTGTTCTTCACTCCCGATAGATGAGTTTAATTCCATTAACTTGGTCTCCCCAGCATCAGGATTTTCTCATTTTAATATCGAGTTTCTCTGTGATTGGATCACTGAATCCTGTGGCATGATTCTCTACCATAAGCACTTGGACCATTTGAAACATCACCAGTTACAATGATCTCAACTATGTTCTTTATTTGGACCTTGCCCAACAGTCCTGCTATTCAAAGTGTCCTTTTTCTCTTTTAAATTAGTTCGTTAGTGTTTACCATCTGATCCTGTGTCCCTTCCTAGACTAAGAGAATACTGATTGGGGTATGAGACGTCTTTGGGAGTTAGAGTCTACAAGATTTGATGATTAATTGAATGTGTTGGTAAAAGAGAGGAGAGTCAAACATGGCACTCAGGATCTGGCTTAGTCAATTGTGCGGTCAGTGCTTCCATCAACTTGGTAACTGAGATCTTGGATTATAGCAGGAGAAGTGTTGGGTGGGAAGTGCAGGGAGAAATAATGGTGAGGGGTGTTCTCATGTTTGTAAACTGAATAGGATGTTAGATCCAAAAGCCTCAAGCTGAAGAAGGACAAGTGCCCTGGAGATTCAGATTTGGGAGACATCAAACTATACTTAACAAGTAAAGTCATGATGGTTCAGGATTGCATAGGCAGAGAGAGTGTGTGGGAGAAGAGAAGAGGACCATCAAGAAATATTCATTTTAAGTGGTAGATCGAGGGGAAAAATTTTGCAAAAGAGCCTTCAGTGTTTATAGGGGTTAAGAGAGAAGTCAGACAAGTGTGGAATTACAAAATACTCGAGGGGGATCTTTCAAGAAGGAGAGGCCAGAGAATTCAAATGCCAAGAATTCAAGTAAGAACATGACTCCAAGTGCATTACCTGTGACACTGACTTCAGTAGCTTCATGGAGTGGTGAGGACAGTAGACAGATGGCAGTTGTCTGAGTTGAGTACTGAGTACTCAGTCGACTGAGTACTGAGTAAAAGCTGAGTAAGAATTGACGGTGAGCATAGACAACTGTTTTTGAGAGGTTGAAGGACAGACATACTGTAGTAGCTACGGGGAAACGAAGGATAGATTAAGAGGGTTATATTACATATTTTACTTCTTGGTGAAGTGAAAAACTACCTTTCTGGAAAGCAGTGTGACATTAGTTTGCAAATTTGAACATAATATAATCTATGGTCTAGTAATTCCACTACTAGGAACACAGGCCAAAGGAAAAATCTTCCATGTGTATGTGTAATGGGAAATGTGTGTAAAAATGTTCATGCAGTGTTGTTCCTCATAGCAAAGATCTTGAAAAGAAAATGTGTTGACCGGAAGAGAAATAATAAACTATGATATATTTATATAACTGATTAAGTAATATTGAAAGTGAACGAACACCACAGGCAACTACCTGCCTGAATTATAAATATCTCAAATTGGGGGCGCCTGGGTGGCTCAGTCGGTTGAGCGTCCGACTTCAGCTCAGGTCATGATCTCGCGGTCCCTGAGTGCGAGCCCCGAGTCAGGCTCCGGGCAGATGGCTCAGAGCCTGGAGCCTGCTTCCGATTCTGTGTCTCCCTCTCTCTCTGCCCCTCCCCTGTTCATGCTCTGTCTCTCTCTGTCTCAAAAATGAATAAATGTTAAAAAAAATTTTTTTTAAATCTCAAATTGAATACAAGAAGCATGATGCCAATAACTATAAGATGATATAGTTACAAAGCTCAAAATTAACCAAAAAAGTACGCAAAATAAAGGACTAAGAAGGGTCTGAAGCACACAAGTTGAGGACAGAAGTGGCCAACGTTGAGTTAAACGTCAAGAGCAAAGTCTGAGTCTGCTGGTCTGTCTCTGAATAATTGACAGAAAAATTAAAAATCCAGGAGAAGTCAGAGAAGGTTACACATGTCATAGGCCACAGTAAAAATGTCTAAGACAAGATCTCATGATAGAAAGTGAAGGATATGAACTTGGGGCATAGAAGGCTCTTTAGGTCAGCTTGAACTAAAATCTGTCAGTGTTAGAAACCACATCAAATTAAAATCAGAAGCACCGAATGTGTTAGTGAAATTAAGTGCCCCTCTGAGCAACATGAGCAAAGTAGGAAGGTGTGTGAAGTTCTTCATGGCTAAAGATACATTCTCAAGGCATACCTAAATCATGCACATTTTCTAAATTTCTCATCTTTAATGAGGCTGCACTAAATACAAGCATTTTGTATGTTATTAACTTGGTCTCCAGCCTCCTACTTTCTCATTATCAGTTATTCGCTAAAATGAATCCCAAATCCAAATGTCTAGGTCAATTATTCCTAACGAAGAAAAAAACTTGTTCATTTTTTTCTGTTTCTTTTTACTCTGAAGTAAAAGAATTATGACTCCTCACAAATAAGAGTGCCATCTTATATATAGCTCTGGATGTGGTTTAAAAGTAGCTATTCGCTAGCTGTATTTTCTCAACCCCTCTACTAACTGGCAAATCATCTCAAGGTTGAAACTGAAGAAATTCAGACCCTGAGAAAATAAGTGACTTTTCCTGGTGAGGTTAATGGTAGCAACCAAACTAAAATTTAGACCTTTTGATTCATACCCTCCTTGGATAAAATCTAAATAAGTCACTTTAAATTTCCCCTGTCTATTTACCTTTATCTAATAGGTAAATTTATTTTTATTGTAACATTAAAAAAGGAACATCATATATTTTGGGAAAACACTGTTTAAAAATATTTAAAATTAGACGTTGTGTTTTAGAAAAAGAGAAAGGCAGTAGTCTAGAGATCTTTCAGCAAATCTTCAGCATGCCTTTAAAAACTAGATGTTATGTGTTGATATGTGTTAGTGCTATTGGTGGATTAGGAAATACTAGGAACTCCAGTTTCTGATATATAGTAGTACCAACTAAGACAATCCTGTCCTAAAATTCTCAAAGCACAGCTCTAAAAAATGGAATATAATATGATCTTTAATAATTTTATCTAATTTTAAAAATTCAAGTTTGATTTGGCCTTTGCTTTTCTAATGGCCATATTAAATATATTGATGTTAATTTCAAATGGCATTAAATGTTTAAACATTTGGGAGAGACTGATCTGTGCGAGTGACAGTGGGGTGTAGTGAAAAAGAATATTGGGTTTAGTCAGTAAAGGCAAATTTATGTCTTGGCCGAGCCATATTCTTGCTTAACTTCTATAATTCTCATATTCACTGCTTATAAATTAGGGTAGTTCATATAGGTGACCTCTGTGGTGGATACTGTGTCTTGACCTGCTCCTCCTTTATATTATCCTCCTTCTATGTGTCTTTCTGTATTGCAGAGGCTGGGAAGCTAAAAAAATCTACATTTCTGTTTCCATGCCGGTGGGGTTCTACAGGTGAATTAGATTCCACCAGCTAAAAGCACTTGGAAGGCAGAAGTGAAGTGAAAGCCATCTTCCCTTTTTTGGCTACGTCTACAGGCTCACGCAGCCATGAAGACATAGGGATTTTGGCAATAGCATTCCATCGTTCACGCTCCAGCTGCTTCGATGTCGAGAGACAGTTGTGGCAAAGCAGTGACAACCCTCCACATCTAGTGTTTCTCTACCTGCTTTTTGGCTGTCCGAAAACCATGACAGTGGTGACAGTGACAACCAGGCCATCCTAATCCCTAGATCATAGTCATGGCCCTGCATTTTAAACTCAACAATTCCAATTCCAGTGGCAGGCTCAACGGTAGTTCTCTAGTGTTCTGGAAGATGTTCCTGGAAGGCCAGCTGGAGCCCACTCTGGACTCCTTCCAACGATGTTTGCTTCTAATCCTCTATATTAAACCTATTTGTACTAAAGATATTCAGAGCAGATTTTTGTATCTTCTACTGAACCCTGATGCAATATCTAAATTTTCTTTGTGCTCTAATGTTCTTTGAGTCTATTATCTTCACTTTCCTCATGTTTCTAACACACAGTCTCTAAAATTTTTTGGTAAGTTTCTTAAATCATTTCCGTTTCTCTCTGTGTGGAGTCTACCTGTAATGTAATTGTTGGTTTTGAGTATATGGGTGTCAAATGTATAAACCTGTTTGGTAATGAATCAATAGCCTTTAAAGTAAAGAGAGTGGGTAACTATGTGGTGTAATTGAAAATAAAAAGCGCAGGCATGTATTTGAAAAAAAAATTGTGGGTTATACTACAGTCAGTTAAAATGTCTGAAGCAGATTTTAAAATATGTAAGTCAGTGTTTTTGCAAAACAAATTTGGTGGTTACAATAATGACAATATTTATATATATACATATATAAATACATATAAAATATGTATATGTCTATGTAAATAAATTATATATATGTATATATAAATACAAAATATTTATTAAAATCTGTGTGTGTGTGTGTGTGTGTGTGTGTGTGTGTGTGTGCGTGTGTGTGTATACAGAGAGAGAGAAGAGAAATAATGATTACATGAATGTCTGCTAATAATCTGCAAATTTTCACCAGGGTCCTTTTACAACTTTTTACCTTGGATTAACTATCATGGCACCTGAAGAATTATTTGCCTTTTGCAATCAGCTTCTTAATGTCTTTGATAATCAGTACCTGAACACTTTACATTCTTCTTGAGCTTAAAAACACTCAAATACTGTCAATCTTTCTGAATATTTCCTCTAAGTTGCAAGGTTTATATTTTAAGATCTACATAATGCAGGTGATGAATCATTCATTTTAGAAACTGATCTTTGGGATCTAATCAAGTAAACAAGACAAAAACTGAGCAAGTCTTTGGCTCAATTCTGGGAATATTTTTGTTACTTAATTATGGGGAATGAAACCAAAGATGGTTAGGGGCAAAAAAAAAGAAGAACAGTATTCAGTCTCAATATTAATAAAGAGTGTCTGAAAATGAACAGCATCTGGGAATGTAAGCAGAGGACTAGGTCAGACCCAGGAAAACAACTGGGCTGGGCATGTGCAAGAACGTGTTTCAGAGGAAGCATTTGGCCAGGATGCTCCAAAACAAGGAGGTTCAAATTGGTGTAGAGTTCAAAATGTAGGACAATACATTTAGGTCCCGGGTTGCCTGAGGGAAATTAAATGGTCAAAGAAGGGAAGTTGTGAAAAAATTCCAACCAATAATCAGGAAAAACTAAGAGACAGCAGAGAGCATACTTGAAGTGTCAGGAAAGAGAATTATGTTGACAATTAAGGTAGATTTCCTGTCTGAGATTTAGGGTTTTTCTAAAGCCTAGGGAAGAACGTATCCCATAGTGGACAGTCCAGGCTAACCAGAAAATTGAAAGCACTCTGCTGAGAAACTGAATATATGTCTCGAGGCAAAGGGGCTGGCACATCCAGTGGGTGGCAAGTGAAAGTTTTGATGGGGTGTTATGTGGGGCATTCAGATTGCAGGAAGAGAATTCTGTGCTGAGAGCAGGGCTTGGGCACGAAGTCTCAAGGCACGGGGTCAAGGAAGAAAGAAATGGGTCCATTGCTGAAAATTCCCTGACACCAAAAGGATGTAAACACCCAAAGTCAAGCAGATAGAGATCCTGTTCTATGTTTTCTTGCCATCTGCAATCATTTTCACTGCTCACCAAAGCTCACAGATGATCATTTCTAAAGCAGGGCAAATGGAATTAACCATTACAACTCAATAGAATGTTCTGTATTCTAGACGCATCATGTTGTCAGTTTTGCTCCCTAGCATTACACTAAAAAAAGAAACTTGATTTGTGCAGCCTATTTTTTTCCCTGTAACTGTGAAATGTAAAAATGAAGGACCACTTACCTTGATTTTATTTGTTTGGTTCCAATTTCTTTTGAATCCATGTGGTACCCAGAGGCCAGAAAAATAACTAATATTTATTAAGCACTTTTTATTTGCCTTGGACTTTACATACAATATTTAATGCAGAAGTCTTCATAGAACTCAGCAAGTGCTCATAGAACTGAGTAGTAGTGAGTTTTAGACTCACTGTCAGAATTGAGGGTTCAAGTTTCGGACCTATTTCTAAGTGGCAGAAACCTCAAGCAAATTCCTTCCCCAGTCACCGGTGTTCACAATGCTACTTGAGGATTATGAAAGCTGTTTTACAAAATTGATAGGATAAAAGGGTTTTATATGTGCAGCTCAGTTTAATGAATGTTTATTAACAAAATAAAGTGTACCAAACAGCATGCAAGTCCCTGGGAGTACTAAGGAGAATAAACTGTGATTTCTTTCATTGAGATCTTGAGTCTGAAGGAGACCAATATACCTCAATAACATTAGAGAAAGCAGCAGGGATTACGAGGGCAGAGAGGAGAAGACTTGCATGAGGGTGACTAAATAATGCCCATACCTAGACCACAGTTGGTGCTCAATACATGCTGATTCTTTTTTGTTTGTAAAACTTGTTTTAAAATTTAAAAACAATAAATAGAAATATCCAAAAATGATCACTGATGATGGGTAGTTGGTTTATGCTAATAGATGATGGGTTACTCATGAATCTATTTTTTAAAAGTTAATTTATTTATTTTGAGAGAGAAAGAGCATGTGAGCAGGGAAGGGGCAGGGAGAGAGGGACAGAGAGAGAGAATCCCAAGCAGGCTCCGCACTGCCAGAGCAGAGTCCGATATGGGGCTCAAACCCATGAACTGTGAGATAGTGACCTGATCCAGATGCTTAACTGACTGAGACACCCAGGTGCCCCAGGTTATTCATTAATCTAATAGTACTATAAGCTTTATGGTGCAGCAGGCAAGAGCCCCCAGCTTTATGTCAGGCCCTGGCCTATCTTCCCTTAACTACATGGCCTGGGGAATATTTCTGATCCTCTTTACCTGGCCCCTTCCATTGACCAGCTACATAATCTTGAGCAATTTACTTAAACTCTCCATTCTGCTATTTCTTATCTATAAAATGAGAATAACAACAGATTCTACATCATAAGATTATTGCTATGTTTAAATGAGATAATCTATGTAAACTGCTTTAAAAAATATTGGCAAATAGTTTGGGCTCAATAAAAGTTATTTAGCCTTGCTAATGCTATCTTTAATGGTGATGATATCTTTGGCATATTTGTTTATAAAATAGGGAGAATGGTAAGATTTACCTCTTACTGGTGTTATAAAGATGAAACTTCAAAGTGCTCGATATGATAGGTTCTCAATAAATGTGAGCTGTTGTGATGATAGTGATTATTAAGAGAAATAATTCCCCACATCTCTTTAGCATTTCATAATACACCAAATGTTTTTATATATAATAAATTTGAAAACATGTAAATATGTATAAATAAATATGTTATATTTATGTTATAAGGTACAGATGCATACTCACTGATGTTCATAATATCACAGAGATAAACAGGACAGATTATTCTGTTCCCATTGGTATTCACATTTTATTGTTCATTCGTTAGAATAGTTTGGACTTGTATGAAGATATTTGAACGGCATAGTGGGCCTTTGTTGAAATGGACAGAACAGTGATGGTTGGCATCCTCCACATGGCAGCAAGGGGAGCTACTTGTTCTTACAGACTTGGGGTCCTTATCACTCTCAACTGCAGTAGGGGGTATTAAATATAAATTTCTTTTCAAGAGGTCTGTGACCGGTCTGCACGGGGTATGTATTCCTTTCTGCACTCTCTGGGTGCGTGGTACACTAGCTAGGCAGTAGTCATGTAATTGTCCTTTGGACCAGGACCAATACTTATTAAATAAGATTGTATGGGGGCGCCTGGGTGGCTCAGTCGGTTAAGCGGCCGACTTCACCTCAGGTCATGATCTCGCGGTCCGTGAGTTCGAGCCCCGCGTCGGGCTCTGTGCTGACAGCTCAGAGCCTGGAGCCTGTTTCAGATTCTGTGTCTCCCTCTCTCTGACCCTCCCCCGTTCATGCTCTGTCTCTCCCTGTCTCAAAAATAAATAAATGTTAAAAAAATTTTTAATAAGATTATATAGAAAAAAAAAGGAATGAGGCTTCCAGAGCAGTTGTGAGCAGTCAAAATAACAGCAAGTTTCGACTATGTTAGTGTAAGGACTTCTGTAGAAAAAAAGAGACATCATTCAGAAATTGAAAACCAAGCAAAAGAGGGCAGCATCTATAACAGGTAAAGAGTTCCTACAGACCAATAAGAAAGAGATAAGCATTTGGTAATTAGGGACATTTCTACGAAAAGAAACAAACGATATGTTGGCCAAATTTGGAGGATACTAGGGAATCAATTCATTTCGAAAAGGGGTGAATAAAGGAAAAAACAAAGCATGTCTTCTTTTTTATGCAAGGTGTACTTCAGGGTAGCCGATAATAGATAACGAGGAAAGTTTCTCAGTATATGTCAGTATTCCAACCAATAAATAAGAAAGAAGCGGTGGGACTGAAGTAGCAAGATTATGCAACTTCTAAGGAATTAATGGCTGCTAACAACATGGCATGAAACATGAAACAACAACATGAAAAGAGCGGCCGCCAGAAATGATGTGTCTCCTATCGAAAGTATAAAATACCACTTATGAAGTGGCCTTGCCAGCCCCTCAAAATCAAACCTGTATCAAATGAGTTTTCTCAGTTTGACAGAACAGTTATTTTGGTTAACTACTTAGTTAATTGTTAGCTTAACAGTAATTTCAGAATTAGAAGGAACAGAGAACATACTAAATGACACTACCTAGGAATAATCAGCAAAATCCAGACCGTAAGAAGCGCTGTGGCTTGAGGAAATAATCACATTTCTAAGTCAGGTAGCCCTTTTGAGTCCTCGCTCTACCAATTTCAGCTTTCATCCAGTTTCTCCATCTGTAGAGTGAAAATTATAACTGCATTGATCTCCAAGGATTATTGGAAAGTTTGAAAGAGTGAACGTATGGGAAGTGTTTAGTCCAGTGCCTATCAAACCAGGAATATTCAATAAGTGAAAGCTATTCCTTGTTACATTTGTTGAATGAATTATCATTATTGTTGTTTAGATTCACACATACATTTTAATGTTTGACAAAATTGTTAGCTTTGTTAAAATATTTCCCTGAATCTGTGGCTTACACATTTCCTCTGGCAAGTGCTAATTCAGCAAAATTTCATAAATTCCAGAAGTTTGATTTTAAAGGCTTAGGAAAAAAAAAAAAAAAAAAAAAAAACACAACAACTAAGGTTGGGAGAAATATAGCAGCATTTAGTATTTGGAGTTCATGTCATATGCAGAGCACTGTGTGGAGAGTCCCGTATGTTAGAGGGCAATACATCCCTGTTGCTGTCATGGCTAAAGTGGAGTTAGAGGCCAAGGGATCTGTTGGTTGTAGTGGTAGAACAACACGCTTGGGAGGAGGAAATTATGAACTGGCTGCTGGCAATAAGACCTTGGGCAATCTACTTAATTAAGTAACTTAAAACTTTCAGTTTTCGCATCCACAAATGGGAAGGCTCAGGGGTCACATGTCAGGGCCATGTGCAGAGATAGGGGTTCAAATGCAGATCTCTCTTAACTCCCTAGACTATGTCTTTCCTATGCAATCTAGCATTTGATTATTGGCTGTTCAACTAAGCAAACATCGATGAAATAATTCACATGATATCCAGTGTACTGCCTTGGCTAATTTCAGATAAGGAACAAATGTGTCTTTCCTTCTTTTAAAATAGTTATGAGACAGGGGCACCAGAGTGGCTCAGTTAAGTGTCAGACTTTGGCTCAGGGCATGATTATTTTAGATGAAGTTGTTTTAATGACTGGAAGCTTTAGAGGTATTTTGTTGTTGGCGTTAATTCTGTCAGATATTGTAAGTGCTTTCCCACTGAAAGTTTTAAAAAATAAGTTTAAATTTATTTATGTAGTGATGTTCAATGCAAGTCTGAGTAAAAGCTAAGGATTTTCTCATACTGGCTGCTCTTCTTTATAGCAATTATATAATTATTGATTCTAATTAATTAATAAGAATTATCATCAATTAATTATAAAAATAATTATTAATTAATAGTTATCATCTGCAATTACAGATAATTAAAGATAGTTGAATGATCATGTCCTAGCATTCCCATAAACAATATAACTTAGGCCTGTTGCTTCAGATTTGATAAGATTAAAAAAAAAATTTAACTTCCCTGAAAAAAACTACAAAATGATAAAAATAAACTTTAGGATGGAAGGATAACTACATACTGTTTATTAGTTACTGTTCAAGAAAACACAAAAAAACCTCTACAGACACCAAACAAAGTATGTAGCCTTTGTCATTCATGATACACTATGTGGGTGGGAAAAACACAGTATGGCTACAAAACAGGGGTCATTATCCATTCAAATAAAAGAAAAGAACGTGCTTTTATACTGGACTTCTTCAAAAATTACACATAGCCACATTTAACATTCTTGTATTTTTCATTTTCTTTAATATATTAATGGAATCAAGGAATTGCCTCATGTGCACCTGTACACTTAGCGAGTCCATTGGAGGAGGGCTGTTCAGGAGCCTCTTATGTCACCATCTCGGACCAAAACTCTTATTTCTTAAAATGAGAATAGGGACACAAATGTTTTAGCATCATATTTATATATCCTATATGCATATTACTATTATTTTTTAAATTTTTTATTTAGTTTTGAGACAGAGAGAGACAGAGCACAAACGGGGGAGGGGCAGAGAGAGAGGGAGACACAGAATCCGAAGCAGGCTCCAGGCTCTGAGCTGTCAGCACAGGGCTGGACGCGAGGCTTGCACCCACAAACTGCGAGATCCTGACCTGAGCCAAAGTCGGACCCTTACCCGACTGAACCACCCAGGCGCCCCAGTGCATATTATTATTTTTATATCAAATATTATACGAAAATAAAACCCTAAATTTTATATTTGCTTTCATCTCCAATACTATAAAAATGTTTGCATAAAAATAAAAGAATCATATTATATGAAAAAGGTCTTGAAATAGAGATCTTACTTGACTCTAAAACACTAAGCATTTTTTTAAAAATGCCCACTAACATTGAGACCATTCTTTTATAGACTCTGGAAGCTATTTGTCAACTATAGCTTAAACTGAGAACATGAAATCATTTAGAAAAGACAATGTTGTATTTTAACTTACTATTGAATGTTAAGCAGAAATACAGTAAATTAATAGCGTTTCAAAAATTGCTTCTGTATTCCTTGGTCTATATTTAGATGTATTGAAATATTCATATTCTTTTAGTAAGATAAAATTTACTTACAGTGAAAAACCCAACTTTTAAGTGTATAACTTGATGAATTTTTACAACTATATGCCTTTAGATAAGCAACAACACAACAAAGAAAATAGATGTTTCTATCGCTCCAAAAATATCCCATATACCACCTTCTAGTCAGTCCCTACATCCAAAGGTGATCATTGTTCTGATCAGTTTTGTCTTGTTGTAAACTTTCAGGACAAATAATAATGCAGGGCAAAAGGAAATTAACATGTTAATTACATTGTGAAAATAATTTTTACTTCGCAAATTCCCTAAAAAAGATTTCAAGACCTCAGAGGTCCATATACCACACTTTGAGAATTGCTGCTCTCATAATAACAGCATGTGTCCTTAACTTATCCCTCTCAACTTAAGAGTTAATATTGTTCCACTTCACATAAAATGTGATAACTTTACAACAGTAAAATTCTATTTGGCTTCTCTGTCTTTTGCACTATTTCTGACATGCATTTTACATTTATGTATGTGTCAACCCCACAACACAGTTTAATCAATTTTGTTTTAAACAGTAAATTTTGTTTCCAAAAAATCAAGAGAAAAGCATATGAAACCTTTTGCATTTACTGAAATGTATTTGAATTGCAGTCTCTTCATTCCTTCCTGTAGATGCAAGTTTTCTTCTGATGTCAGTTCCTCAGCCTGAGGAATGAGATACACTGGTGACTGATGAATTCTTTCAGCTTTTGCTTACCTGAAAGTGTTTTTACTTCATCCTCCCTTTTAAAGGATATTTTCACTAGTATAGAAATCTAGCCTGACAGATCTTTTCCTTTAATGTCAAAAATTCCATTCCATCGCCTGCTGACCTCCGTATGTTTCTAATGAGAAATTAGTCATCAAACCATTCATCTGCATGCAATGTAGTTCTCCTCTCCTCAATCCTTAGGCATCTTGTAAGAGTTTCACTTTAAATTTTTCTAATTAGTTTTAATATAATGTGCTTAGGCATGATTTTCCTTGTATTTACTTTGATTAGGGTTTGCTAAAATTCTTGGATCTCTAAGTAGTTTTTTTTTCCACCAAATATGGGGAAATTTTGCTTATTATTAATTCAGATATTTTTTCCCTATTCTTTTTCTTGTCCCTCTGGGACTCCAACCACATATATGAGAGCCTGTTGGACTTACCTCATAGTTTTCTGCAACTCTGTTCATTTTTAAAAATATTTTTTTCTATTTTCCAGATTGTATAACTTCTGTTAATTATCTTCAGATTCATGGATCCTTCCTTCTCTGGCCCAGGATGCTATTCAGACCATCAATAATATTCATCACTTCAGATAATACACTTCTCTGTTTAGAAATTCCATTTGGGGGGGCCCCTGGGTGGCTTAGTCTGTTGAGCGTCTGACTTCAGCTCAGGTCATAATCTCGCAGTTCATGGATTCGAGCCCCATGTGGGGCTCTGTGCTAGCTCAGAGCCTGGAGCCTGCTTCAGATTCTGTTAATTACATTATGCCCCTCCTCTCTGCTCGCCCTCTGTCTCTGTCTCTCTCTCTCTCTCTCTCAAAAATAAATAAACATTTTTAAAAAGTTTTAAAAAATAATAAAGAAGAAGTTCCATTTGGCTTTCATAGTTTTCTTTCTCTGCTGACATTCTTATTTGTTTACTCACATTCACCCTTTGCTGTAAGCCCTTGAAAATATTAAGTTATTGTCTATGAATTTTCACATTTGAGTCATCTCAACATCTATTTCTAATGATTACTTTTTCATGATTATAGGTCACATTTTCCTGTTTTTCACATGTCTGCTAATTTTTTTTATCAGATGCTGTATATTCACATAATAAGTGTAGGGATTCCTGATTATGTGAGCTTGCTCTGAACGATTTGGAATTTTGTTCTGGCAGGCAGTTAAAAAGGGGTTTTTCTTATAAATCCTGCTTTTATTCTTTGCGGCTCTATTTTGGTTCTGAATAGCTGCCTTATCCTATAACATCTTCTTCCCTCATAGTATAGTCCTTACTCCTAAAGCAAGGGCTTTCTGGTTTCTCAATGCTTGAGATGTTCAGTGAAATATTTGTACTCTGGCTGGAATGGAACTCCAGCCGCACAATTTTTGGTGTTTCAATTTATCTCAGTCTCTCAGCAGATGATTTCTGGTAAGACTCCCAAAAACCTGTGATGATTAATGAATCTTTTGGCTCATCACGAGTGTCCTTTTGTTCTCTGGTGCTCTGACCTGCAAACTCTAATTGCTTCTACAGCCCATGACTCTGATCTCATCCTCCACAGCTCAGAAACCCTGCTCCTTGTCTGATTATACTCCTGCCCCAGCATTAAAGTGATTCTAAATATAAATCCCAGGTGATCATAGGTACCTTTATTTCATTTCTAACAAAAATTATGGTTTTACACTGTGCTCAGTGCCTGAAAATAGTTAGCTCATATATTTCTCCCTTTTTTTAGTTGTTCATACCGGGAGGATAGGTCATATGCCAGCTACTCTGTGTTGGGCAGAAGTGGATGTTGGTGAAAAGCAGCTATTTCTTGAAATTATTAGATATTCCATAGCAGCTTAATCAACAACAACAACAACAACAAAACCTAATTGGTTTAATGATATGTTCAGGTGTAAGAAGAATGTAATTCAAGACCAGATAAGAAAGATATATATGCACTATCTATGATCACAGTGGGTATGATTTTTTAGGTCAGTTTGAACAATCCTAGAAAAGCATTTGGTACTTAACTGACTCAATCAAAATGGTTAAAGTAGTCTTTGATCACACGCAAAGTGGTATTAAATGTTTCCTGTGTGTCTGTGTGTTACCTATTATTTGACACATATACACTGTTGATTATCATATTGTAACTACTTTGGAAAAAGCCTGGAGTTGATTTTAAGTACCATGTCAACACAACTCAGCCAGACAGGGTTTCAGAGAATTTTCTCCTTTCGTCTCCAAGGCTATGCCTGAACAAAGCTAAAATAAACAGATGTGAAACAAATACTGCTGAGGGTTACAAAAATATGCAAGTGTGAAGAAAAGTATCATAAGTGACATTTATTTTTTCCATTCATATGGACTCTCTAAGAGTTCAATTATACTTCGTGAATACCCAAACAAAGACAACCAGCTGAATGAGTTAGGTTGTTTGGTTTGTACAAAGTACCTTGCTCTTATCTGAGAGATTAATTAGATGCAGTTTTATGTGTGTTATATGTATACTCTGATAGAGTGAAGACGGCCAACACTCCTTTGAATGATTGAAATTATTCATTTCCATATAAAATGTTTAGAAAATGATAGCAATTGTTTCTTGTCCTAGACATTCTAAACGGACAATCTTAGATTATGGACTGGGGTTAATAGCAGTACATTGATTTAATAGTATACAATGTTTATCCTGACTTCATGTACTCGAATTTGGCAACAATCATTTCCTACTGAATACATCATTGCTTCGGGTTTTGGTCTCAGAAGGAATGCTAATTTCTCTCTTTTTTAAAGTTTATTTATTTATTTTGAGAGAGAGAGAGACAGGGTGGGGGAGCGTGAGCAGGGGAGGGCCAAAGAGAGAAGGAGAGAGAATCCCAAGCAGGCTCCGCACTGTCAGTGTAGAGCCCGATGCAGGGCTTGAACTCACAAACTGTGAGATCGTGACCTGAGCCGAGATCAAGAGTCGGCTGCTTAACCAACTGAGCCACCCAGGTGCCCCAGGGATACTAATTTCTAAGACCTTCACTGGGGTGACAGATTTTAAACATTATCGCCATCATTGTTGTGTCACTTTCTCAACACAGGAGTTTTGTTCCAAAAAACTCTGATTTCAAACTATTTCAAAGTCAGTTTTATGTGTGTGTCTGCTAGAATTTTAAAAACTATAAACCATAAAATCCAACTGAGACTTGCTACTTATTAGCAGACAAGGCAATTCAATATGATAAGATGAAGTCTGAGGCAAGAAAGTAAAGAAATCCTTTAGTTTGGTTTTATTTATTTAGAGCAGTATTTCATAAAACCATGCCAAAAGTTAGTATCACCTTAGAATTTTAAAATTCATTTCACGCTTGGGGAGAAAGAGATAAATTATTGTTATCAACACATGACTTTTTAAACATGATATGGCATATTAGAAACTAATAATATAATAAACTATTACAAGAAGTTTATTTTATATATTTAATTTGATTTATATTAAGAGAGACAACACTAGGCAAAGGCATATATTCAATCGGGAAATTCTCAATGATGGCTTTAAAATATTGAGAACACCAATATTTTGCATCTAGTTTTCACTACTTTGAGTTTCAAAAGATGAAACTAGAGAGATTTGGTCACCAGCTTAAAGGTTGATTTGGTTGTCTAATTAATAATATCTTTTTTCTATAAAGTATAAATGAAATAACTTGGATCTCCTTATTGCTTGGACTGTTGCCCTCATTTCTCTCTCTCCCTCTGTCTCTGTCTCTGTTTCTCTTTTTCTTCCCCCATAAATTTATTTACTCCTTTTTTTTTTTTTTCTGCTTTGTTTCTAGCATCATAGGAGCATCTAAAAGCAAAACTATCTTGGGGAGGGGGATGATAGCAAATGGATGAGAAACTAGCTTCTTGTCTTTGGTGGTTACTATAGCAATAATCATGATGGGAGATTTTGAGCTGCAAGTGGTTTCTATAACAACATGATAGGGTGCTTTAGAAATAGTCCCGAGGTAAATAGATTCTTTAAGGGTCTCTTAACCCCTTTTATTCCATAAGATTAGCATCCTCTTGAAGGATAAATATTAGTTGGCTTATTTGATGGAGGCCTTCAAAATACTGCTTTTATTTTGTAAAGATTAAACATTTACATTTTTTTTTAAAGACCTGGCTTTAGCTGATAGGATCTTAGGCTCCTTCGTTTCAGAAAATGATTGATAGCATTCTTACTTTATTTCTACATGATGACATTGAAACAATTTTAAAGCTATTTCTTTCATTGTATTGACCTAAAATGTGGAAAGCGGTAAATATTCTTCATTATAACATGTATTAATTCTCTCACAGATTATCTGCAGCCTCTTGTTTTAGTGAAATCTTGTATACACTATTATTATACCTGGTAGGTTCCCTGATTGGTGGTGATCTTTCTGCTCTAACAAATGGAGCCCGATGACTCCTTTGTTATGCTATCCAATGTACTTCACATTAGACATGTTTCCTCTCTAACTTATAATTCACTAAGTATTATAACAGGAAGGTTATGGAATTTTTCTGAGTTTATTAACTTTTAACATAGTAAAATATAACATGGAAAAAATGAAGACCCACATTTCATACATAAATGTCATTCAGGAGCCCTTTGCTAGTGAAAGATTACTGGGGATGTATGACAAACACACCATACAAAAAGGAATGGTGGAACGCTGGATTTAACGTTTTAAGAGAAAAGATACGGAAGCTTTCAATTTAGTCACACGATCAGTTAAATTTAGGGATATGGGGATTAAACTTGCTTGGTTCAGTTCAGTAATGAATTATTGATGATCTACTCTAAGCTGGACACTGAAGGTATACATAATGATGAATAAATATGGTATTTTTGTTTAAAACTAAACTATCATATCAAGTAAAGACACTTTGTATTATTAAACAAGATATTGATTGACTTTTTAAATTTATTGATTTGAAATTAATGAATTATTTGCTTGGATTCATCTTTCTTCTTTCCCCACTTACCCCCAAATATTTTAAGTGCAAAGGCATATCCATGCCTTCCTGAAAGAGACGACTATTGGCATATATGAGCAAGGGTGATTTCATCTAAGGGATGATACTTGCGTGCACTTTCTACAATAGAGCCATCCTTACACTTTTATTATTTTCTATTTAGTTAGGCTACCAACTCCAAATATGACATATTCTATTTCAACTCTCAGAAAGATGTCAGCAACCATGCGTCTCCCTCTGAGTTTTCAAACAATGCTGCGGTATTCTCATTTCCCCGGTGTTCTGTGCTCAGTAATGAAGCCTCAGAATTCATTACATATGCACTTGCCATAGCCTTCTGGGGTAGAGTCTGCCAAATAGGTCCCTGGGAGATCAAGACCCATTCTCCATGCGTGTCATGGGGCTGTGCAGATGAGCTGGGGCACGTCTACATACACCAAGGCCCTGCTCAGTACAGCATGTGCCAGAACATACTGGGCAGGGAGCCATTCATAAACTCTTCGAAATCTTATCCAGACCAAAGGCACAGCGGCATTGTACTTGCCGCGCTCAGTACCACGGGGTTTTTAGCTGAATAAAAAGAAAATGAAATATATTCACAATGTCTTCCAAGTTATCCAGTAACCACAGTAACCTGGGTTTTCCCCAAATCTAGTCCACAACGTAGAGTGACCTGGCAGAAATAAATCATTCCCTCTCTGTTCAAGTGTAGTGAGCCATAAAGTGAGCAGAATAAATTTCGTTGGGGTAAAACCAATTAATCAGCAAACAATCAGCACGTATTTATTACACCACTCAGGAGCTAGTATTGAAAGTGGGATCGAGACCCAATATACAGAGCTGTATATGCAGACATACTAAAGAAGCGTATATTACAGTTTCTGTGCTTAAGGAGTTCATTTACTAACAGAGAAAAATTAAGGAGGTACACAGCTAAACATAAAGTTGTATCTCAGGCCAAGAGATCCAAAGAATACAAAGTTATGGAAAAGATTCATGGAAAAAGTAGACTTCCAAGGATATCACAATTCGAATATACATCATAATTAATAAACTCTTATAAAGTACTTTGAAATGTCCTTATTTGTGGCTATTACTATAACCATGTCATAAAAGAAGGTAATTTAAATCCTCAAGACTAATGTCTTACTCATAGTTGTAACCACACATTGTTTTTCTAGGCCTCAGTTTCCTGCACAAAAATCTGTTGAGATCTACATTGTCCGATATAGCAGCCACCATCCTGTGTGGCTTTAAGTATTTGAAATGTGAATAGTTGGAAATGAGATGTGCTACAAGGGTAAAACACACACAGGATTTCAAAGACTTAGTATGAAAAAGAAAGTAAACGTCTCATGAATTTTTAACATGAATTACATACTGAAATGATACTGTTTTAGTCATGTTTAGTTAAAACTAGATTATTCAAGTTAATTTTACCTGTTTATCTTTACTTTTTAATGTAATTTTTCATTATACTTTTTTACTAGAAGACTTAACAATATAGGTGTTAATACCTAACATTACACGCACATTACATTTCTATTAGACACAACTTGCTATTTAAAATGTAGCCTATGAACAACAGCAGCAGCCTCAACATCCCCTGGGAGCTTATTGGAAATACCTAATCTCAGGCCTCCATCCCAGACCTGCTGAATCAGAATCGGCAATTTAATGAGATCCTCAGTGGTTCTTATGAATGATAAGAGTTTAGGAAGTGCTGATCTAGATACTTTTAAGGTGTTTCTTTTTCTGGATTCTATTTTTTTTTTTATTTTATTTTTTCAAATAGATGTTTTGAAGTCTTTTTGGCACACTAATCTACCATATATTAACTGCATAACCTAGAGAAGTTATTTAACATTCCTGAGCCTCAATTTTTATAAAATGGATGCAATACCTCCAGCCCCACAATTTTTCTATAGGGGTTAAATGAGACACCAAGGGTGATACATTTATCCCTAGGAACCAATAAATTGGAGACATTTGTATAATATCAATAATAAAATTGAAAAATTATTCAATTTTTTTCATTCTTATATTTTGGTACACTGTGCAATGGGCTAAAGATTGAAGGGCTTTTTTCATTTATTTTGCCAATTTTGTGTGTTTTTTTTTCTTTAACCCTAACTGTGTATAATATACTTACTTAATGTTCTGGTACAAATCTAAAGGAAAATATTAGAACTTTCAGGCTGACTTTTTAGAATTAAAATGTGATATAGCTAAATTATCCTGACTGGTTTTATAATTAATGTTGAAATTATTATATTTGTTAATCATTGAGCACTGAAAAAAGTGATGGCTTTATAAAGTGGGAAAAATCTTTTTATTTAGAATATTTTTAACTCTGGTGTGCCTGGATGGCTCCATCGGTTAAGTGTCCAACTTCAGCTCAGGTCATGATCTCGTGGTTCATGAGTTCGAGCCCCGCGTGGGGCTCTGGGCTGACAGCTGGGAGCCTGGAGCCTCCTTCGGATTCTGTGTCTCCCTCTTTCTCTGACCCTTTCCCGCTGTGCTCTGCTCTCTCTCTCTCTCTCTGTCAAAAATAAACACTAAAAAATTTTTTTTTAAAGAATACTTTTAACTCTACTGTGGGATTGTCAATTTGCTAGAGGCAAAGGAACTAGTAAAATTTAAGTCTATTCTATAAGTAGAAGAGGTCATTGAAAATCCAGTCATTATTACAGTATACATGGATTATAACAAAGAGTCTAGGCCTGATTAGCTTGAAATGAGTTTAAATCAAAGGAACATGATTAGATCCTCATTAACATTTTCAATGATTGACGTTCAGTAAAAATGACCTTCACGGTTTGCATTGTTTAGTTATGTTGTAAGGACGACAAAGGGCAGGACATCTTCTCTGAGTTGTGTGTGATTGCAGTGTGCATTTGGTCCAGCACTCTAACCCTAAGGATGGAGACCAGATCTAGTCTAGACCCTGTGCTTAGGTATGTGGGCTGTGTAGATGAGGACCCAGAAGGTTTGATTCTCATGAGAAAGTGTTGAGAGTAAAAGAAATCTTTAGAGAAGCAGCCCCCTGATTTCATCAGTGATGATATTGATGATCAGAAGTTTTATGTAAAAGCACCCAGCCGAATGTCAGTCATGTACAGTGCATTTAAAATCTCTTTGTGGAAAAGTTTCTCACTGATTCCATGGACTCTGTAGAGGAGATAATAGTGAAGGATGTTGAGATACAGGTGACACCTGTTGAGATACAGGTGACACCAATGAGATTTGGCCATAGTCTTCTCAACCAGAGCAGGGAAGGCGTGTTTCAGCCTTTGCATGTGAGTTAATTGAGGTAAATACATAGTTGGCAATATTGGGTTCCTACCAGGATTATGACACAAGATTCTCAGAGGATGTGTGCTGACAATAAACTTGTACTTCCTGGAACTACAAAAACTAGAGACTGTCTTTACAATATTGTGTAGCCTCCCTTCTCTTGGATTTATTCCTTTATTAGACATGCTTTTACAAAGCACCAACTATGTACATGGTACTTTGCTCGTCAAGAGGACGGTCCCAAGCTACATACACTTTGGACTTTGCATTGAAAGGAAATAATATTGACTAAATAATTCCTTTATTGCAGGTTTTTACAAGGGAAATTTATGTATGCTATATATATTTTTTACCCCTCACTATAATAACAATAATGATCACAATAGTAATGGCTGCTAATATGCACTTTGTGCCAAGCACTATGAGGCATGTTATGTACATTAACTGATTTAATCTCCAGAGTAAACCTTGGGGTGGTTATAATTTTTACAGAAATGGAAACTAAGGCACAGAAATGTTAAGTATCTTAATAAAATCCATAGAGTTAGAAAGTGGCAGAGCCTAGATTTAAACCTCCCTCCAAAGTTCATGCTCTTAAGCACCATGCATCTCCTTCTGAAATGAGAACACTGAGGCTCAGTGACACTGATTCTGCTAAAACCACAGATATGGCAAATAGCAGAACTAAAATTTAAACCTCTATCTATGCGACCATAAAATTATACTCTTGACATTACATAAAATTGGCCTTAGTTTGGTGTTGAAGACCACGTATAAAACAATGATTGCCTAGTTTTTGAGGCCATAGGAAAGCAAAGAAAAGGAATGGCCTTATAGAGTTCATCTACTTCTTATTTTAACTGTTCCACGTGGATCCTATCACACCGTACATCAAAGTCAGTGATTTACCCAAAGATTTGCTTGATTTTATCAAAAGGGGTCAAAGTAAGAACTTCACAGCAAGGCTTAAATGAAAATTCAGGTTTTCTTGCTCACTCATTCATTATTCAACGAGTTTTATTGACTACCTACCACGGGTAAGCCATTTTGGTTACACCCTGAATAAAGATGTATGTCTCCTGCACTCACTTCTCCTGCGATCTGGCCCCATCCCTGGAATTAAATATTGTTCTCCGCAGAAAGCCTGGCTAAAGAAAATTCAACAGGCCACTTTCCTCTTAGAAATTGAAATTCTCAGATCTGGAAATTTCTGTTCTATCGCCAGTAGCATCGTTTACACCCTCTGCCTTAGCAAGTCATTATGGATGTAAATAAATTTTTGATTCATGAAAAAGTAGAAAAGGAAGAAAGATGAAGCTTTTGGAAAAGACTTGTCTTTGAACATCAGATTTCTTCCTTTAAAATAAGGTACTAGGAAAATAAAGAAGAAACAAAAAGAATTAAAGAATAAATGAATAACACACACAAAAAAATAAAATAAAACTTGGCACACCCCAAATATTTGCTGTTTAAAATCTAAACTATGATTGAAAGTGTTAGGTGGTTCACCAAAATGTTAAGAGCCATGCAACCTATCAAATTTTTGAATGGAATTGAGGATACAGTAAACTTTGAATAAAGAATAAATTTTTCTTTGACAGCTTCATTAAGTCCTCTTTATTAAGTCAATGTGTTTCAATTTACAGAAATCAACTGTGGCATTTGAAAGGTAGCTTCATAAAATATAAAAAACTGTTTTCTAAAAATACCGAGGATATAAACAAAAAGCCTATGTAAAGGCACGAGTTTGTTGTTGTTTTAATAAAAGCAAATCCAAAGTGAATATAAAATACAATAAAATAACTCATTAGCAAATGTCTATTAATTCATCTGTAGGAAAAGATTTTTTATATGGAACAATATCAGAAACCACTCAGTAGTTGCTGCTGGAAATGTCAAATTTTATGTTTACAATTCCTCTTTTCCTGTCTCATTTTTAAATGAAATTAGGTTAAACATATATTAAAAATAGAATTAAAATAGGGGCACCTGGGTGACTCAGTCGGTTAGGCATCCAACTCTTGGTTTTTCCTCAGGTCATGATCTTGCAGTTTGTGAGTTCAAGCCCCATGTCCGGCTCTGTGCTGACAGTGCGGAGACTGCTTGGGATCCTCTCTCTCCCTCTCCCTGCCCCTCTCCTGCTCACTCTCTCTCTCTCTCCCTCAAAATAAATAAATAAACTTAAAAAATCAGACTTAAAATAGAAAAACCCTGTGACTTTGTATGTTTGAAACATCATTCTGTACCACAGCTAGCATATCCTTTTCCCCATCCCAGGCTTCTGCTTCCCCAAATCCCTGCCCATCTCTCAGTAGTTTCAGGGGAAAATACAGTAAAATATATGCCCCAGAGCAATGAGAGCAAGCAGCTGTTTTTGTACTGTTGGGAGTACATTGGGGAGTGTTTTGATCTGACTCATATGAGGCATATTAAAAATTGCCATTTTAATTCGATTTCAGCATTAACAATTGTTCCTTCCCTTCTGCTGACATTGACTTTAAAGTTAGTGTCAGTAAAAATGAGAACTAGAGACAGAGGTGGTTAGAGAGCAAATGGGGAGAATTATGTTAGTAAATCCTAAGAAAAGACTAAGTATAGTTGTGATAAGAAGGTATTTAAAATTTAAAAAAAAAAGAAAAAAAATGTGTCAGTCATTACTCATGCATGCCTCTGTGTGTGTGTGTGTATATATATATACATACACAAAGTTTACACAGCAAGGGAAATCTTTAAGGTAAGGATTTGGCTTTGACAATTAATCCCCAAGAAATATCCATTGAGCATTTGTTGTGCATAAACAGGCACTGAGGAGAGCAGGTCTTATGAACAGGGAAAGCCTTGTGCAATGCTTACTTTGCGAGGTATTTCCCTGAGCCAAAATTTTGTGGTACTCAAAATATATAGGGAGATGTTAAATATCTTCTTGTGAAAACCAAACCCTGGAGAAAAGATCTTTTCTAAGTCTAACTGATGTTTATCTTCATTTGATCCTAAGCAAGTCTGCGTACTTTATGGGAAAAAATGTCTCTGGCATGTTGAATTAGTTCATCGACAAGCTCTCCCTATAAGGATATGCTTGGGTTTGTTTGTTTTCCAAAATAAAATTCCTGCAGTGAAAATATGTTTGTGGATGATACTCCCCACCTCCCCCCGCCTTTTTTTTTTTTTTTTTTGTTATTGCTGTTGCTATATTTTGTACTAATGTAGTGAATTTTCTATTAGGAATGCAAAACTATCTCTAAACATAACAATAAGAGCTAACATTTATTGAGCACTTATGATATGTCCATCAACCATTTAAGCTAGTGAATCCTCACGAAAACAAAAACTTTAAGAAGTAAATTTTACTCTTTTCTCTTTTTTTTTTTTTTTTTTTGCAGCTGAGGAAACAGGCCATGAGCTAGACTTAGTGTAGGTGTGTTTTACTTCAGGGACTTTGTTCCTCACCACTACGCTGTCCTCTTTGTGACAAATCTTCTATGGTTGGCTAATACAAAAGTTGCCAAACATATTGATAAAAAAAAAACCAAACACTTGACAAAAATTTCAGATTCTTGATGATGATTTTTAAATTAGAGAAACACTTGCCTGTTTCATAGGTAAGTGCATTAAAATCATCAAAAACAAAGGAACAAATATTATTTATAGTAATCTCTGGGAAACTAAAATGCTCTTCCCCGAAATCACCTTGTAGTGTTTCTTTGTTCTGAATAAATATATTCTTCCCTATAATTAAGCTAACTTACCAAAATGGCTGCTTTCCAAGTACATTGAATTATTAGAAAATACACCCACACATACACACACACATACACAATACATTTAATGCTTGGGCATTCATCTCCTTTGAAACTGGTCAAATTAGTTTTTACTTCTCTGAAAAATATTTATATGTATATAAACATGTAAATTTATATATAATAATAGAGTGTATATATATATATAAGTATATACACACATATATATGTATAGATATACACAATACCAAAATAGCAAATACAATAAGAATTATGGTAACCATACAAATTTTCTTGTTTTCTCCTGAACAGAGATTTTCAAATTGCTATTCTCAGCCCCTAGGGCTCCTTGGAGTTGTCTTTAGAAAGGGCAGGAGGCTATGTGACTGGGCCACAAGGTCTCCTTCAACCTGAGCTGGTCCACATTACGATTTTGTATACTGGGATTACTCATATTTTCCTTGAAGGAGTACTGTTGTGCTTACAGAAAGAAAAGTCTGAAACCCACAATTCTAGAACTTCTTACAACAGCCAGTAGATGGCAAACTTTACTGCAAGGAAACAGTTTGGCAGACTATCTAAATTGGTCTGAAAATACCAATTGCACTTCATATCCAGTAGTTTCTGGCTCTGGATTTAAATTTTATATGAAAGTGGGGAACAAAATTCTCAATGGCCATTTCCCTGGGCATTAAACTCCTCCAATTATAGTTTTAAGTATTTTTATAAGTTTTGTTCTTTTTTTTTTTAATTTTTTTTTTTTAACGTTTATTTATTTTTGAGACAGAGAGAGACACAGCATGAACGGGGGAGGGGCAGAGAGAGAGGGAAACACAGAATCGGAAGCAGGCTCCAGGCTCTGGGCCATCAGCCCAGAGCCCGACGCAGGGCTCGAACTCACGGACCGCGAGATCGTGACCTGAGCCGAAGTCGGACGCTTAACCGACTGAGCCACCCAGGTGCCCCTATAAGTTTTGTTCTTAAGGTATTATTACAACGAAAATTACTTCATTGTTGACTAAGTGTTCGCACAATATACTAGGCACAATACAATAATATATACAGATGACAGATTTTTTTCAATTAGGTGCACAAAACTGGAATAATTATAACCCTTACTTCATGACTTCATTGGGCTATGCATAGTTTATTCTTATTTCTTTAATTGGCTATTTAGCTATTTTTAATAAGGCAGTAAATTGCAAGTCCTTTGTAAGTTTGAAAAATTATAAGTTTCTTTTTGAGAGGCAGTTGTCTTTGCTTGTTTACTACAGTCCGCTCAAGTGTCAGTTAATAACGCCTGGGTCATAGGGGGCATTTCCAAGAGGTCCCATTAGCATCTTACCTATGGACACACCATAAACCCAGGAAGCAAGTGTGCAAACGGTGCCAATATTCCCATTCATCCTGGATGAGACCCAGGAAAAGCATGTGCTTGATAGATGATCTTGTCCAGAACAAGTACTGAAAACATAATTCAAAGTGTATGTGTGAACAAAGCGATGGGGGTCAGTGTGCATGACCAAATTATAAATATCCATTTTTGCTTTTAAAAATATCTTTATCAGATGTATTCTGTAATGCTTTAAAAGTCTCTAAGCGTTGTAAGGGAAACACTAGTCCACTTTTTGCCATCCCCATTCCTGCTTCTTACTCCTAATGTGCATTCTCCAGAGGCAACTCCTTAAAACTCTTTCAGTTCTTTCTTACAGTTTTTATTTATATACTTGTAAATACTAGGCTGAGATTTTCCCTTGCTTTTGATGCTGGCATAATCTATTGGAATCCTACTATGCTAAAAGTAGATTTAATTTTCCTGTAGTTTTCAACTACACACACACACACACACACACACACACACACACACACACACCACAGCTCTGCTGCTTTGGTTAAATCATGTATTATTAGCATTATTGGTATTACAAAGAACTCTCTGCAGTTACACAGTATATTATGATTTCATTTCCCATTATGTGCAACCTTTTCCCTAGAATTAATACTAGGAAGATTTTAAAAAAGAGTTTAGTTTTCCATTACTTCTCTATATGGTACTCTGCATTTTCCTTCTTGGAGCTCTGCTTTCTCTTTCAGCACTGGTTAATCTCTATGCTGGTAGCATACCTGTAGTACAGCAGGCAATTTTCAGTAAAATGTTCTGTTTCTTTATTAGAACGCTTGTATGCTAGATTCCATGTCTCTTTCTTGATTTACACTCCCACTTTCACGGAACCTATCTTCTAGAATCTTCCTGAAAAGCGAGTGTGTGAGGTGAAAATTTGAATTTCTGAATCTCTGTAAATATTTTTCTTCTCCCTTAACATTTGATTGACAGTTTAGCTGGGCATAGAATTCTAATTTAGAAATTATTTTCTTTCAGGATTTTTAAGGCATGTTTCTAATGTCCCCTGGCTTCCAATGTTTCTGCTAATAAATCAGATGTTATTCTGATTCTGTTATCTGATTTCTGATAAATCAGATGTTATTCTGATTCTGTTATTCTGCTGATAAATCAGATGTTATTCTGATGCTTTGTAAATGAGTTATTCTCTGTTCCACCTCATAAAAATGATGAGGTTTGCTGTGGATTTTTTAAAAATTATTTTCCTACAGCACTTAGTAGAAACTTTAAATCTATACACTTGTTTTTAATTATGGCAACAATTTCTGTATTTCTGTCATAATTTTAAATTCCTTCTCTCTCCTCTCCTTGCCTCCTTCCCCCTCCCACCCCATTTCCTTTCTTCTCTGATTTTGTTTTTCTTTTTTAATATTTCTAATGTTTATTTTTGAGAGATAGAGAGATAAGGCACAAGCAGGGGAAGGCAGAGAGAGAGGGAGACAGAATCTGAAGCAGGCTCCAGGCTCTGAGCTCGAACCCACGAACTGTGAGATCATGGCCTGTGCCGAAGTCGGATGCTCAGCCGACTGAGCCACCCAGGCACCCCTGTTCTCTTATTTTGAAACTCCTCCTTGAGTCACTCTCTGGTTCCCTGTTGCTTCTACCTCCCATTTCCAATCTGTTAGTATTTTTTTTTTAGCATCTGGTAGATTTTCCTCAAAATTACCTTTCAAGTAACTCAACTGGAGTTTTCATTTCTACTACTGTATTTTTAATTGTAAAGACCTCTTTTGTTATCTAGAAGTTTATTCTAATAACTTCCTACACTTATTTCATTGCTGCAATATCCTCCCTTAACTCTTTGAATATGTTAAACCTCAAAGTTTCATAATTTTTTGTCCACTCCCTAAATTGTCTTTGTCTCATCCAAATTACTTAAAAAATATTTTTTTGTGTGTGTGTTCTGTTCTTAGTGTTTTATCTTAAAGGGTTTTCTCCATCTGGTAATCTCATAAAAATATGTTTATATTAAATAAAGAGGTACTACTGTTTCTTAAGCTGATTAGTGGATACAAGGATGTTTGTTTATCATTATTATTTAAAGTATAATTGTAATAACATTTAAAGTATAATTAAAGGATAGCAATTCCCTATATGCATATATACACTTTACATATACTCATATATGTATTTGTTTAAAAAGAGCTATTGGAAAGTTCTTTTATTTCATGTTACAGGACTTTCTAGCTTATTAAATTTATTCTAGAGTGATTGGCCTGGGTCATTTCAATGGGGATACCCAATACCAATATCTGTACGTATTTTCTTTTGGGCTCATCAAGAGAAATAATTATTTCCTGCTTAGGGAGTAAATCTGGCTGCTGGCATTTTTAGAACTGAATTAGAAATGAGGATGGGGAGGGTCTCACAATTCTGTATGTAGATATTCACTTCCCCCCTTTTTATCAGACCAGAGCCAGCCACTCCCACATCACCAGCACTTGTGCCTTTGGCTTTGAATCGCCTTCATGGGGGAAGGGCAGTCATGTAGTTTCCTGGGATGAAAGATGGAACATGGGAATCTAACTGTACTTTTGGTAAGTTTTCCAAACAACCTTCCCATTTTCAGCACCACTTGAGTACCTGGAACCCCTAATTCCGGAAACTTTCTGGGGTTCCGCAGCATCAACTGGCTTGCTTCTGGGATTCTCTCACCTGGGATTTGCTTATTCTGGTATACTAAGTCTATTCCGACTCATCCATCTACAGACAAGCTTCCACTTATATGTACGAGTGTATGTATATGTGTATTTATTGCTGTCCCCTCAACCTTCCTTCTGGATCTTGTGAGTATGACGATTTCATTCCTTCTTGTCCTTTTTTTTCTCCCCTAGGACTGTTTCTATGTGTTATTTATTGAGGTATAATTTACATACAATAAAATTAACCCAATTTCAGTGGCAAACACATATGGTCAATAGCTATTACTACAATCATGACATAGAATGTTTCCGCAGAAACTCTACAATTAGTTTCCTTCACCCACCTCCATTCCCTGGTGACCACTGAGCTGCTTTCCATCATTGTAACTTTGCCTTCTCTAAAATGTCTAAATGTCTCATAAAATTGAATCATCCAGCAGATAGTCTTTGTGTCTGGTTTCTCTTAATTAATGTAATACTTTAGAGATTCCCCCTTGTTGTTCACTGGGTCAGTAATTTGCCCATTTTATTCCTGAGTAGTAGTCCAATGTGTGATATATTAAAATTTACTTACCACCTGATGAACATTTGGGGTTTTTCCAGTGTCAGTCATTATGAATAAAGCTGCTATGAATTTTGCAAGCAAGGTTTTGTGTGGATATTATGTGTTCAGTTTCTTGGGGGAAATATCTAGGTGTGGGATTCCTGAATAAGTGTATGTTTAAATTAATAAGACACTTTGAAACTTTTTTCCAAAGTGGCTATGCCATTTTGTATTCCCTCCAGCCACGTATGAGATATGTGACTGATAGAGCAGTACAACAACAGTAAAAGTAGTCTTTTAAGGTATGATGCATTACTAAAGATAAAAAGGATATTTTATGCCTATGAGGGTCAAGCCAGCAGGACAATGTAACCATGTTAAATTTCTGTGACACAGGAATATAGTTTCAGAATATAGAAGTGAAAACTGTCAGAACTAAAATGAGAAATAGAAAAATTCATATTCACTGTCAGAGATTTCAATGCATCAATCTCAACGAAGAGAAGCAGAAAAAGCCCCAATGTTATAGAAGTTCTGAATAACACAGTTAGCAATTTGATATAATTGAGTTTTACAGATTTTCCATAGTTCAAAGAAGAAAGAAATCACCATGAAAATCGGAAAATATTTTTATTTGAATAACATTGAAAAGAAATCACACGAAATGCGGTAAAGCGGTGCTTACACAGAAATTTTGTCTTAAATTAATAAATTAGAAAGAATGCCTGAAAAAGTAAGTAAGAAGCTAAACTGCTTAAATCTTAGTAGAATTAAGAAAATAAAAATGTAAAAGCAGAAATCTAGGACAGAAAACAAAGATCTTCTGGAGAAACTATACAAAGTCAAAGGCCAATATTTGAAAACACTAATATAACTGGTAACACACAGGCAAGAATGATTAGTTACTGAGAGACAGAGACAGAGACAGAGACAGAGAGACAGAGAGGACTTGAATAAGACTTCCATTTTTTCCACACCCTGTGAGCACCCAGTAATGCCAATTTTTGTCATTTGCTCTTTCTAGTGGGTAAGTAGTGACACTGTTTTTAATTTGTTTCCCTGATGGCAAATAATGTTGAGTATTTTTCAATGTGCTTATTTGTTATCCCTTCACGTCTTTCATGAATTTTGGAAAGGAACAGAATAAAACACTTAATGCGAATATCATCATGTTTACATCAGAAACCCTACCCAGTAAGTATCCTAACTTTCAAAATAATACAGCAAAAAGAAATGGACTTTAGAATCAAACAAATCAGAGATTCAAATCCTTCCTCTCTTTGACACCATTCAAATGACTTAGTCCTTACAAAGCTTAGCTTTCCATCTGTAAAACGCTTTACACAAATATTGTTAGAAATCTATTTTAAAAGTTGCATGGAAAGGCGTTGGGTATAAATGCCAATTTCCTTCGCTGTCTTCCCACACTAATTCTTTATTTCATGGCTTCAGTGATAATGCTTGATGATTAATGAAGGAAACAACCAACAGCATCACCATCACCACTAACAAAATAAACAAAACAAAAATAAATGGAAAACCAAATTTCATCAATGCCCTCCCTTGCTGGTGCAGTTAAGAGGACAGCTGGAGTATTCAACTGAGTTTTCTCAGCTTGGACACAAGAACTTTAAATGCTTCCAAAAGTTTGAACTTATTAAATATTTCTTCATATCCTTCCCCATTTCCTGCCCCACACCCTCTCACAATTTTCTTAGTATTGCCAAGAATGCCAATACCCCTCATGCGTTAGTTCTTTTGTGTGCAAATAATATCTTTCCTCCCCTTGCATTCATTAAAAAAAAAAAAAAATCTCAAGTACCTTTTCTTCAGTGAGGCTTTTCCTGGTATGCTTTCCCTGACACATGTGATTTCACAGCACCCTTCCATGTTTCGGTTGTGACATGTTCCCCCTTCCTTCCAATATGTATGGGCACCTGTTACGTGATGAGTAATATTGCAGACCCAGGAAATACAGACAAGGTTTCTTCCTTTCCTCCAAAGAACTAACATTCTAATGAAGAAAATAGAAAACATATACAGAAAAAAATAACAGCATATGTAACATAGCAAATAAAACAACAAAATTTAGAAAAGGAGTTCAGAGAAAGCTCTCAGGAAGTGACACTGCAGCTAAGACATCGCATTTGAAGATGTGATAGGAAAGCCAGCATCTGAAAAAAACAAAAAGACTAAAACTGAAGTAAAAGGATGGTTAGTTGAGTTTTCTCATAGGGAGTAGAAAATGTTGGCTCTCTGATCAACCCTCCTGATAATATATAAGCATATGTTTCTTTCTTTCTTTTCTTTCTTTCTTTCTTTCTTTCTTTCTTCTTTCTTTCTTTTCTTCTTCTTCTTCTTCTTCTTCTTCTTCTTCTTCTTCTTCTTCCTCTTCCTCTTCCTCTTCTTCTTCTTTACTGCTTATTTATTTTTGAGAGAGAGAGAGGGAGACAGAGTGCGAGCAGGGGAGGGCAGAGAGACAGGGAGACACAGAATGTGAAGTAAGCCGCCAGGCTCTGAACTGTCTGCACAGAGCCCAATGTGGGGCTCAAACTCACGAACGGTGAGATCATGACCTGAGCTGAAGTCAGACGCTCAACTGACTGAGCCACCCAGGTGCCCTTATAAGCATATGTTAACTTTCTATGTGTAGGCACTGGAGGAAAATTGTTGGCTGCCAGAAAGACTCCATAGAAGATAATTATGAAAATATTCTCACTCTTGTATGACACACCAGTCCATCATTTCTTTTAAGTATCTTCTCATCACCCTGCTTGTGGCCACACCAGGTTACACGAATCACCTCTTCTTTTGCAGGAAGAGAGGGAAAAGATTTGTCATTACATATTTCTCAAAGTTTGCACACTATTTTCTCCCAACAACAGTTGATTTATGTCTCATATCCTAAGAGCAAACTCCCCGTTTTGTAACTTTTTTTTATTACAAGCCTGTACTGTTGCCCACTCTTATATTTGTGAGTAATACTGAGAGAAAGAAAGTAAAAATAAGAGAATGATATAGTAGATGAATCCACATGAAAGACAGTGTCTCATGGGAAAATACAATTGAGTTGAGAAATCATAAGGCTTCTCAGTATACACGATTGAGAAAATAACTATGCTGTGATGATAATCTATGCATATTTGGGGACAACCTATATGCATATACATAGCTAATGAGTTTGTCAACAAATTAAAGAATTATTGTTTTTCTGTTGGTTATTATTCCAATTAGAATTTCAAAAAAATGTATCCCTAGAACAGAGACGCATATAAAAACACAAGTCCACAGGAAAATAAAAGTGCATGAACTTGACTACATCTGTTTCCTTGCAGAGGGATTTATTTAATCTGTCATCTGTAAACTGTACATAGTAACACTGTGTTGCTATGAGGGTTAGAATAATATATGTGAAATACCTGGCAAGCCTTCAATAAATAGTTGGCACTCTATCCTGTTTTAGTTATTTTCATCTTCCTATGCTTTTCTTTTTAGAATATAAAGGGTAACTGTGACAAAGCAGTCATAAACTGAGTCATTCATTTGAATATTAGTTTTAGTTAGGCAATATATTCAGAGACAATTTTGTACGTCATTTCCCAGTATATTCCAGGATCCTCCACGGGAGAATGTGAATTTCAAAAATGTGTGTGTGTGAGACAACTTAACAGTTGCTTCAATGCGTTCCATTGCTCACTTGGCCCCAAGAAAGGGAAGTGGAGGAAAAGCAAAGAATCTGAAACCAGCTACTTTTGTTTCTCATTACCAACTATATGACAAACCATCATTAATGAAAGACCTCATCATTGGACATCATTTGCTAAAACTCATCATTAGAATGCAGCCAACTGTATTTCATTAATGAGTTTCTTTGAGATGCGTGGAAGCAGAAAGAAGATCTTTATTTTTACCCTCAGCCATTTATTTGTAAACATCTTGACATCTCTTATTTCCTTCTAGATTCCTCTGGCAATAAAAATGACACCAGGTGCCTCGCAAGTTCTTGCCGAAACAATTCTACATGCAGCAATACTTCAAAGGACAACAGTTGCCACTGTTCGGACACAGCAATTGATTTGGACAAAGACTGTGACAGCACGAAAGACCCATGCTTCTCCAATCCCTGTCAAGGAAATGCCACGTGTGTGAATACCCCAGGAGAAAGGAGCTTTCTCTGCAAATGTCCCCCTGGTTTTAGTGGGACAACCTGTGAAACTGCCATTGTTTTCTGTGGCACAAGCTCCTGCCAACACGGAGGTGTTTGCCATCAGCACCCTGTTCACCCCGTCTGCATCTGCCCAGAAGGATATGCTGGAAGATTCTGTGAAAAGGGTCATGATCCGTGTGCTTCCAGCCCTTGCCACAACGGAGCCGTGTGCCAGGACGGGATGAATGGCTATTCCTGCTTCTGTGTCCCAGGATATCAGGGCAGGCACTGTGAGCTGGAAGTGGATGAATGTGTCTCAGATCCCTGCAAGAATGAAGCTACATGCCTCAATGAGATAGGAAGATACACTTGTATCTGCCCCCGTGATTATTCTGGTAAGTGCTGTCACGTTTGAATACCAGAGGACGTAATCAGCTTTCCCTTTCTTTAATATGACAGAAGCAGAGGTGACTTACTGTCTTAGGCGCTTGTTTATGAATATGGTCTTGGCAGGAATTAGAAAGCATCCGAGACTACTAAAAATCCACTGGGCTTAAACATTTGCCAGATGTCACTGTTGTCGTTTTAAATAGAGCCCTTACATTATTTAAATCTGAAGTTCGGTCTAGAAGTAGTGGGCCCTATGAGGCCTAGCTTTCCAGGTCAGGGCACTTCAAGTTTCGTCAAGAGAAGATTCCTTTTGTCTCAGCTAAAGTGTGCCTATCAGCTAATGTCCAAAGCCTGACATTGCGGCCAACCGGGAAAGCAGGCCATGGAACGGATACATGTTAGTGGGTTCTAAGGTGGGATCAACGGATCAGTGATGGCAAGGCTGATGTAATATGGTAAATGAGTTAAACCACAACTTTATTAATAAAGAAGTCACTTCTTGTTTAATTTCTTGGAAACAGTAAATAATAGTACCTCATAGCTATTCACCAAGTTTCTGTTGAGGTGGTATTTCAGTACAGAGTAACGAGTTGACCATTCATTCACTAAAAGGTTACATGTGATTTATTACCTTCTCTGCTCCCTATCCCCCAGAACCGGTTACCCATTTAGGTCATTTCTTCATGGTGACCGTCTCTGATGCACTGTTTCACTCTCTGGATTCTCTACACTAATCCATGCTTTCTCCCATTCATTCATTCTGACTTCTGCTCGCCACTTTCCTGTGCTTCCTGACTCACCTCGCTGTGACATTTTTCACATTTTAATGCCACATTTCCCTTATCGCTTGCCACTTTTATAACCTCCCGTGGTACTTGAATTTCAACGTGCCTTCTCGCAACGCTTTCACGCTTACTTCTTTTTCTTGTCATTCTTTTCCCATGTATGTTAAGCAATATAATTATTTGTAAAGTATTTCTCTTCAAAATGTATCCCAGTATGTCATTTTTCTAATATTACACATTCTGGAAACATCTCTTATAAAATAGCCATTTCCCTAGTTGCTCTGACATGAAATTTGCTCCCTTTCCCTCAATCCTCACCTAAAACGAATATTCAAAATCTATCTGGACATCCAACATGTCTTCCAAATTGAGCTTATCCACTCTGTTACCAGTACCTTGGCTCATGTCCTCATCATCTTGTGTATACTTACTATACAACCTCCTAGATTCTATTTCCGGCCTCTGCCTTCTCCAGGTTGTTCTGAACAGTGCCCCTGAAATCATCCTTCTAAAATAGATCTGAGTGTGCCATTCCCTTCTGAAGAAACTTGAGAGCTTCCCACCACACGAGAATAATTTTCACGTCTCATTAAAAACCCTCCACAATTTGTCCCTTACATTGTAATCGTATCTCCCCACCTCCTTCCACCAGAGCGTTCCATTTCCTGAATTGTCTTCATCTTCTGTTCAAATGGTTTCCCTCCCTCCCTCAATTCAGTGTCTACTCTGTGACGTTCTGTACGTTCAGTACTTCATTCAACTCTCGCCTAACTCAAGAAGCATTTCTGATTTACCATCTGCTGAAATAACACTTTCAACTGCAACAGTAATTATTTATTACTTCCGTAGTGGTTTGCGCCTCTATTCGTGAACTTTGTCCTGTTCTTCAGAGATCTGTGTTTTTGTCTCGTCCCACTGAAGTATTACTTCCTAAAGGACAGAAGTCATGTATTATGTTTAGGCTTTAACTCATCAGTCCTTTTTGGGTATTTATTATATGTCAGTCATTGTATTATGAGAAGGCACTATTCCCAAAGTGCCCAGCATAGCCAATAATGGCTGCTTAATAAACTGTTACTGAATTGTTTTAATTTTCTAAATTTTTCCATATATTTCTGGACACCCTTTGTGGTAATGAAACTGAGGTAAACATATTAATAGTTTACCTTCTCTATGCTTTGTGTTGGTAGAATGCTGTGTTAAGTGGAAAATTATTTTATTGATTGCCTTTAATTACAGTACTAAGCTAAAAGTTATGAGGAACAGTAAAGGGGGTTATAAAACAGTACTCATACGTGAAAAGCTCCTTATCTATATGCCAAATCATCGTGTCTATTTTTTTAAAACTGAGTTACAGCAATTGAATTTCAATGTTTAAAATTTTTTATTAAAAAAAAATAAACTTTTGTGGGGCTGGTGTGGGATTGCTTTTGTTTATAATGGACACATTTAAAACCCACTATGGTTTAATTAAGATAGTATCTTCTATTTCCTGCTGCTAGTACAATATTGCGAATGGTGACTGAAAGAAACAGACATGAGATCAAAGAAATGTTTCAGCCATTTTAGCTACAGTCTTTTTTTATGAGTCTTAAATAGTCTCATAATGGCAAAACACAGCTTGAGAAATGATGTTTTACAAGGTATGTTTTTATTTTTTACATTTCAATTAATTGGATTGTAATGAATCCTTTCAGTGGCATAAATTTAGGCATAAAAGATGTCAAGAGTATATTCCAAATGGGAAATACAGTAAAATTCCATTATAAGACATTTTACTCTACAACGAATTAATTTATACTGTGGATAAATCGTATCCCTGCTGGGCCCAACGAAAATCAATGCCTTTTTCTCACCATAACGTTAGCTCAAAGCCCACAATGAGGTCACCTCCCTTGTCCAAACCCTGGTATAATAGAGTTGTTCCCTATTTGACTATGTTCTTCTCTTGCCCTCTAAGAAATCAACTAACTTTTATTATTTTAGCTCTGTTGACATAAATATAACTTGCTTGCAGAGTTTAAGTGACAGACTCATCAGGCAGTAAGAATTATGTCTGATATTAGCTGGTTAGGCTTATTCGGACACAAAGGTATGATTTTCGTCTTGATCACCAATCTCCACAAGTAAAACAGCCTGCATTCTGGGAGCTCATCAGTGGTTCCCAGCCCTGACTAGGCATTAGCCATTACCCAGGGAGATCTGAAACAAAGATGCTCAGATTCCACCTTCAGAGAGTCAAATTGACGAATCTAATGTATAGGTAGGGCTGGGAGCCAGGAGTTTGGTTTTTGTGAACTTAATTTAGAAACTTTTCTTGCAATATCCCATCATTTAGACCCACAAGGAGGCTTGCTTTGCTTCAGCGCTATCCCATGGCGACCAGTGTTTGTGGTAATGAATGAGGAACCCAAAGAAGGTCTATAGGACCAAGGCCAATTAATGAGAAACCCAAAGAAGGTCTCTAGGACCAAGGGAAAAGCTGGAGTTGGGAAGGGAAGAAGACTATTAGTAATCAGCATGGATGCATAGATGCTCTGCCTGAACCCAGACCTCCCAATGAATCCTGGAAACTACTATAATAACCCAGCTGCCGTGTGCTACATCCAAATTTAGAGGATCATAAAGAACCTGGCTTACAGGAAAAAGCCTGTGCTCCTCAGTGCAGCAAAGTAAGAAAACATAATAAATTTTAAAAGACAGAGAGAGGGAGAAGAGGGAAAAGAGCAGTAGCCCGCGGAGAGGGGGTTCACACTGCGGGAATCCTTCTCTGTGCACGCCACTGTGCTTCCTACGTGGTGATTCATGAACTGCAGAAATAGGCTCAGAGAGAGGCAGAGCTGGTGAGAAAATGCCAGGCATAAGCAAAAACTCCAACTTAAGCAGAAAGGAAGCAGCTGCAGACTTTTTGAATGGAAAGAATACATGAGCTCGTAGCTGCTTTTAGTTCAAGTTTATGCAGTGTACCGTTCTTTCACTGAGGGCTTTCTTAAAATTAGCAGATTGACAAATGAACAGTTTTCATGTTAAGGTGCCTGAAGCATGAGAAAAATGGGGCTACAAGAGGGCAGGACCAGGCCAATCTGATGCATGATGAAGCAAAACAGTGTGGGAAAATATCTTACTTCCTTCATTAAAAAATAGGTCTTTGGCACAAAAATAATCTTTTGGAAACTAAGAAAAGAAACACCATTAAATTTACTTATTGATTGCAAGATGCATCTTTATTTCAAGGATGACAACATACGAAAAATTCATTTTATATTCACGAAAATGTGTTAGTGTATGGAGACTAGTTAGAAGACTAGTTAGCACATGGAGAGACTACTCAGTTAGAAAGCCATCCAGACCAGGGATAAGACATTAGGACCTGGCCAGGAAGAGTGACTGCAGGGATGAATGGGAAGGTAGGTGTAGGGCTCACTAAGAAGACGGCTCACTTGGCATTTATTAAAGCCAGAATATTTCCAAGCTTATTTTATCCAAGCAAAACTTGAAATCTCTAACATGAAAAATAAGAATGCATTAAAAGTCCAATTGCCTATTCCAGCTCAATAAACTTATTTCTATCAGTGGTTCTCAAACTTTAGCATGCATCAGACTCACCCAGAGAGCTTATTATAATACAGGTTCTGGGGCACCTGGGTGGTTCAGTCAGTTAAGCATCTGACTCTTGATTTCAACTCAGGTCATGGTCTCACAGTTCTTGGGATTGAGCCCCACACCAGGTGGACAGTGCAGAGCCTTCTTGGGATTCTCTCTCCCTTTCTCTCTGCCCCTCTCACTGCCCACCCCCATCAAAAATAAATAAATAAAGTTTAAAAATACAGTTTCTGATTCAGTAGATTTGTGGTGGGGTCTGTGCATTTTTAACAAGTTCCCATGCAATATTGATGCTGATCTGCTGGTTTGGGGACCACACTTTGAGAAACCACTGATGTAGACAATTATGTGGATTTTCATGGGACAACACAAAGGTGTCTGTGTGTGTGTATGTGTGTAGTATTTTTTGCTAGTAACAGTCCTGGATAGATGATATGGATAAAAATAAGTATCTGCTCAGGGGCACCTGGGCGGCTTAGTAGATTGAGCATCTGACTTCGGCTCAGGTCATGATCTCACAGTTCGTGTTTTCGAGCCCTGCTTTGGGCTCAGAGCCCGGAGTCTGCTTTGGATTCTGTGTCTCCCTCTCTCTCTGCCCCTCCCTGGCTTACACTCTGTCTCTCTCCCTCTCAAAAATAAATAAATATTAAAAAAATAAAAAATAAATAAGTATCTGTTGAATTCACCCAGCCATTAATGTTGTCAAAACACACAAACACCCGTATACACTCAGGTGTGTATACAGATTGAGTTCCTGCAACGTGCCAAGCATTGTTACAGGCTCTGTAAATATAAGAATAAAGAGGTGATGAAAAAGTCCTCTTCCATCTTAGAGGGAAGAGACAGACATGTATAAAATAGTAATAAATAAAATACATAGTAGGTTAGGTGGTGATAAGCACAGTGGAGAAAAGTAAAACAAATAAGGGGAATTAGGAACTGAACTTCAGGTAGAATGACCAGGGAAGGCGCTACTAAGAAGGTTACACATGAATAAAATTCTAGATAGGTAAGGAAGGGAGTTAGCAAATGTCTTGTGGAATAGCATCCAGGCAGAGGAACAGCAGATGTGAAGGCCCTTAGGTAAAGAGTACTGGAAAGTCTGAGAAGCAGCAATGAAGCTGATGTGACAGGAATGGAGGGAGCAAGGAGAAGACATAATAGGGTCAGACTATTGGGGCTTGTGGGCGGCTGGAAGGACTTTCTCTCTTGCTCTTAATAAGATGGGAAGTTGTTGGATAGTTTTGAGGAGAGGACTGGAATGATTTGATTTACATTTTAAGAAAATCACTCTCCTTGTTATGTTGAGTATATACTGAAGGGGGTTGTTAGGGTAGAATCAGAGCGCCCAATAATACAACAATCCAAGTGAATGGACTATCATTACATGGGAAAGAACAAAATAAAAGTATCAAGTGTTAACACCTTTCCCCCTTTAACGTTTAATTAAGATAGGAACGAACACAGAAGGATCATGGATCATGCAAAGAAAACGTGAGCATACCTTCCCTGACCTGCTCTCTATTGCCCTCTGGTGGGAGGTCTAGATTATTCAGGACAGGTCTATTCAGAATAGTTCCAACAACAGTGTTCCTCAGTAGTTTATATCAACCATATTTTCATACAGTCTTTCACAGGCACACTTGAAACTTATTCTACGCCTTTGAATTACATATAAATTACTCACTTATGATTTCTTATCAGACATTCTTCTATTAATAATTTTTTATGTTCTTCTCTGTGCCTTCTCCAATATTCCTCATCCATTCTGCCAGACTAACAGGTATGATGTCACTAACTCTGACAGCCAATGGCACTAACCCTGCCATTGCAGTAGCATTTATCAAAAGCACAATTTGAATTTCAGGCAATGAGGAGATTTGAATCTAGGCTTACTGTTCCATCTTCTCTAAATATATTTTTGATCAATTAAATACTTTTTTAATACCATTTTTCTATGAAAATTCATATAGATAACTTAACGGTGATAAAAATAATTTGGGGGAAATAAAAGTATTGTGTATCATAAAATATAAGCTTTTTCATGAGAAAAATTGTTATTATCATTATGATTACCATTATTATTGAAAGTTTTTGCTGATTACAAAGTTAACAAATAAACCATTTGATGAACTTAAGTCAATTTATTGGGAATAATTATTAACAGTCCATATTTATATAAAGATATACAATATGTAAGACATGAGTTTTTTTAAATCTTTTTAATGTTTATTTTTGAGAGAGAAAGAAAGAGACAGAGAGCAAGCCAGGGAGGGGCAGAAAGAGGGAGACACAGAATCCAAAGCAGGCTCCAGGCTCTGAGCTGTCAACACAGAGCCCGACACAGGGCTCGAACTCACAGACCATGAGATCATGACCTGAACCGAAGTCGGACACTTAACCAGCTGAGCTACCCAGGCTCCCCCGCTGTAAGACATGAGTTTAAAGAACACTTAAATATTGTTTCTGTGAGCATCTCTCTAAATACCTCACATTTTACTCCCCACATAATATACATATTCATAACAAATATCTTTCACACCCAAAAGGCAAATAATGGGTAGCAGGCAAAAGAAAACATTTGGACTTCATGGGTTGTATCTTCATGTTATCAAAGGAAAATGACTGGTTTTCTATATGCTCTTAATGATGAAACTGATCATTTCTGTAGCGTCATATAAAAAAAAAATTACGCACGTATTCAGGCTTTTGCTCAGAACTAGAGCCATCTGAAAGAGTTTTATGAAGAAATGAAGTTTCTGGCTTTTGACAAGCGTTTGTTGAATGAGCGCACAAGGTAACAGATACTATTCACTCAGCAAATATTCAGGACATGCTTCCATGGCACTGGACATTGTGCCAGACCATGGAGACATAAAAATGACGAGGACAAAATTTATCCCTGACGAAATACTCACAGTTTACCCTGGGAGAAGGCAGGCAAACAAAACTTACAATCGCTCTCTGACCAGAATGCTGACGCAGCACAAAGAAAGGAGCCAATGACACTGCTTCGGATCAGGAAAATCTTCACAGAAAAGGTGGCCTACGAGCAGAGCAGCAATGCATTTCGTTCAGGATGTTCAACTGAAACTTCTGCCCTCTGACTACATTTATTAGTACTTTTATTGTATGAATAAGAACGAGCTGAAGAGCAAGGGAGAAGGACTGCAGAGGGTTTAGCGAGGGGTGAATGTCTCTTCTGTCATCTTTGCTTTGACGGCTGGTTTGTGGTTTAGCGAGTACCTGTGAATGGCGTGCTCCATTTTAAACCCCCTCTGTCTGACTACTGCTCTTAGTGATTTCCTAGCCATCAGCAGGGTGGGTGTGCAGGTCTGAGTGAGGAGGGGATGAGCCAAAATATATGTAGTAATATGAAGAATGGGTGTAGTGGAAAGGCTGTGGAATTTGAGAGCAGAAGACAGGGCTCCCAGTCCCAGCTTTGATGTGTTCTAGTGGTTTCTAAGAAAGTGCTTTGATATTGATAAATAGTTCTGAGCTTCTGGGTCCTCACTCTAACATACAGGCATAATATCAACTAACTCTCAGGGTCACGGTGGCAATGAAATGATTTACTGAAAGTTTTCCCATAAACTATGAAGCCATGAAAATGCTGGCTGTCACTATTTTAATATCTTCAAATATTGCTGCTAGTATAAATGCTAGCGTTTAACAATCTTTACCTATACTTTTCATAGGTATCCTTTTCTTATACTGAATTGCTTTCTTTTTGGAATATATTAGAACCATACTCAGTAACAGATTAACTGAGATCATAATCTCTGTGCTCTATTTACATGTTTAAATGGGAAAGTTGCCATATGTGTAGGCAAGGATTTAATTTCTGAAGCCACCATATCAAAAAACCAAGGAGTTAAGAATGTATTAATACTATAACATTTCAAATATTCAGGAATGACAATTATCCTAATAAAAACACAAGAAAGATATTTGTTATGATTAAAACATTATAATGACAGAAGTGTGAAATGTAGAACATTGGCATATTTAGCACAAAATGCAACTATTACGATTTTCCTATTATGATCCCAAGGAACTTCAAAATTAAGCGAGATAGAAACCATTTATAAAAGTAGAGTGTTTCTCAAACATAGCATCTTGGAGACTTTGAAATGAGTTACTCCGAATTAAGCTTTATATATATCTTACCAATGTTACATACTAAAAATACACAGATACATACATATTAAATATAGGCTACTATTGAGGAAGTCATGCATATTAACTAGGAATATATTTTATTTGTTTATTTGCTTTTGAGAGAGAGCACACGCGTGAGTGAGCGAGGGGCAGAAAGAGAGAGAATCACATGAGGGGCAGAGAGAGAGGGAGACCGAGAGAATCCTGGGCAGGGCTCAAGTTCACCCATATGGGGCTCCAACTCATGAACCGCGAGACCCTAAGTAGGATACCCAACCGACTGAGCCACCCAGGCACCCCAGGGATGTGTTTTAAAATAAAATGATGTCTTTTGACATGTTCTGAGATTTATGATAGGAGTAAAGTGGGAGGAAGAGCATCCAGGTGGATTTAGAAAAAAAAAAAAAATGTGTAGAGAAGAAGGAAGGGTGAGTTAGTGCTGGGAGAAGCAGCAGGCGTGGGGAAGCAGAGTATTTCCGCAGACAACCGTACCCCTGAAATTATCACTGCTACCAAAAAGCACAAGAATGCACTCCCCGCTCTCTGCTCTTAGGACTGACAAACAAGAGCCAGTCTTTCTAGTCCTAGAACTAGTTCTAGCCTCTAAGATTTTTCTAGAAAGATCGGAATGCTAAAATGGTGCCAAGAACATTCTTCAATTTGCACGGCTGATAGAAGCAGACAAGAGGACAAATAAGACAGGAATTAATAAAAGCAGCAAAAAACAAGTCTGAAGGCAGAGGTTATTCCAGGGAGGTCTCTCTGGGAAAGTTAAGCCCGTAGAAACGGAAGAGATTGATTTCCAGGTCTCTAATGGCAAGTTAATAAAACTAATTCATAAAGAAACACTACATACTGTGCACCAGGGTGTCTTGCGTTACCAGCGCCCACAGACGGGAGAGTTCGAGGGTCGTGGAGACGCAAGGCAACTGCCCAGTTGCAAGCCCCGCCATCCACAGTGATGCCCTATTTCCCCAAAGGCAGACGTGGGGGGACCCCACTGCCTTGCCGGGCGGGGCGCGCAGGCCTGGGGATTCCCCCCAAGGAGACCCCGGAAGCGAGGGCTGCCGGCGTGGCCGCTGGGGTCTCCGAAGGAGAGCCAACTGCGCATGCGGGACCTGCTCCGCGCTCTGGGCAAGCGGGAATCCCGCCCATCCCGGTTTCCGTTCCGGGCCAGGACCCGGATCAGGAGAGGCCGGGTCCCTACCCTGGGACGTTGGGGGAAAGCCAGGCATCTGCCAGTGTTCAAGCCTGCACCTTCAGAAAGAACCCTGACATCCGAAAGCCAGTTATGTCGCGAGCTCTGAAGCCGTGCTTGGTGGCACCAGTATACCCTGGGATGAAAGACGTCTGGGATCTCTGGTTCTTGGAAAGGCGTGGGTCCCTATCACGTCCCAATGAGGACTGTCGCCAATATGCAGCTCCCCGCCTCAGAGTGACTCACAGGGTTTGGGCAACCCTGCCCCCCGGGGATGTGCAGGTGGTTGGCGCCAGGCCCTAGCTGCACAGGCCTGGAGGGTCCTGGCTGTTCAAGACTTGCTGAAAGGGTATGTACTGGGCTTGCCAAGGGTGCGGTTCAGGGAAGTCAGGGATCTGAAAGCCATCCTGGGTCTGGAGAGGCCGGGTCACCAGAGCGGGTTCTTGTAGGAAATAGGCATCTGCCTAATTCCGCGTCCTAAACGACCTAATGATGACTGTTCCCCTTGAAGGCAGATCTGGGGGAGTTTGACTGCCTTGCCAGGACCAAGCGGGGCAGGCTTGCTTGGGGGTCCTCCAACAAGAGACATAAATGTAGCGTAAATCTATAGCTGTAATAGAAACTAGTGCTAATGCACCTCATTGCACTAATGCTTGGTCCTCCAGCAAGAGATACCAGGAGGTCCTACTACCTGGATAGGCCTGGCTGCTGGGGCTTTGGTGCCAGAGAGCTAATCGGGCACATTGGTCCACTTCAGCTGTCTGGAGCAAGCAGGAATCCCGTCCAGCCCTGGTCAGAACCCGGCCAGGACCAGGTTCAGGAGAGGCTGGATCCCTATGGTGTTCTATGGGGAAAACCAGACATCTGCCAACGTCCAAAGGCTGCACCTTCACAAAGGAACCCTATCACCCCGAAGTCAGACACATGGGGAATTCTGAAGCCTTGGTGCCTTGGAATGAGAGATATCTGGGATCCCTCATTCCTGGAGAGGCCTGGGTCCCCATCGGGCAGCACTTCCAAATGGGGAATGATTATTTCTTCTCTGTAGCCATAGTATCAGATTGTCTTGTGGGAGGAGCGTCCCCCTCCACCCACGAAGTTATCCAGATGTGAGACTGGGCCATAGACCTCAGGCCTGAAGGCCTCCAGGTGCCCAAGGCCTGGAGAGAAGGCCACGTTACACATACTGGTGCAGTGCAGTTCTGGGTAGCCAGAGAATTGCAGAAAGACCACCGTGGAGAGATGCCAGTTCCTCGGAGTGGGCTCTTTAGGGAACAAAGCGTGGGATTCCATCCCTAACCTAGCTATAAGCGTCTGTTCCCCAGAAGGCACATCTGTTGGGAATATGACTGCCTTGCCTTGGCCAGGTGGGTGGGCCGGTGTGGGGGATCCTTCAGTGAGAGACCAGGGAGCCCTGGTCCCTGGGTAGAGGGAGGCCAGGACGCTGGAGGAGACTCTTTTGGTAATAATAAATTATTAATAATATTTATAAATAATAGTAATAAAATAGATATAGTAAATAAATATTGTAAAACAATAATGTAAAAATACGAAACTGTTTTCATATTTCATCAGAATTCATCACTGATAATTACACTGATTTCATGTAGGCCAAGAAAGAAAACTTCTGCAACTAAAATATAGTACAACACCAAGACATTCTTGATTATAAAGTGCATCATAATTCCTAGATGGTAAATTTATGACAGAGAAAAGAGCAGTCCTCAAATTGAAAAAATTCAGGTGTCTTTCAGAGGCAAATCCTAGGCTTGTAAAGTCTACTTCAAGTGAGTGTCTTGTGAAAAGTATTTGTTACTTTTTGGTTTCCTTAGAAAAGGTCTATCTAAATGCACAAGCCAGAAATCTTACTGGATAAAAACCCAAAGATGTTCCCACTGAAAATAAGAAATCTGCCTTTAATTTCCCATTGATTAGCAGCTTGCTAATCAATATAATGCTTGTTTGACACTGTTAATCAGAGAATGAAGTCTTTGGCCTCCGTTCTTTGCTTTAGGATGTTAAATATGTGAATGTGATATACAGGAGAAAGTGTAGCATAAATCTATACGTGTAATAGAAACTAATGTTAGTGCACCTCTTTGCACTGATCATTGTTGTAATTGATACAACTGTAAGAATGCATCATTCTTTAAAGACTCAGGTACAGTGTACATAATTCTTATTCAAAAGGAAATATTATGCATAGAGGCCTGTTAGATATTAAATATATTCGGGAGACTTTGAAACTTAGCATGCTAACCAAAAATGAGAGTACAATTATTTCTGAAGACTGGGCTCTGAAGATAATGAGAAAGGTGTTCAGAGCAGTCTATCAGGGCCACAAGGCACGTGTTGTGCACTCTCTCCCCACTGTAATGAGTGACGAGGACAACATCAGTGACAAGACCTGCTCCAGGCTGATAACATACGATGTGCGTTATCTCGTGGCACAGAATGTTAACATTGATTTGTAATTGCTGAAAGATGCATATTGAGGGGCACAGTCTCTAAACACTGATCAGAAGTTTAGGGCACAGTCATTCAGAAACAACGTTTTGTTTTAAACGCTTGCCAAAGCCATGAATTTGCCTTTACGGTTTTTGATTGAGAGTGGGCCCAGGCTCGCAGAAGCATTGAGGACCTCTGTCCTGGCAGACCAGATTGCCTTTCGGGAGAGAGGGTGAATTAATCTATACCTAGGACCGGACGATTCATTTAAAATTCATCGAGCATTTTCTATATTCAAGAGTATGTGCTGTGTGCTACAGACCTTAGTGTTAAAGGACAAAAAAAATCACTTTGGCAGTTTTGTAGATAATATAAACAAATAAGCATTTGCAGTCAAATATATAATACATACTTTTATGTAACAGGGAATTATGAAAGAACTGTGGAGTGGCACCCAAGGCAGATGGAAGTGGTTAAGTATAGTTTCTGGCATCATGATGCTCAAATTCAGTTTTTCAGAACTAATTAGAATTAGCTGGAGGAAGTAGGAATGAGGAATGGGGCCTTATAAGCAAGGGGGGCACCTATGTGCAGCCTAAAGACGTGAGACAGTGGAGCTGCAAGAGAGTCATTGTAGGTGGTACCAGGAGAGTCCTCATCTTTCTGAATCTTCTGCCACATTCCAAGGCTTTATCCTGGAGACAAGAGGAGCTATTTGCAAACTTTGCACAGGCAATGATATAATCAGATTTGTATTTTATAATGACCACTCTCAGAACTGTAGAGAATGCCTGGAAAGAGAGAGGCCAGTAAGCAATAAGATAAGAAGAGAGATGTTGAGGGTCTGAATAAGGTTGTAGCAATAGCAATGGCCTTTTAGATCCGTTTCCCAGGGAGAAATGACAGGATTTGGCGACTAATGTGGGGAATAATACCAAGATAATGGTAACTCCTAGAAATCTGGCTTGGGTTATTTGGAGATAATATCATTCACTGAGAGAAGAAGTTTGGCAGGGATGAGAGAGGGTGGATTGAGGAGAGAGAGTTTGTATTTGGAATTGTAGAATGATGTCTGTTGGGATATGTGGAGAAGACAACCTATAGATAGTTGGGTTCAGAAGAGCAATCTGGCCTAGGGTTAGACTGCTAATGTATAGTTTATGTGAAAATGTCACAGGAAAAGCTTCCTGAAATTCATTAGAATGGCCCCTGCTTCCATAGTCTTTATTATTATTATTTTTTTTAATGTTTATTTACTTTTGGGAGAGAGAGAGAAACAGAGCATGAGCAGGGGAGCGGCAGAGAGAGGGAGATACAGAATCCAAAGCAGGCTCCAGGATCTGAGCTGTCCGCACAGAGCCCGATGTGGAGTTTGAACTCACAAACTATGAGATCATGACTTGAGCCGAAGTCAGGCGTTCAACCAGCTGAGCCACCCAGGCGCTGCATCCATAGTCTTTTCTTAAACACAAGTAAACACAACATTTTATTTTTTTTTCCCAATGTGTCTTTAATTCCTTGGCCTTTACTTGAACTTGGCATTTATCTGATGAAACCACTTTCTATGAGACCCTTATTAAAGGATTTTTCTTCTCCTTGATTCTCAAGGAAGGAAGGGTTGGCTTTCTCACTAACCCCCTGCTTCTGAAAGACCACTGGCTCATCATTCACTTACCACTTACGCTTCTCTTTTCTTTTCTTTGTAAGCTATTACCTCCTCCAGGACACTCGCAGTATTCTCAGTGACTTCTCTTTCCCAGACAACTTCTTCACATTCAGTTCAATTCAGCAAACTGTGCCAAACACCTGTCACGGGGCAGGTGTTTGCTACACACAGAGGATGTACATCCTTGAAGAACATAATGTATGGGGCTGTGGTGTAGCCTCATGGCCAATAGCACAGGTTCTGAATTCAGACTGCCTGTAATCTAATCCTGGCCCTACCACTCTCTAGCCTGTTGGTCTGCATCAGTTTCTTAACTTCTCTGTGCTTCAGTTTCATCCTGAAGAAAATGAGCATAAAGGTAGTACCTCATGGATAATTTTTTGAAGATCACACAAAATAAAATAAGGTACATAAAATGCTGAGCACAGTACCTGATGTGAAATAAGCTCTCAAAAAATGTCAGTTATTACTATGAATATCAAAGCAAGGATCCTTGTCTTTAAAGCAGTTGTTGGAGATAAGAAAGTAACAAATAATAAAATATAATGCTGTAAGTGCTATGAAAACACAAGAAGGTGGAACCAGTAAGGAAATCAGGGGAGACTTCACTGAAGGTGGGACATTTAACATAAGTCTTAAAGGATGACTTCATCAGATGGACAAATAAGAAAGAACCTAAGAGAGAGAGAGGGAGACGGAGAGAGAGAGAGAAAGAGAGAAAGGATCAGTATGTTAAACTCTTAGAGGGTAGGGGGATATGGTGGGTTTGAGAAAAAGAAAATGATCTGGTAAGACTGGCACATAGAGTGATGACAGATTCGTGATAGGAAATGAAACTGTAAGTATTACAAAGATTTTTTGATGCCACGATGAGAAGTTTTCAGTTTATCCAAATCCAATTAGGAGCTACTGGAGTATTTGGTGGCCCACATGCTTTTAGAATTTCTTGAGCTTCCTGTTTTCAGTGACCTCCATCTATTCTGCCACAGCTACATGCCGATGCAGCTTCAAGTTAGTCCCTCTCATCATCCAAAACTACTTTACCACCAAAGTTCTCACTACAACCTGCGCTTCTGATGTCTTTGCTTCGGTTGGATTCTTACCTCATCTTTAGCAGAATATTAGCCATCTGGCTTCTCCATACTCCTCCTGTCCAAAATCTCCATCTCTATCTCGATATCTCCTTATAGGCCTAGACTTTGTGGAGAGCTCTTCTACTGATGTGCCTGTATTGTTCTCTAAACCTTCTCGTGCTTGACCTGCAATTGTTATGTTGCAGTTTTCCAGTCCCGGAAAACCCCCCTATTGCCTACTTTCTTTTGTCCTAATTTATACTCTATTGATCCATCCCAATATTTTCTACCAAATTCGGGCTATATATTTACTATTGCTCACTAGCTACTTATATGTCCATTGTACCCCCCACCCCTTTTAAAATCGTATTTAGTATAGTGACTGCTCCAAATTTGTGCATCTCTAGCTCCTATACTCTCAGTATGCCATCTGTATTTGTTTTAACTGAGTCTGAAGGTATTCCAAATTCCCTTCCAGGGATATGTTTGTTTCCAAAGACTTCAAAACGTTTACAGTTCTGTCTACCCAGAGGAATTGAAGAAGTAATAGGAAAGAACAAATAGATTATAGGTAATACCTACCATTCATTGAGCATTTACTATAATCCAACCTTGGTACTAGCCGTGGCAGAGCAGAGCTTAGTCCTAAGTGGTCTGTCTACAAAATCCATGTTCTTTCGACTCTTCCATGATGAATGGCAAAGGAAAAGAGGAAGAAGGGAAGTAATAATAGCAGGTACAATTTTTATAATTCCCTAACTCAACATGATACAAAGAGTGTGTGTTGGACTAATTGGAGAGCACATTTGGCTGCCTTGTTTGCTTCAATAAGTATTCTCTTTAAAGCCATTTAATTTCCATCTACCCAGGTCCTGTGTAGTTTTCTCTGTTCTACCATCCTGTACAACAGTGGCTTGGGAATTATGTGTGTCCTGATGTCTTTCCAAAGTTCTATAAGGGAAGTGGAGCCAGCTTCTCTCCTGGGATCCCAACACCTATCTGGGGTGATATCAAATTCCCAGCTCGCCTACGGCAAGACTGAAGAGTGTGGAACTTCTGCACCAGCTTCATTTTTGCTACATCTTTTTTTTTTTTAATGTTTTTATTTTATTTTTGAGAGAGAGAGAGAGAGAGAGAGAGAGAGAGAGAGTGTGGGGGAGGGGCAGAGAGAGAGGGAGACATATAATCCGAAGCAGGCTCCAGGCTCTGAGCTGTCAGCACAGAGCCTGACGTGGGGTTCGCGCTCACTGACAGTGAGGTCATGAGCTGAGCCGAAGTTGGACGCTCAACCGACTGAGCCACCCAGGCGCCCCCATTTTTGCTATATCTTTAACTATGTGCCTGAGGGCTGGACCCAAAACTGAACAGTCTGCTTGTTTGAATATTCTACTCAAATCTTTCCTCTCTCGGGTATGTGTATCAATTGGGTTTTGGTCAGGAAAAAAAGAACTCATTCTACGTGTATCAGTTATAAAAAGTTTAAATGGGAATTAAGGGCTTATATGCAGAAAGGCTACATAGTTCGTGGGTTCTGCTGTAAAATAAAAATGTGGGGCCTCTAGTTCAAAAGTCATTAAGAACTTGGAGATGGTGACAGAAAAGCAAACCAAGAAGGAGTCTGTTAGGTTTGAATTGTGACCTCTCCCAACACACAAATTCCTCTGTTGAAGTTCTACACCCTATGTTGAAGTACCTCAGAATGTGATCTTATTTGAAAACAGATACTGCTGTTGTTGCCAATATTAGTTAAATACTTGGTTTTTCTGAACTTTTGACAGTTTGTGCAGATTGAGTAGTTCAGAGTGAAACTGTCCCTGACTGTCAGGAATTAGTGACACCTTAGGTCACCTGTATTTATGTAGGGAAGCCTCTGGATTTTAGCACAGTATTAGTTTTGGTGAGTCACCAAAGCTAATGACATCAGGGGATTTTTTTTTTTCCTGTCTTATACTTTTTCTTCTTTGGGTGCGAGTTCTCCTTACCCTGTTTTTTTTTTTTTCGTACCCTTTCTATTTTCTTATGTTTCATATTACTAACTATTAATGAACTGCAACCGTTGGTTTGGTTCCTGGATGAATTTTTGTGAAAGAATTTTATAATTATGAATTTTCTATTTCTTAGACAATCAGCCATAGAAGTGCTACTCACTGTAACTGTATTCAATTTCTGTTGCTACATATAGTTACAATAACATGGTGCACTACTTAAAAACACTAGGCATAAAATGAATGTTTTCAGGTGGGATGGACTACAAGTACAGGTATGTTTTGAATGTTGATTAATTGTATATTGAAAGGCTATAAGCATGTGACAGTAAGCATCCAAGTGAAAAACCAAAATCATAGTTATCCAGATGTTTTATCTATGAAGCCAGCATCTGGAAATACAAAAACATCTGGACGACTGGCTGTATTTACCACATTTCATCTGGCTATTTTGGCATCATGCGGACGTAGACCAAATCATGTTTGTCTATATCAGGAGCAGTGATAAACTGCAATAAAAATCATGTTGTTAAGTAATATTAAGGTAATACAAACAAATCACCCTAAAGTAACTAGTTGAATTTGAAATTATATCTAAACTATTGACACACATTCTTGTATGTACATCACGATTTCTTTATTTGGGCTACAATTTATAAGAGGAGCTTCAGAATTTAAAATAATGGCTTATAATGTATTTCTTAAGCACGAGGAAGTAATCCGGGTGTATTGCAGATGAATATATGAATTTGATTTGAGTTATGAAATAAAATTTGGAAAAGTTTTAGCAAGTTTTAAACCACTGGTTTGGCTTTGTATGTTAATCCTTTGCAGCAAATATAGATGACTAAGATACCAAAGGTATTAGTCTAATGTCATGTAGGCAAAGGCACTATGGAAAAGTGGATTGGCAAAAGAACGGGAATAGGTGGTGATAGGAATCGAAGAAACACAGTCATTGAAGAGCTATGGGACACAGACAAGTCAATGTACCTTAAAGGAGTTAGAATGAAGCACAAGAATGTATGTAAAATCACCTTGCCTTGACACCGCATATGGCAGGTATCGAGTAAGTAGCAGTTGCCCTCTGCTCACAGAGCACTATGGAAATCCACATCGACCAAACATTCCTGGGTGGGCATAGTTCACTTTGCTTAAAGTTATGATTGATTCTGTGTGGACAGCTTGGAGCCTGGAGCCTGTTTCAGATTCTTTGTCTCCCTCTCTCTCTGCTCCTCCCCTGCTCACACTCTCTTTCAAAAATAAATTAAAAAAAAATTTTTTTTAAAAAGGTTATGATTGATCGTTGTCATTTCAGGGGAGGTAATTTTGTGCCTTGTAGTTACTGAGGACTAACCCATTATCATTTTAGTTGCTATATATGTCTAAAAAATAATTGTAAGAAAAAATAATTTAACAAATTTATTATTTTTGTCTTAACGTTCTTGGAAAACAGAGATAGTTGTTATCGTATTATTTTACATGGCAGAAATGAAGATACTAAAACATTGCTGAAAAGCCATTTCAGAGAGAGAATGAGAATGAAAATACACGTGTTCCACTGGCCAGTTCAGTGTTCGTTCCCTTGACCTTAGTTATGCCAAGTAAAATAGTTACGATTGATCTCAATCCCAGATTGGGTAAGAAATAGCCTGGCCTCAAATGGCAAGCGGTTTACCTAGCAACAAATACTGTTCCACCGCTTTATATTTTTATCAATATAAAATTTAATTTTTAAGTTTTTTTCTTCTCAAAAAACAATCAAATTTAATATGCTGGGATCCCTTTCAGCTTAGGTATTTATAGAACCTAGTCACTGTTGTAAACGGTCAGCAGTGTTAGGATAAGCTACTGCTTTTTCTGTCAGGAAAGAGGGCACATTCTCAGACTACTAGCAACATCTGAGTCATTTGAAAATCCCTCAATATCATTTTAATACATAATCTATTATCCTGGGTTGTAGGAATAGAAATAAAGATAAGTAAATATAGATATTTGCCCTTTTGTGTCTTTTAAAACATGTATGCAAATTTGATTATGGTATATCAAATATTATTTTGATAGAGCCAGTAAGGTGGTTTGTTATCTCCATGTGACTACTTTTGTAAGTCTTAAACATATTTTGCATAGTAAATATTAATTTACAATTTTGGGGAGAATAAATAGAGATTTTTCATGTAAATTACCTTAAAATTAAGTAGCTTCTTTAAAAATTTTTTTTTAATGTTTGTTTATTATTTTTGAGATAGAGACAGTGTGCGAGCAGGGGAAGGGCAGAGAGAGAGGGAGACACAGAATCTGAAGCAGGCTCTGGGCTCTGAGCTATCAGCACAAAGCCCGATGTGGGACTCGAACTCACCAACTGTGAGATCACTACCTGAGCTGAGGTCGGACGCTTAACTGACTGAGCCAACCAGGTGCCCCAGAATGAAGTAGCTTATACTAATTATATTATGTCACAAACTGATTTCCTATTTAAAAGTAGTATTTTACAACACTATGGAAATTTTAAATTTAAAATATGTTTATGCAGAAGGAGCACTTAAGGAAATAATTGCACATCATATTTGTACAATAAATATGGAAGGACCAAGTATTGTTTTTTTTCCCTCTAGCAACATTTAGTACCACCTACTATCATAAGCATTTCAGAACACATTGTAATTGTAATAATAATCCTATGAGGTAATTACAAGTAGTGGTCCCATTTTTCAGGTGCAGAGACTGAGATACGGAAAGATTAAGGAATTGCCAAAGATCACACAGCCAGTAAGTGGCTGTGCCAGGATTCCAAACTGGGTCATTTGGCTTTGGAGTCTGAGCTTGCACCCACTCCCCTTACGATGCCTAACTAACTGCTTAAAAATAATGAAGAAAATTGACCAGTCCCTATAAAGCTTCCAACAAAAGTACAGTTAACAATAACTTTATTCTAAAAATGACTTGTTTCAACAGATTAAAAAGCCACAAGCTGTTGTATCCAATAGTTCTTTGTAAGTAACAGCTGCTCTGCATTGTGCAACTTCCCACAAGCATGCCAGAAAGTTAATATCAATTACAATTAAAGAGGAAAATTATTTTGGGTAATATAACATTTGACAAAAAGCCTTGGTAAATAAAGCACTGGCAAAGAGCTAAAATATTAACGCTGTGCTAAAACTTTTCCTTTTTTCTGTGCTGACTTTCTTAAAAGGTGTGAACTGTGAAATGGAAGTTGATGAATGTTGGTCCCAGCCCTGCCTAAATGGTGCAACCTGTCATGATGCTCTGGGGGCTTATTTCTGTGACTGTCCCACTGGATTCCTTGGTGATCACTGCGAACTCAGTACTGATGAATGTGCCAGTCAGCCGTGTCTCCATGGAGGGCTGTGCCTAGATGGACACAATAGGTACGTTTTCTCCTGTGTTTGGGCGATTGGTTTAGAGAGAACTCACTGACCAACCAACCACTACTGTACCTCTCTGGGGATTTTAGAGAGCTCATGTCCTCAGCTGAAGATGTTCACACTGCTTTCCACTTTATTTTTTTATTTTTATTTTTTAATGTTTATTTTTGAGAGAGAGAAAGAGACAGAACGTGAGCAGGGGAGGGGCAGAGAGAGAGGGAGACACAGAATCTGAAGCAGCATCCAGGCTCTGAGCTGTCAGCACAGGGCCCGATAGGGGGCTCAAACCCATGAACTGTGAGATGGTGGCCTGGGCCGAAGTCAGAACCAACTGAGCCATCCAGGAATCCCTGCTTTGCACTTTAAATGACAAAAAGTTGTAACATTCAGATTTTACTCAAAAATTCATCCTTTAGAGGTCATTTGTCCCAAGAGTGAGAATTTTCCAAGTCACTCTGGTAATCATCTAGGACTGTTTATATTACAAAAAAAATGCCAACTTTTCAATTCCACTAAACTTGTTATAGATAGGGAAAGTGCAAAAGCAAAGCTATAGATTATTCTATATGTGAATATAAGGTGGTATTTACATAATTACAAGCATATAAATCAAGTGATGAAAAATAACTCCTTTAGAAATTGTATATAAACAGTGTTGGAAAAGGCAGTGATATTAAATTGATTGTATCTTGAATGTCCAGGTATTTGGAGACTTGGGTGAATACTTTTGAGAGAGTAGAATGGCGAGAAGTAGCTATGTGAATCTGCTCCGAAGTCGATTCTATCATTGGCTTTTCAGCCGATTCTATCATTGGCTTTTTATTATTTAAAATAATAAATAAATAAACCTTAATTCAATATATATAATAAATGTAGGTGATGGTAATTGATTATATATAAAATATTTTATTTTTTTTAAATGTTTATTTTTGAAGGAGAGGGAGAGAGAGACAGAGACAGAGACAGAGACAGCTAGTGGGGAGGGGCAGAAAGAGAGGGAGACACAGAATCTGAAGCAGGCTCTAGGCTCTGAGCTGTCAGCACAGAGTCTGACGCGGGGCTTGAACTTAGAAACCGTGAGATCGTGACCTGAGCCAAAGTCAGAATCTTAACCGACTGAGTCACTCAGGTGCCCCTATGGAAAATAGTTTAAAAAGAACTTTCTGATACCCATTTAAACCACGAATACCGAATTACCAAATGCATGGCAATTTGAACATTAGTACTTAATGTTTTGTTGGATCCTTCAGCAGCTCAGTGGAAGGCAAGCTGAGCATTCATATTCTCACATTACATTAGATGTCCAAAGTTCAGAGAAGTTAGGTGACTCCCACAAGTTCACACAGTTAATTTTTTGTAGAAGAAAGACTGGAATCCAATTCTTCTTTATTTAATAAGTAAGATCCAATTTATCCCAAATCTAAGTTTCGAAGAGAATCAGACTCGAAACGGGAGGAGTAAAAGGCACATGTACTTCAAATATATCCAGCAAAATAATGTGATTTTAGATAGAACAACGTAGTTGTGTGTTTCTTTTGTAAACTCTAAAGTATAACTTGTAATCACACTTCACGTCTTGACTGTGACTTTCAGTTTTACCCAAATCATTCTCCAGTGACAAGAATCTATATTCCTCAAGGCAGATTACTGACCAACATGTAGACTGACCAGAATGGAAGTTTCCACACATGTACTGCAGAGGAAGAGCAGGAGGTCCCCCCATCCATGCTTTACTGCCTCCAGAAAACATGAGGACAGAAAATACACAAAGCTCTTGCTTCCTGTGGAGATGCAAACAAAACAAGGCTACTGAACCTTGCCACCTTTCCATTCTTTGTGTAATGTGCCGTGCATAATTTTTCTGTTTTACCCTTCTCTCTCTTAGTACCTAAATTTTGGGAAGATGAGTACAAGGTCAACAAATACAACCTGACTTTAGTTTCCCACAACAAAAATGAACACATTTTCTATGAGGTTTATGGGAAGGTCAGAAACCATACACCAAAGAAACAAAAAACAAACAAGTTTCTTGTAGACCAAAGGGATATGCAGATAGAGTTTCCGGGAATTGGGGCCCACTAGCCAGCCTCTAGTACAGGGCTCTTGTCTCTAATGTCTTATATATAGTAGATTTTTAGTAAGTATTTTAATTAGTAAGAGGATTTCTCACTAGCAATACATATACAAATTATAGTGACTTATTACATTTGCTAATATTTCAGTTTCCTTAGTGAAATCTTCTTATCTGTGTTTGGCGGTAAACATTCACACAAGCCATAGTGAACAGAACTCTAAGTCTTTATGAGTTCATAGGTGTTCTTTCCCCTAGACCTTCATTTCATCAAAGCCGAGTGTGCAACCCCGTGTTTTTATAATACTAAATCATTGAGGAGATCCCATATAAATTAAAAACTCCTCTTGATAAAGTCGACAAGTATCCCCATCAGATTTGTGTTTTGAGTCTCTCAGATAATCTCACTCAACCAATGAATGGATAGAAATAGCAAGACTAAAATATTCCTGTAATCTAAAAATAAGAGAACATAAGTCCCAATTTATATAATGAGGGCTTTTCCTGTTTTTTTAAATAATTTATTGTTTCATTTTTCATAAGGGACCTTATTAATGGGCTGTAAATATAAAAGAGCACCACAGTGGTATAAATCATTCTCTACTGCCTTCACAAATATTAACAACTTTATTTAGTACTACTTAGTAATAATTTATTCAGTGTTTTCTGATGTTTCAGATACCATGTCTATTCTTTCTATGCACATTCAATTATCACAATAACCCTGTGACATAGGTACTATTGTCTTCAATTTATGGATGAGGAAACTGAAGTAAATAATCATGGTTTCCAAATAATTTTGCATGAAATTTTTAAAGATAATCATAAATTTCAAAAGATAATCAGGTACGAGTATGGAAATACATAACGTGTTCAGGTTTGTAGAGATAATTCCCCAGAGTTTTTGAGACAAGTGTTAAAGCCATGCCCGGAGTCTCAGACTGATGGACAGGGGAAGAGACAGGATAAAGGTACTTGATCTCAATATGACCAAGAGTTGATGTGAAAATTTCATTTTACTCTCCAGCTATAGCTGTAACTGCATGGATAGTGGATTCACAGGGACACATTGTGAGACCCTGATGCCTCTATGTTGGTCAAAACCCTGTCACAATAATGCTACATGTGAGGACAGTGATGACAATTACACTTGTCACTGCTGGCCTGGTAAGTGACAAAATATCTTCCACCAACTTTTTTTTTTTTTTTTTTTTTTTTTTTTTTGCTTAGAGTAGAAACAAACCACTTATGGCAAATGTAAACTAAAAAATCTTACTGTTAAAGGTTTAAAACCAACTCTTTCTTCTAGATTCTGTTTTTTATTAAGTTATTTTTTATTGTTTATTTATTTTTGAGAGAGAGAAAGAGAGTGTGAACAGGGGAGGGGCAGAGAGAGAGAGAGAGAGAGAGAGAGGGAGACACAGAATCTGAAGCAGGCTCCAGAATCTGAAGCAGGCTCCAAGCTCTGAGCTGTCAGCACAGAGCCCAATGTGGGGCTCAAACCCACGGACCACGAGATCATGACCTGAGCTGAAGTCGGACACTTAACCGAGTGAGCCACCCAGGCACCCCACTAGTTATCATTGTTCAACTGAATTCTTCATTGCTCACACATACCTACTGCTACACTATGCATTGTCTAAAGTAGGTTACCATGCGCCTAATCATTAGAACCATCTAGAGGAAACAGGAAAAAAATGAATAGAAGAATCAATTTTAGCATGGTCTTCATGGAGAAAAATTCACTTGAAGATGCTTCCTTTTCTTCCAAGATATTTTCACTGATACCTAGAATATATTGAAACCCATGAAACAATATTAAAACCCTAGGAGACCGTATTATATTTCATAGTCAACATAATTACATTGGTCCCATAGAGGGTATAGAATGATTGTTCCAGAAATAGGTGTATTCTCCTCAGCATTTATAATATAATTGAGATTATTAGTTTAATATACATAAGCCATAACTGAAAATTACACATAAAGGGTAATTAGGCTAGAATGTAGAGGTAATACCAGAATCAGTAGAAAACATTATATAACACTTGAGCCAGCAAGTCACCTGTAAATATTGCTGTTAGTTTTATCAAAAAAAACTGCTTAACATATTTTTAACCTAATTCTCACTGGGATTTCACTGATAGAAATAAGAGAGCATTTCATGTCTTCTTGATCCACTGGAAAATAATGATAAACATATGATTATGTAAAATCTTGCTGTTACAAGCTTACTAATCATCTATCCCCTTCTGCCTTTCATTTTACTGTCTAAGGAAAAAGTAATCCTGTGGTTGGGGAGGAAGCATGGAGACTGGGGTCAAGTTGTTAGTAGCTTCCTATCGAAAGGCATCTCACTACCTAAGGGACATTTAATATGCTTTGGCTAAATGTATTTCGTAGGTAAAACAAACAAGTAAACGTGAAAGTGTAAAAGGAAGTTTGGAATTCTGTGGCTCGGAAATCTTTGTAGGTTGTCTGCCCACTTCCAGGTAATGAACGGGGCATGTTTTGTTATGCTTTGGTCCTTGGCTTGATTTACATACTGAAAATATTCCAAAATGTGCTTTTCACATTCTTGTCATCAATCAGCACTCAACATTCACACAACGCCCTGTAAAGGATCTCTATCTGGAAGCAGAGGTAGAGTGGACAGTTTGGGAATAGAACAGATCCGTCACTTCTTAACTGAGTGACCTAGTTGGTCACCTCTTCATTCTTCAGCTCCTCATCTGTAAATGAGGGATGAAAAATGACTTGTAGTATTAAGAAGAATAAAATTATGAAAGTAGAGCCTGGAATATATTAGGTACTCAGAAAAAAAAAAGCAACTATTATTACGTACCAGGTTCTACAACAGGAGGTAGGAATTACATTTGAGAATATTTTCTGTTCTCTAGAGGGTTTGTAATGAAGTCAGGCAGTTAAGAAGACCTACCTTAAAAAAGACAAATCAATATGTGTTCCACTCATTCATGGATTCAATCATTTAAACCACATGGAGTTCAGTATAATTTATATATATCAGGGGTCTGGAATCAAAAAGACATGGTCCCTTCTTCCGAGGAATTTAAATTCTAGTTGGGAGACAGTGTGAAAAAATGTGTATAGTATGATTTTTGGTACAATAAAAAGCTATAATAAATTCTATAACAGGGAATAAAGGGAGAGGTACAGAGATGGCCTGACCCAATAGGCAGCATTTTAGGAAATTTGAAAGATCACTAAGCATATTCCAGAAATGTACTCACTGGCTGTGTGATATTGGACAAGAAACTTTACTTCTCTGAGCTTCAGTTTCCCCATCTGCAAAGCAAAGATGATAATAACATCCACTTCACAGAGTTGCTTTAGAGATAAATCCAGTAATATATATAAAGTTCCTAGCTCAGCCTAGACCATAGTAAGCACTCAGTAAGTGTTAACTAGGTACCAAAATTAGGAGACTGAGTGTTCTAGACCCCCATGGCTAGCACATAGCAGCCCATTATTTGTCTAGGGAAAGAAGAGAAGAAGGAAAAGGAGGACAGAAGGAAGAAAGGGCTGCAGGTACACATGGAAAGGAGCATATCCAATTGTAGAACTTTAAATGATTGTTCCAAAATGCTGGACTACATAGGGCTGGCTGGTGGTAGAGAGCTGGGGCTGGGGGGCAAGACAGGGCTCAAGCCAGATCACATACTGTTTGTCTGCCCTGCACACTGTGGGGCAGAGAGATACCATAACCTGACCTGTTGATTTAAAAAGAACTCTTTGGAACTTTAGTGGAAGATGATTGAGAGAAATAAAATGAAAGGCAGAGAGTCTAGCTTAAAAAATGTTGTGCACTATTTTAAACAAGAGATAAGGCTATTTGCCAGAACTACAACTTCATGTCAAGAGAGACATGATGTGGAAATTAAGAAAGGGGCACAGACTTAGGGCAGGTCTGCTTCTGAGTTTCTTTCTTGGGTGAGTGGAACAATGGTGATTTTGCCCAGATAGAAAATTCAGAATTTCCTTATACCCTATTCTTACTGTTACATATAAAGAGAAGGTTTGATGCTACAAGCCACCCTGTATCTAAGAGACAAGACCACCACAACTGAAGGCAATGGCAAGAACCCACCACTGTAATTGCCTGGGGTCCTCATGTCAAAAGTAATTAATTACAAGAAGTGTCATTCATTTTAAATGCTTATCTTAAAAGTTTTCATGTTACCCAGGTAAGATCGGATTTGTTTAAAAAAAGAAAAACATAAGAACCCTGGGGACTTGACTCAATATCATATTGTTTCTTCATACAAAGTTTATGGAGAAACTTGTGAAAACTATTGAATATAGCCTTGGCTGAAGGAATCTATTTATATACATAGTTAAAGGGAGCAGCAGACAGAATTCCCACAGGGCCCCAGTGGTGGGGACAGGGCTGGGAAGACCGTAAATCAGAACCTTCCTAATGTTCACTGTAGGAATAGGATAATATATGAGTCAGAAAGCAAAAAAGGATTTATGAAGGCTTTAAATTACTTCCTAACCTGGCCTGCACATGAGTCTTGAGACTTACTCCGAGAAGAAAATTGAAAATAGTTGGAACGTTCTTCAATAAGTTCACTGTAGCACAACAAATACCAGTTTACAAAAACTTGTAAAAAAGTAGATATTCAGGTTTAAGAGACATAGGGTTCTTGGGGGGAGGTCACCACAAAGGATTGTGATCTGACATGTGCTTTTAGTTTCCTTTTTCATCTAAGTGTCTTCTTCAGATGACTGAGACAGACCCCAAGGGTCATATGTGACATATGTATTATACTGTTGAGCAACAGAATTTATGTTGTGGTTATGATTTGACATATGAACCCATTCAGGTTTTTTATTAAAATTACAAAATGAGCAATTATATCATGTTTTCATTATTTACTTATTAATAGTCAATTCTCTAATTTACATGCAAAACTAGAATTATAATTTAAATAGTTATTGCTATTTGACTCTCATTCAGTCGTTGATTGCAAGTCAACTATTTATGCATTGCTCAGTATTGGAAGGGTCAATAAATAAAAAGCAGTCCCTGCTTTTGTGGAGCTTAAAGTCTATTGAGGGAAGCAACTATACATAAAAATAACAAAAAATAATAAAAATTATTATACGAGCAATGAAAGAAATAACTGGGTGATAATGAGAAAACGAAGGGATCATACTTAGGTCTGTTCATGAGGAAAAGTCATTCTGAGAAAAGTCATACAAGATTAAGTCTCAAAACTAAGCATTAGCCAACCATGGTCTTGGAGGAGGATATTCTAGTAGAGGGAACTGTGTCATAAAGGCCCTGGGGGAGAAGACATTCTAGGGAAGGAATTTAGAGATGGGATGGAGGCCAGATAATAAAAGGCATTTTAGGTTAGGGATTTTGAATTTTATTTTGTGTGAAAGCAGAAGCCAGTGGATGATTTTAAAATAAAGAAATACCATGATCAGACTTATAAGTTTTATAATTTTGGATTGTAAATTTAAAAACATATTTCTCAGAGGAGTTAAGTGACATTACAAAGATCTTTAGTTGACTGTGAAGTCACTTGTATTATAGATCAAATTATGTTCCTTTAAGAACTTCGTATATCAGCTTATATATGTATAGTGCTATATAAATAATCTTATAAATCAATAGGAAAGACAGTCTAATGGGAAAAACAAGAAAAAGTCATGAAATGATTTTTTTTTAAATTTGCAGAAAAGTTAAATTCAGTAGTAACTGGGGAAAATGTAAACCCAAATAGCAATGAAGTATTATTTTTTTATCTAACCAACTGTTAAAAAATTTTATTTGGTAATATCCAGTGCTAGTAAGTACATAGATGGTAAAACTACTCCAGGTTTTTATCAGTATCTATTAAAATAAATGTATATGACCTATAACCCAGAAATTCCACCTCTAGGCATAGACCCCAGTGTTATACTCAGATATTTGCTCAAGCATGAATATATAATGATAGTATCCACTGCGACATTGTTTGTACTAGCAAAACATGTATCAGTCCACTAAGTGCATGTTTAAATTATGGTACTTTGATGTTACAGAATACTTGGCAATAGTTAAAAATTATGTTAGATATATATTACTAACATGGATAGATTGTTCAAAGGAGTGAAAAAAGTAAGCTCCAGAAGCAGGTATATAGTGGAATTGCACTTATGTCAACACACACACACAAATTATATTTATATGTATATGTATATGTATATGTATATGTATATTTATGTATGTGAATATATGTAGTTTTTTTAAACAGGTGCACATGTATGTAAAACCAAAGAAAGAGTTCTGGCATGAACTGTCTTTTATATATAATACTTAATATATATATATATATATATATTATATATAATATTTTTATAAAGTACTAAATAATTAATGTTCTATTGTTTTTATTCTTGTCTGTAATAAAATGAGTCAGCTAAATCCATTCAAATAGAAAATAATTTTTTATTCTGTCTTAGTGTGCAGAAGTAATCATTTGCCTGTACTTTGAGTTTTAAGAAAAGAATTTAGGGTTGGCTATGTGCATACTGCTGACTTTTTGGCTATTTTCTTACATATTTTTTTCTTGCTAAAAATTCAGTATTTGAGGAATTGGAGTCTTTAAGATAATTGGGGAATCAGGGTTATCCTGAAGTCCTATTTTTATTTCAAGCCTTATTAATCAAGTCTTTTAAAAAATATTCATCACTATTATACAAGTGATTCCTTTGCTACTGCTATTTTCAAAGAGGCCTTAACCAACCTCTTTGACCTCAGCCACAGCAGCTTCTTACTGTACACATCTCCAAAGGCAAGGGAAATAAAAGCAAAAATGAACTATTGGAACCTCATCAAGATAAAAAGCTTCTACAGAGCAAAGGAAACAATCAACAAAACTAAAAGGCAACCACGGAATGGGAAAAGATATTTGCAAATGACATATCGGGTAAAGGGTTAGTATCCAAACTCTATAAAGAACTTAACAAACTCAACACCCTAAAAACAAATAATCCAGTGGAGAAACGGTCAGAAGGTATGAATAACCACTTTTCCCAAGAAGACATCCAGATGGCTAACAGACACATGACAAGATGTTCAACGTTGTTCATTATCAGAGAAATACAAATCAAAACCGCATTGAGATGCCACCTCACACCAGTCAGAGGGGCTAAAATTAACAACTCAGGAAACAACAGATGTTGGCAAGGATGTGGATAAATGGGAACCCTCTTGCACTGTTGGTGGGAATGCAGACTTGTGCAGCCACTCTGGAAAACAGTGTGGACGTTCCTCAAAAAATGAAAATAGAACTACCCTGTGGCCCAGCAATAACACTACTAGGAATTTATCCAAGGGATACAGGAGCGCTGATTCATAGAGGCACATGCACCCCCAATGTTTATAACAGTGCTATCAACAATAGCTAAATTATGGAAAGAGCCCAAATGTCCATCAACTGATGAATAAAGAAGATGTGATATACACACACACACACACACACACACACACACACACACACACAAAATGGAATACTACTTGGTGATGAAAAAGAATGAAATGTTGCCATTTACAATAACGTGGATGGAACTGGTGGGTATTATGCTAAGTGAAATAAGAGAAAGACAGATATCATGTTTTCATTCATATATGGAATTTGAGAAACTTAACAAGATCGTAGGGGAAAAGAAGGAAAAAAAATAGTTCAAACAGAGAGGGAGACAAACCATAAGAGACTCTTAAACACAGAGAACAAATTGAGGGTTGATGGGGGTGGGGGGCTGGGAGCAGGAAACATGAGTGATGGGCATTAAGGAGGACACTTGGTGGGATGAGCATGGGGTGTTGGTGTAAGTGATGAACCATGGGAATCTACTCCTGAAGCCAAGAGTACGTTGTATATACTGTATGTTAGCAAACTTGACAATAAATTATGTTAAAAAATACATAAATAAAATTTTAAAAATTGGACTTGCAAAATTAAAAAAAAAAAAAAGGAAGCCTTCCTTTACCATTTTCTTCTTGCTAGCTCCTTGAGAGCAGCACATTGTCTTGTGAATTGGTGGCAGCACAGTGATCAGCCTCCTTTCAGTCATTAAACTCTACGGTTGAGGAACTTTGACTTAGCAGCTTCTCTGAACTTTTATCCTGCAGGATACACAGGTACCCAGTGTGAGACTCACATCAATGAATGCAACAGTAACCCCTGCCACTCTGGTGGGGCGTGTGTGGAGCTGTCCTCAGAGAAACAATACGGACACATTGCTCAGCTGCCTTCTTCATTCAGCTACCCTGAAGCCTCAGGTTATGTTTGTATCTGTCCCCCTGGACTCACAGGTGAGGGCAAGGGGAGGGGAGATGCCTTGACTTTTTAGCACTTTATGGCAGATCATGCATTTAACCAAATGGTGTAATAGCAGTAAGATCCGTGCTGTAGAAACTCTGCTGCTATGGTGCAAAGGGTCCCCCTTGTGGGCATGAAAAACAGCGTATTTCATAAATCATAATTCTTCAAATCATGAGGAAAATGTTAAAAATAAGGATAAAAGAGGTGTATAAAGGGGAAATATTTTTTATGCATTATACTGAGAATCGGAGCCTGACTCAAATCCTTTACTTTATAAGCAGAAAATGTTGAAATTTTTATGTTACTAAATTTTATAATGATGCTAACTTTTTGTGTTATTCATATTTGCCTGTAAAAGGTTAATGCACTTATTTATATTTACACTGAGAACAATGATCTAGTCTCAAGGAATATTCCTCCCCTACTTTATAGCTAACATTGTTCATGTATGTCAAACGTAAACGATTTTATCTTTCTCTTATGCGGAACATTCTTACGCTGAAACCCAGAGGAGGTTTGCGTGTGTGTTTCCCAATGATCACTTGTGTTTGTGTCTGCTTCCGTGTTCTGAACATTTTCAGAAGTTTGGAGGCAGTCCCCACATTTGGTAATGAGTAGCGGCTGACCTACTACTGTATAGACACCACTGAGAAGACTAATTACAATCTAACTTTTCCATCTTACTCCTTTTTCAATAGAGTAATTGATACCTGAGGAAAACATTTAGGTTGTTATTGAAGATTTCTGAAAAAAGTAAATAAAGAATAAGAAAACAAGGGAAAATTTTCACTTATTATTTTCACTTACTGTTCCCTTTTAGAGTTTCAGTTGAGAAGTTTAATGATCTTTGATTCATGGCACTGTTTGTTGTAAGTTTGCTATAGAAGACATTTCCTTAATCACTGTCCCCTCTATGAGAACACATAGGAGAAAAATCTCCCCAGTGTCAATGTCAGGAGAAGTAATATTTTTCCTGAACAACTTCTAGCTTGCATGATTTTTCCCTTAGTAAAAAGCATGCAAAAAAAATCTTGATAAATGATAAAAAGCATGAAATAAATTGTGGAATGCATCATATTTGCCGATCATACAGTCTGCTAGAAATCTTATCAGCTAATGTGAGTTCTATAAGCATACAGTTTTTTTCTGGAATATATTTATGTACTTACCTTACCTGGGATTATTTAAGTTTCCTATTTCTTATAGATGCCTTTTTTTTTCTTATTTTTTAAAAAAATATTTGATCTTGGTATAGTATGTGTATTTTTGTCAGCTATTTTAAATTCTTCTTGAAACAGGTTAGGGGAGTTATAAATTTTTTAAATGTTACATTTAGGGCTATAAAGAGGAAATTATATCGAAGTTAGAGGCCATTGTAAATATTGCCTCATTAGACAAAAGGACATAATTGACCAATGAATCTGCAGATCCAAACAGGAGAGGCACTTGAATGTTCTGGAAAAGTGTGTTGGCCTCAATTTTTGACAAGCTTCCAAGAATGACTATATGAATAAAGAAGTCGTGGCTGTCCCAAATCTCTATGGCTTAATGAAATCAGTTATTTTTCACGGATGTAAATTCCAAAAATGGGTTCTCATGATCAGTTGTCCTCTAAATGGTGATTCAGGGTCACAAGCTCTTCTCTCTTTTTTTCCATCTTCAAAAATGGTGTCCAAGTTTCTCATGCTCTTCTGCAGCAAGCCACTGCAGGAGGAAAGAAAATGGAGCATGGCGTCTAGGTTTTTATGGACCAATACCAAATGTAGTGGCTATCTCTTCTATTCATATTTCATTGGTCAGATTTAGTCATATGACCACATTTAACTACAGCACAGACTGAAAAAACCTAGTTTTTTTGTGTACTTGAAGAGAGATTTCGTGAGGAATTATCCACTTTGTCTTCTCATTCTCTTGATAATGCCTTTCCTAAAGCAGAAGTTTTAAATTTTAATAAGATTCAGTTTATCAGTTATTTCTTTCATGGATCATGTCTTTAGTATTGTATCTAGAAAGTCATCAACTTACCTAAGGGTATCTAGGTTTTCTCCCATGTTATCTTCCAGACATTTTATAGTTTTGCATTTTAGATTTAGGTTTGCAGTCCATTTTGAGTTAATATTTGTGAAGGGTGTAAGGTTTTTATCTAAATTCACTTTTCCGTATGTAAATGTCCAGTTGTTCCCCTGCCACGTATTGAAAAGACTATCTTTTGTTCCTCCATGCACTGAAAAGACTATTGCTTTGCTCTTTGTATGTGATCAATCGACTGTATTTACATACGTTTATTTGCAGGCTATCTGTTCTGTTCTATTTATTTATTTGTGTATATTTTGCCAATACCACATGTGATTACTGTCTGGAAGTCTTGAACTTGGGTAACGTCAGTTCTCCAATTTTTTTCTCTTTCAGTATTGTGTGTTGTATTCTGGGTCCTTTGCCCATTCACATAAACTTTAGAATCAGTTTGTTCATATTTATGAGGTTATATGCTGGAATTTTGGTTGGGATTGCATCAAGTTGGGGTGAACTAATAATCTTGAAAATATTTAATCTTCGTATCCATGAACATGGGACATTTCTCCACTTATTTATTTCTTTTTTGATATCCTGTACCAGAGATTTGTCATTTTCCTCATATAGATTTGGTACATATTTTGTTAGATTTATACCTAAGTATTCCATTTTTGAGGTGCTAATGTAAATGTGTTGTTAATTTTGAATTCCACTTGTTCATTGCTGTTATACAGGAAAGCAATCAACTTTTGTATATTAACCTTATCCCCTGCAACTTTGCTATATGGGCTTGTTAGTTCTAGGAATTTTTTTTTTTGTCAGTTCTTTCAGATTTTCTTTTTTTTTTTTTTATATGAAATTTACTGCTCCTGCCTTTTACAAAATTCATGTTTGCATGGTATATCTTTTTCCATCCTTTTACTTTCAACCTATACTTGTAATTGATTTTGAAATGAATTTCTTATAAACAGTATATTAAACACATATTGTAGGGTCAGCTCTTTAAAAAATTTATCTTGTCAATTTCTGCCTTTTTAATTAGTGTAAGTAATCATTGATATGTTCATGTTGAAGTATCTCATTTTCTTATTTTGTTTTCTTCTGGATTCCCTTGTTTTTCTTTCCTTGCCTTCCTGTGGGTTACTTGACCGTTTTTCAGGATTTCATCTTGATTTATTTATAGCACTTTTGGGTATATTGTTTTGTGTAGTTTCATGGTGGTGGTTCTGGGTATTACAGCCTATTGGTATTAACATTAACACTTTGACTGAAATAGAGGGACTTTATTTCCATTTAGATTTCTTTATCTTTCCCATTTCAGAATATCATTGTCTTGAAGATCAGATGGTATTATAGTTCTTGTTTTAATCACTACATATAATTTAGAAAACTCGTGAAGAGAATTGACAGTTCTTTTCTTTCAGCATTTGAAAAAATATACACCATTTCATTCTACACACCATGGTTTAAAATCAGAAATCTGGTGTCACTGAAATTGGTGTTGCCATATAGGTAATGCATCATTTCTCTGGATGCTTGAAGGGAAAATACATGGTAGTGATAATACCTTCAACTTTGTCTTTAGCTTTCAGAATTTTATTTATGATGTGTTGGTGTCAGTTTATTTGAGTTTGTTCTATTTGGGTTTCATTCAGCTTTTCAAATCTGTGGATTTATATCTTTTGCCAAATTTAGGCAGTCTTTATTTCAAGAGAATTTTTAATTGCTTATTAAATCATTTTGTGATGATTTATTTAAAATCCTTGTCAAATAATTTCAACATCTGATGCAACTCAGTGTTGATGCCAGTTTATTTTCTTTTCTCATTCAGTTAGTGGTTTTTCTGGTTCTTGGAATGATGGATGATTTTCAGTTGAATCCTTGACATTTTGGATGTTACGTTAGGAGATTCTGAGTCCTATCAGAATTAAAAAAAAAAAAAAATTAGCAGGCAGTGATCTGCTTAGTTTTGGAAAATAGTTCTGACCTACTTTGGTGGGCTATGGGTCCAATGATAAGTTAAATTTCAGAGCTGTTACATTGTTATTATTTTGGTCTATTTTGTTCATGTGGTGCCACAGGGCTCCCACTGGCCTCTGCTAAGGATATAAATGACACAAATTTATTTTTTATACAGCTGTAAAAGTTTACAGTTCTATCACTTATTAGATTAAAACATTTTTTTCTATCATGGTAAGAAATGCAACTCTTTATATAATACATTTAGTGACAGATCACCATTCAAAGAAACCACTGGAGTTGTTAAATATAGCTACAAACTATTCTTTTTTATTATAATTAAGGATGTGTTTGTTACTCTTCACTATGTATAGAGTTACCTTCTGTGTTGAAAATGGTTATGGTTGCATATGCAATGTAATTTTCTAACTTTTTTATAATTAAAAAGTGAAATATACTAGAGTAGAAGTTAACTCAGAGCCCCAGAAGACAATATGCAGGGAGATAGAAATAAAGAGAGCTTGCGGTTATGGAAAGTGAGAAATAGTGAAAACAAGGAGGCAGAGAATTCTGGTGACAAGATCAAGCCCCTCTGAAGGAAGACTAGCTTTTATCTGTGGCTTCTCTGGGAATTCCAAGTACAGCAAGTTATCATGGCCCAGAGAGACCAAAAGTCTCATTCAATGTTATAATTGAGAAAAATATGAAGATGCATTTAGGTATTTTAATGACTTGGAAACTCATGGGTCTGGTTGCAATAGTGGTTACTATCCTCTAATTCCCCAAAATCATTAAATAAAATTTCCTTGGCAAAATGTCTTCACATACTGTCATGACTGTTTTGTCCCCATAGCTGCAGCACTCAAATTGAAATAATAATGGTGCATAAACACTTGATTTACAGGTCGATGCGTTTATTTAAACCCATATAGTCACATAATTTTAGTGGTAAGTTAAATAAACCTATAATCAAAGAAAGCCTGTCGTTGCATAACACTGTTCAGTCCATTCCAAAATCAGTAAATTAACTTTATTTTGTATGACCATCCTTGACCGTTACTGGAAGGAATGTTGGCTGCTTCTTTCTATTATGTTTTAGCTTTCCAGTTTGGGGCAATGGACTCAGTTCTAGGGATATAATAATGAAAATACATGATCTCTTCCCCCCAAAAGCGGAAAAACCATGATGAAAAAGATGCACAAAAATACAAGGCAGTGTCATAACTGCCTCAGCGAAACCATAAAAAGATACAGACAGATCAGAAGAGATGACCTATTTATGCTATTTTTGTGACATAGAATTTATTAGAAGTTACAAGAATCCAAATGACTTGGTACGTTAGCATTTTTTAATACAAAGGACCATGTTAGTTTAAAGATTAAGACAGGATCCCACGACCTGTGTGCTTATCCTTGAAGCATCCTGTTCTAACCAACCAAGCTAAATTGGAAACAATTGACTAAAGTTTGTAATGTTAACATTTTGTTTCTGTTTATCAAAATATGGTAGTGATAATACCCTTAACAAGTTTCCCAACTGTCTCATAAAGCAAGTCCAATTTTCCATTCTAAATTTCACTCCCAACTCCAATTAGCATTTACTCCAACTAAAAGCAACACCATCACTGGTCTCTGGAATGCTACATTATTGCCTCTGAGGCTGGGATTTATTCTGCTTCACCCATCTGCTCTCTGCGTGGAAAGAATTGAGGAGTACAGCAGGGGATCTTGTGAAGTCCTGGCTTCAAACCTCAGGCAGAAATAGCGGGGTTTTTAACAATAAACACCCCGATGAGAGCCACCTGGCAAAGTGACTGTCTACAGGAGCTCTCAATTCTCAGGTTCATCTGCTTCAAGCACAATGTTACTAAAAATGAAGCATTCACTTTTCCTTAAAAATTAAAACCTGTCACTTTACCTAAATCCAACTGAAATCGGCATATAGAGCCAAACATGTAGCATTGAAAGTGTCACATATTCATGAAGTATTGAGGTATATGGGACAGTTGATATCTCCTGTCTAAAGAGAGATTTTTCAATAGGATTTGTTCATTTGCTGACTTTATGTTTTAGGCTTATAGTTGTTCTGAGAGATTCATTGTTTTTCTTACTTACAATTTTAATTTTGAGAGTTCAGGTCCTAAATAACTTAAATATATTTGATACACATATAAGACTATTATTCTAAAAGATCAAGTGTTGCTTCAGTTTTTACTTACTTAATAAAATGTGTATTAATATTTCCAATAGATTCATCTAATTCACTTCCTCTGCCTTTGTTATGCATATTAACCTCTATACACAAAACTGTTTGTATTGTGTATGAGCACATTTTTGCTTGAACTACTTTTGGTTTTGCTATGGTAACTACAATAATTAGGAAAAGTGTGCCACCTCCTTGTACATAGATTAATTTTGAAAATCATGTTTTGGTACTTACTACCCGCGCTCTACTAAGATATTATAGCTAGTAGGAAAATGTAACGGCTATGATTTGGTAAACCAAACTTAGAACAAATACAGAGAATGGGCATATCTGTGGTACCCTAATGACATAGATAGATAACCATGCCATCAAGGGTCTTGGCTACTTTACAGGTAAGCATCATTTTGTTGACTTGAAGTCAAATGACCTAAGGAAAAGCTCTCAAATGAATAATCAGTAGACAGATGCCAACTCTCCAAATCAAATATTCTGGCCATGTATCAGAAAAAGATTAATTTTCTAAAACAAAGGAATAACACCATTATAAATTCTTCACTAGGAAATTCGTAATTCAATTCTCAATAATTCACATTGTTATAGGTTATAGGTGCTGTCCTTGCAACTTCAAGGACCTGAATGGTACATTTTCATGTTGAAATCCTATTTTCCTGTGAGAGGTATGGGCTACCACCATTTAAAAAAGCTGTAAGGGCAGTAACATGTTCTAATCATATAAAGGTGTTTGTTAGTGCAAGAAATTGAACAAAATGTTCAGAGAAGAGGGCGAAGATGCTAGGATATGTGCTTGCAGTGGACCATCATATGCAAACCCTCATATGACGTCATCAACTGCATGTTTGCTTCCTGTGAGGGTGGCCATATTGACACCACATGTCATTTTCTAGCTGCCCAAGATCCCCAAAAGTTTCTTTGAGCATGGTAATCATTGGGAAGAACAATATTAGTGACCTTCACCTGACCTAATCAATGGTTACAACCCTTATACCGAAGTTCACTGCTGTAGTTGTTTAGAGTCTGCCTTCTGACAGTAACGCAGAAGACACTTAAGAAAGACCTTTCTCCCCCACCCCCGCTTCCTTCTCCCCAACCATCTTCAAATTACATTCACCTGGAATTTTACTTGAGCCCTGAGCAGCTCAGGTCCCAGTCCTAGGGAAAGTATTCAAAACCTTAGATCAACCAAATCTCTTACAGAAGAGTCGGATCTCTTTTTACCCAAAGGAGATTATTATACCTGCTCTTGGTAAAAACCAATCCTACTTCTGCAGTGATCCTATTCACCTCCTCCTAGACGTTACGTAAGAATTCCTGAAAAGTATATAATCATAATTGACTATAACTTCCTCTAAAGTCTCTTAGAAGTAATCTCAACATGACCTACAGGTGAGCATAACTCAGTCCCCTCTAGATGCCCCAGCACCCAAGTCCCTTCATGCCAGGTCCACTGAGCCTTGGTCTCTTATGCCAAAATGCTCTGTGCATTGCCTAATTTCACCCAATTTCCCACCCTTTTCTGGACTGCCCACTATGTGCTAAAGGTCCCAAGCGTTATTATTAAGCTCAGTTACCAATAACCTTAAGCTCTTGTCCAAACATTTCTTTCACCTACTTGCTTTAGCTGAAATCCAGCTATCTTCTCAGGATATTATTTCTTCTGCAGCCCTCTCACATGGAGGCAGTTTTCTGTTCTCCCAAATCCCAGTTAACTGGTCCTGAAAATAAGCTACATGTCCCTGTCATTTCATTGTTACTTCTAGGCAGTCATTCCTCTCTCTTCATTCAAACGCTCAACTTATTTTAAAGCCTGCGTCTTTGGAGGATGCCACCTACTTCCTGTCCTCACTGCAACCTTCTTCCTTCCTCCTGGTGCCTTCCCCTCTATCACTGAAGATCTTAGTATGGTACTTTTATCATTCTCAGAGGCTTCAACACCCATGCAGAAAGTCCATGCACCCATTATGTCCCATTGGCCTACTTATTTCTAAACACCATGACTGCCACCCCACAACTTCTACTTACCCTATGATCACAGTTTTTTCATCACCAGTAACCTCACTAAAAAACAAAAAAAAACCCAAAAAACCCTCACTTTCAATCATTCTATTCTCTAACCATAACCTCTATTTTTTCCAGTTCTCTTAACTCCAAGACTTTTTTCATTGTTCCTAGTCAATTGTTCTAATATTTCTTTTCTTTACTAATTACCTCATTCCTTATCCCAGCTTGGATTTCATAGTCTAATCCTATAATTATTCCCTTGCATATACTGTCAGCAACCTTGACCCTGTCTCTCTCCATTGCACTTACCTGGCAAAAGTACACTTATGATTAGACCTAACACTCTACCTTCTCCACATCTACAAGCAATTTGAATGTGGCTGGAGAAAATCTCACAAGTCACCCACTGCACTGATGAGTATCACTTTAAATTTATGACCCACATCTCAAGGAGGCCCTTAGCACTAGAAAACAATCCTTTGGGAGTTCCACTTCCCAAGATGACCTTTTATACTTTCTTTTCCTTCAAACTTCCAATACTCCCTTCTTTGTTACTCTAAGTTGATTTTCAGATTTCTGATTTCAGTCAAAGAAGAACTACCTGATCTTCTCTCCACTAAACCTATTGTTGGATCTGAGATTTGATTTCATCCTAATTACAAGCTCGTAACTTAGTATGTGAATGCTTCATGGATGCTGGCAGAAGACATAAGACTTTTGAGTCACAAAAAAAAAGGCCCACACAACAAACAGCATGAGCATCAGATTTACCTCAATTGCTCTTGCACACAAGTCCCACAGAGTTGACACTATATATATGGACCAGATGAGTATGACAGAGGCACAACTGAAGAACACTGAGATGGGGAATCCACTGTTTTTATAGAAAGCAGTATGGAGCCTACTCTTTGAGAGCGAGACATTACTTCATCCTTCACATTAACTTGCAGTCAAACCAACCCCAAGGAATGACCTGGGGCCATGCAGTCAGGCCCATGCATTCTTGGCATTCTTAGCAAGAGCCTGCTAGGATACACAAGCCCATGATGGATTGCTTCTTCCAGCAAACCATCCCATTGCCATGCGTGTTCTTGTTTAAACTTGATTTTTCATATGAATATGCCACTCTGTTAGCCACCCTGATTAATCTGACTGTCAGAGATTGGGACCAAATCTGTTTTATTTGCCTCATACAACAGATACTGTCGGGGCGCCTGGATGGCTCAGTTGGTTGAGCATCCGACTTCGGCTCAGGTCATGATCTCACAGTTCGTGAGTTCGAGCCCCGCGTTGGGCTCTGTGCTGACAGCTTAGAGCCTGGAGCCTGTTTCTGATTCTGTGCCTCCCTCTCTCTCTGCCCCTCCCCTGCTCATGCTCTGTCTCTCTCTCTGTCTCAAAAATAAATAAAACATTAAAAAAAATTTTTTTTAAAAAGGATACTGTCAACAAGACTCTAAGCAATAGGATAAGGTTAGCATGTAATATTGACTTGAGTTCTACTCCCCAAGGTCCTGAACTCAGCAAATGGAGTAAACCCCAGGGAAGCCATTATTTCAGATAGCCAAGATATAGTCTAAAGCCAGTCTGTGACTTATGCAAGGGTGTTTAGACCCACCTGGCAATTCTTTGACGTCATTACTAATAACCTCTGGGGTAATAGATGAGTAACCCTCACCCTCAAAGGAAAGGCATTCTTTCACATACAAATATATAATACAGATGAACACACTTCACTCCAGTTTGGAAATTGTTGCTAAACTTGATTTAGATCATGGTTATGTTGGTTTGGTTAATGTGGTACATTGGGCAGTGTCACTGAGTAGTTGCAGCCTTGGTTACTATGTATGACAACTCAAAGCTGCTTGGGCATCAGGAGGAGCATATAAATTTGCATTATTAGGATTGATACAATATTATACGTGTCCATCTGTTTGTACACATCCAAGGTTGAGAAGGGGACAGGTTTAGGAATGCCATCGGTGGTGTCAGGCATGGCAGAGTAGTTTAGGATCTCCAGGACTACAGAGTTTTTATAGCATGTAGACAAATCCAGTAGTGAAATAAATTGTCAACTACAGATGCTGCTGGATTCAGTTAGACCATGTTATTGTTTTCCAGTCGGCAATGCTGGGTCTAAGGGACAAGGAGAGTATAAATTTCCACCTTCCCCTGAACCACCTAGAGTCTAAAGTGTCCTGCCCTCAAGTTCTGATTGTTGTTCTCCCTTCCATGGCTATGTAACTGATGTGTTCCATCCTCTAGCTATGTCATTACCTTTTCTCCAAATATCTGCTTGAACCAGTACCTTTCAGTGAAAGGAGTCAAGTATAAATATGAAAAGGTCATTTAAAAAATTTGCAGTGGTACATTATATTTTCCAAATTGGTCCAAGTGGGCCACTGTAAAAATTGGTGGCCAGTATTTTCAACCAAGTGGACATTCTCTTTATGATCTAGGACCATGTTAGCTCAATAAAAGAATCCAGGTAGCTGAATCAAAGTCTCAATTCCTTAGTCTCCCCTTTAGGTGAGCTGCCACTCAGAGTATATACAAACCAAGGTGGCCTGGTTATTAATGGTAGGGGCAGAATCATGAATTTTCAAAGTAATCTATATGACCTTTCACCCTTTTCATTCTGATCATTGCCTAGGAGGTGGCCTACACGAGATAATTCTTTTCTGGTGATGGCTATGTTTTGTGGCCTGCCTCAATAAAGTATGTGGACCAGGAAGAGGTAAAGGAGATATAGTAAAAAATCTTCTGGGCTTGATTTTCCAAAAGTCTGCCTCACATCTCAGTGGTGCCAGAAGTCTTACCAGAGAATGAATGATAAGCAGATATGGAATAGCTGTTGAATTTCTTGGATATCTGCCAATTGTTGGTTGGCCTTTATGAGAAAAACAACACACTCTTGTCTGGTTGTAGATAGCCTGGAAAACTGAAAATAAGAGTCAGCTGATCACACTGGAACAGCAACAATATAACCTTAAAATATGTCTATAGTGGCAAAATACCAATGTTAGTCATGCATGTGCTTAAGAGAGAGACTCTCATAGGATAGATCTATTTTTAATTTTTTGAGGAACCTCCACACTGTTTTCCAGAGTGGCTGCACCAGTTTGCATACCCTATGACCCAGCAATAGCACTGCTAGGAATTTACCCAAGGGATACAGGAGTGCTGATGGATAGGGGCACTTGTACCCCAATGTTTATAGCAGCACTTTCAACAATAGTCAAATTATGGAAAGAGCCTAAATGTCCATCAAGTGATGAATGGTTAAAGAAATTGTGGTTTATATACACAATGGAGTACTACTTGGCAATGAGAAAGAATGAAATATGGCCTTTTGTAGCAACGTGGATGGAACTAGAGAGTGTTATGCTAAGTGAAATAAGTCATACAGAGAAAGACAGATACCATATGTTTTCACTCTTATGTGGAAACTAAGAAACTTAACAGAAGACCATGGGGGAATGAGAGGGAAAAAAAAGTTAGAGAGGGAGAGAGCCAAACCATAGGAGACTCTTAAAAGCTGACAACAAACTGAGGGTTGATGAGGGGTGGGAGGGAGGTGGGGTGGGTGATGGGCATTGTGGAGGGCACCTGTTGGGAGGAACACTGGGTGTTGTATGGAAACCAATTTGACAATAAATTTCATATTTAAAAAAAGAGAGATTGAAAGAGACTCTCAGAGGTCCAATGTACTCAATTTTCTAGAAAAATAGAAGGCAGAGGAAATGCTCCATGGAATGTGGCCCCCTTCACTGAAAGACAGACCAATTTTGGCAGGAGTCACAGGCATTGGTGGCTTCTAGATCACAAACATACAGTTTTTTGCTATTGCCCATGATGGTGAATGTATTGTTTTGTCCAGTATAAGAATGGAATCCAGCAGTGATGGTGGTAATAGCAGTGATCTGGGTGGTTTAGATTTGATGAGCAGCTTGATTCTCGTCAGTCTCATTAGACAATGGGCTCTTACTATAGTCATCTGTGTGATTGAACCAGACTGTCCAATTGACAGTTGAAATTTGCTTCCATAGTTCAAGGCCCTAAAGAGGGATATTTTTAGGGGTGCCTGGGTAGCTCAGTCAGTTAAGCTCCTGACTCTTGATTGCAACTCAGGTCATGATCTCACACTTCGTGAGATGGAACCCTGTGTTGGGCTCTGTGCCGACAGCGTGGAGCCTGCTTGGGATTCTTTCTTTCTCTCTCTCTCTCAGCCCCTCCCTTGCTTGTGTGCTCTCTCTCTCTCTCAAATTAAATAAACATTTAAAAAAAAAAAAGAGGGATCTTTAATCTGTAGTCTGTTGTCTTCCAAGTGGCAGACCAGATGCCTAGGTCATTATCCATAGCCTAAGAGCTGTTTTCATAGCAAGCAGTAAGTCAGTCTGCTTTTGGTCCCAGAGAGAGATGTCACCTCAAAGTTGCTTGGTGGAAAAGAAAAAATCCCGAATGTTGGCTCAGGTGAAGAATGGTCAGGTCTTGCATTCTTGGCACAGCCAGCAAGAATTTGCCGGGATCCTGAATGTTCAAGGCAGACTGACACTCTGACACCTGCCAATTTACCTGTTTTTCATTACTCACCACATCCCAGTACCTGCCCATGTTTGGACTACCTTCCATATTACACTCTCACCCAAGGCCCTCCACTCATGCATTGGGTCCTCAGTGACTCAAGGAATTTCATTTACCAATCATTTCTTCTGTATCTTGCATCATTGATGTCCACTGTATTCTAAATCACTCTCATCAACTTGGCTGTCTCCCATCTGAAATCAAAATGGTCTCTAGAATGCATCTCCAGGTGTCATCCCACTTCTCTAGGCCAACCTCTTCCAGAGAGATGTCTATACGTACTCTACTTTCTTACTCTCCTTAACCCTCTAATGTCAAGCTGCTCCCATAGCTTCAGTGAAAACTTTCTTGTCAATAATTCCCATTGTGCCAATTCAAAGCTTAGCTTTCAGTCCTCATGTTACTTGACCTCTCGGTACCATTTTACCAGTGTTCTCTTCCATCTTCTGGGTCTAATTTCTTTATTTTACATCTGTGTCCTTTTCTTCCTACTCACTGCCATTCTGTTTCTAGGTTTTGCCTCTCTTCTTCGAAGATTCCAGGACACCATAATGGTGTTTCATTTACTCTTTTATTTTTATTTTTTTTAACGTTTATTTATTTTTGAGACAGAGAGAGACAGAGCATGAATGGGGGGAGGGTCAGAGAGAGAGGGAGACACAGAATCGGGAACAGGCTCCAGGCTCTGCGCTGTCAGCACAGAGCCCGACGCGGGGCTTGAACTCACAAACCTCGAGATCACGACCTGAGCCAAAGTCGGACGCTCAACCGACTGAGCCACCCAGGCACCCCTCATTTACTCTTTTAGATATTAGTTCAAATACCACTTCTCCAGAGAGGTCTTTTTGGATTTCAGTAAATAAGATGCCCTGACTCTAGACCCCACCATATACATATACATACTCTATTTCCTTACCTTCATTAACTTCTTCTTATTATTAATTACTACATGATTAATGCACACATGCATGTGTGTGCATGTGCGTGCGCACGTACATGCGCGCACACACACGCACAAAGACACACACACACACACACACACACACAAACACACACACATACACTTCTGTTTATTTTTTAGCTCTCCCCTCCCAGCCCTGACTGGAATTGTCCACCATGAAAGAGGCTTTGAATGTCTTGCTGATTATATAGCTCCAGGACCTAGTCCAGTGCCTAACCCATAATAGGAGGCCCAACAAATGTCTGTCAAATATAAAAGCTAACACCATTCAGTGGAAGCTTCAGTCAAATCACAGGACTCCCAGCAGCAAGTATTGCTCATCAGTCCACCTATCAGTTAAAGTTTTGTTCTCAGCAGCTAAAAACATTAAGGAATCCTAGGAGGATTCCTTCATTCTCCTTAACCAAATATAATTAGTTGAGGTTCAGAATTCTTGCCCCAATTATGGTCTATGCCAATTTTGATAAATTAAGTTTTCCATGCAAGTCAATATATCATAATTTGAAAAATGTGTTCTGTAGATTTCTGATTGATCTTCAATTTTAGGAGCATCTAACATCGTTAAGTTTCACAGTTCCAACTTTCTTCGTATCAGGAATTTAAAGATTTGCAAAGAAAAACTCAAATGTCGGGGCGCCTGGGTGGCTCGGTCGGTTAAGTGTCTGACTTCAGCTCAGGTCATGATCTCGCGGTCCGGGAGTTCAAGCCCCGCGTCGGGCTCTGTGCTGACTGCTCAGAGCCTGGATCCTGTTTCAGATTCTGTGTCTCCCTCTCTCTCTGCCCCTCCCCTGTTCATGCTCTGTCTCTCTCTGTCTCAAAAATAAATGTTAAAAAAAAAATTAAAAAAAAGAAAAACTCAAATGTGTTATAAGAGTTTGTACTTTAGTGAGAAATACTTTTATTAAAAATGAAGTCTTGGGGCACCTGGGTGGCCCAGTCAGTTAAGTGTCTGAGTCTTGATTTCATCTCAGGTCATGATCTCAAGGTTGTGAGATCAAGCCCCACTTGGGGTTCTGCACTGGGTATGGAGCCTGCTTCGGATCCTGTCTCCCTCTCCCTCTTCTCCTCTCCCACTCATGTGCGTGTGCTCTGTCTCTCTGTCTCTCTCTCTCAAAAATAAAATAAAATCAAAAATAAAATCAAAAAAATAAAAATTCAATCTTTTAAAATTTAAATTATTTTTTTATGATTTCATGATCTCTTTTTTTAATGGATCATGCCAATTCTGTATGAGTTATTGGAAATGTGATTATAAGCACTTCATAGCTGAAGGCTAGGTTGCTCTATCTCTGTGCCTACTGTTTCCCTTGGCATTATCATTGGGTGAAATGAGTATTTTTAGTTCATTGGTTTATGACAAAAGTAACTTTACTGGTTAGATGTTATCATATAGCTACTCTGGTTGAGTTGGCTTCTCAAGGGAGGAGCGCAAGGCTTTGTTCACATAGAACAATGTTTTTGGATTCTTTTTTTCCACTTTGACTTCCCTGGTTTATTTCTCATAGCGTGTGTGTGTGGGTGGGGGAACGATATGATAAGGCTGTGTGTGGATAGGCCCTTTTTGGCACATATGAAACTTCTAGTACTTTCCAAGTATCACACAATGATGTAGGTGCTAGCCAACTGTTTAAGAGTTTAAAAATCTAACCAAGCAAAATAGTCTGCTCTCTACAAAGAAGTACATTTTTGTTTAAATTGGATTCACAGTGTAGATCAAGATAGCTTTATTATTTGAACTTTTCCAGGTAGTTATTATATAGCTATTTTGTAGATAGAGATTAGCCTGTTTTACTGTCGTCTTTCTCCATTCTTAATCTGTCTTTCTCTCTCTTGCTCATTCTTCCTCACATCTCTCTCTTTCTCTCATTTATGATGGCTCTTAATAAATTCACTAAAATTTTATATGAAGGATTCCCCAGTCCAAAACTCTGTCACAACTTCTTGAGAAAAGAGGAACTAAACTCACTTTTGATGCATTGGAGATGCACCTATGTAAGTTTAAGACTTGTTTTTAACTTCTCTGATGGTAGTCTGGCTCCAAAAAGGAAGGTCTGAATGAAACATTTATTAAAAGTGTCACAGATACTCAACTGTTAAAAGCTATCTCTGTTCTTTTCTTTCCTCAATGGGTTTTCTTTAAAAGCATCTCTCTCAAAATTGTGGTTTACCTTCTATTGAAAAACCGTGATAATTCAGTTATGGTGATTTCACCTCCCTTATTTGGTTCATGTAAATAATTTATTGAAGTATAACACACAGGCAGGAAAGTGTATGCTTCATCCATTCATAGCTCAATAAATTTATTAGCTACCTTCTTCTGAAGAAGGCAACTAAAACCTGTGTAGGTCATAACAGACGCAAAGTTCAGCTCAATAAAAGGAATGGCTTTCAAATAACTAAAGCTATCTACAAATGGACAGGCATCCTTGTAAGGAAGCAAGGTTGCACGTGATTGAATTTTTTTTCATGAGTAGGAAAGATGAGGTCTTCCATTGACTGTGATAGAAAGGACTAGATGACCTCTTTGATTCTTTCCAACTCTAAGAATGTATATAAAAACAAACTGAAGATCAGTGTCCTAGAAGTAAGTAGCATCAAGGCAATTGTAAATATTCATAATGAAATTCTAGTTTCTAAGTATCATTGAAGACGATAGTTAGAAGATCCTTAAAAATGACTTTTTAAGTCCCATTTAGTAAGTGCATTGAAAGAATAGTGGGATGGGTTTTTTTTCCATATTCATAGAATATTTTATTGTAAGCTAAGAATACTAACAATGGGGGCACTTAGGTAGCTCAGTTGGTTAAGCGTCCGACTCTTGGTTTTGGCTCAGGTCATGATCTCATGGTTTGTGAGTTTGAGCACCGCATTGGGCTCTGTGCTGGTGGTGTAGAGCCTGCTTGGGATTCTCTCTCTGCCCCCTCTTTCTGCCTCTCCCCTGCTTTCTCTCTATCTCTCTCTCAAAAATAAGTAAAAATAAACTTAAAAAAAGAATACTAACAATGAGATCTGGGGCTAAAGGTTAGTGTAAGTTTCATAAGGTGGGAGATGTATATCTAATCCTGTTTTCTGGGTGAATTTTGACCAATAGTGAAATTTGTGTGTCTCTCCTTATTAAAGCTAACATAATTTTAACACAAAGATGGTACCTAGGTGATGACTATAAAACTTTTTCGTAACTATGCATCCCAAATTCAACAATAGAATTAAGATTTCATTCTTGTGTACTTTTCCATGATGAAGACATTTGTTTCTTTAATATTCTTCCGTATGTGACCATTTCATTTTGTGTTTTAAATGTTTTAGTATGTTATTTTGTTTCAATGATTTAATAAACAGGAAAAGAGGGAAATAAAGATAAGAATTGACTGATTTTCTTCTTAACACCTGGGTTCTGCAGAGCCCAAGGTGATTAAATTGAAAGCAGCATTGCTTTTAAGTCACCTATTAGACAAATATTCTGGAATATCGTCAAAAGTTTTGGCAAAGAAGAATCATTTTTTGGATGGGAGGTTAAACAAAGGCCTGGGCCTCAAATTTATCTATGTCTTTGAGTGAGTTTTAACACCATTGACCTGGCCGAACTCCAATACCATTCATTATATCTTGCCTGTCTCGATCGACCTTGAAATTTTAATAAGGCCCTATATTTCTTGTCTTAACCCACTTTCATAATATTGCTTAGAGCAGCCATCCAGCTGTGGTTTTTCACTTAAGTAGCTAGATTTATCGAGCAGTTAAGGGCATCCTTGTATCTCACATTCCCCCACAGAAGCAGGAAGAAGCTCAGTGAATTTGTTCCAGTGAAAAGATTTGAACAGCTTAGACAAATAGGTGAGAAAATCCAAGGAAGATAATCCAATTGCTCATAGTGCATTCATTAGGAAAAATGATAGAAGCAGGCACCCAGCTGAGCACTTAACTTCAACCGTAGTTAAATTCTGCAAAGCCCCAAAAGGTAAAATGTTACAAGAAATTAAAACACCGGGAAGCTTTACACCAACATACATTCCAGATCATCTGAAGCCTTTTGCCTTTGAATTCTCACAGTTGGCTCTTGGGCGCTTTGATCCATCCTGTCTGAACACATCACCATGCCAAGTTACACAAAGCAGCCCAGCAGGACTGACAAGGCCCAGGAGCCAGCGCAAGTGCGAGTCTGGCGCATCTCTCCTAGTTGAACTGTCCTCGTTGGTGAGGGTTTTTAGCATGCAGATCATGCACCTAAAAGCAGTAGGAAAAGGGAAGAGATTCCTCGGCTCCTCCCTATTTCTACTGAAGGATATATTTCCTTTCATGACCCCACTGTCTCATCTGAGAACCATTCCTGTGTGAATTATTACTCTTAGATCCTGAAAGATCATTAATTAATATCAGCTTTATGAGTCTTCATCTAAGCAATGCCTTACTAGGACCTTTAGTCAATTTCCATTAAATGGTTCCTTGCTCTGGTCTATTGTCATTCTCCCTCTTTTAATATTTTAGCCTATTTAAGCAATGTACATTGGAGAAAGCAGTGGATTTTTCAGTGATTTTAAAGACTATATTGTAATAGAGAAATGAGAGGATCTTAGACTATGATTATGCTTGAGTCACTTAGATTGCATAATCCCCATTTAATCCATATTTCACAGGCAAGTGTAGATTGCAGAAAGCATGCCGAGAAAAATAAAAATACAGTATTCTTTCAGCTGCACAGAATAAATACAGTTAAAACCCTTCCATACTATAGGGCTGAGCACCAACCCCACATGCAGTTGAAAACCTGTATAAAATTTTTAAGTCCTCCCACTCCCAAAGCTTAACTACTAAATAGCCTACTATTGACTAGAAGCCTTATCTATAACATAAATAGTTGATTAACACATATTTTCTATGTTATATGTATTACATACCGTCTTCTTACAATAAAGTAAGCTAGAGAAAAGAAAACATTATTAAGGATACTACAAGGAAGAGAAATTACATTTACAGTGCTGTGTTTTATTTGTTGAAAAAAATCCTCATGTAAATGGACCTGTACAGTTCAGAACTATGTTGTTCAAGGGTGAACTGTAATTATTTTCTTTAGTAAATACAGTGATATCTTCCAAAGATTTTCTCTATGGAAAATTTAGACATAAATTTAATTTGTATATGTGCAACTAATGAGCATAATTATATTTTGTCCTTTGTCATAAATCCTCTAGCTGTCATGTATTAAATTGATTTGGTCAAACCAAGAGCCCATAGAAAATGATTAAAGCCACAAGAGGTTGTGCATAGAGCCTTTGATTTTTCAGATGATAGTACAACTCATTGCAATAGTAATAATGAGCATTGTCACTGTCTGAAATTAACAGAAAAACTTTCCACAGCCACTTAATTCATATGAAAAATTTTAGAAATTTGCATACCGATTTGGAAAGTCAAATACATACCAACCACTGGAATAGTTGAACTTCTTAAAAATGTTCTGCGCTCTCTGTTGTGAGGGAGCCAAATAACTGATGGGCTTTGAGGAGTAAACTCTTTTCTTCGGATGTGTTTGATGCTTTCCAAACAAGCTTTCCTCCTTTAGACCATAAGAGGTTTGATTTCAATATGCCATGTTCAGATACACACGGTGTGCCTGGCACTATGCTAGGCATTCCTTATCGGGCAAGATGAAGTGAACTGTGACCGTGGTTGGCAGCATGGGCTGTGGAGCCAGACTTCCTTGGTGTAAAGGAAGACTATTCTCTGTGTCCTTCTATTTCCTCACAAAATATAGATAATAATAGTAACCTAATTTACAGAGTGGTTGTAAGGAATAAATGATAATATAAACAAAAAGCCTAGAACAGCCTCTAGTGTACCGAAAGCCCAATATAAGTATTTTCCATCATGACGTATCCCCCTTGAGCCCAGGGGTTTGTGGACTCACAATTTTCTTTCCAATACCTTGCACCATGCCTGGTGCAGACTTAATGATCACCAAAAGTATGTGATAAGTGACTGGTGAAAGAATGGATGAATGAATTGAAAAAGTCTTACTTCTTTTAAGGATATATAGGCATTTCAAATTTGTTAATCTAGTCAAATACTTTATGTACGTATTAGTATAAGAAAGTAAATCTCAGAGAAGATACTACAATGATCATTCTAGGATGGTAAAACATTTTCTAAAGAACGCTCTGTGTATAAAGCAGCCTATTTTCAGTTGCACATGATCCTGTTTCTCAGTTGTATCCAGCAGAAGCTATGAAGTAGAAAATCTGCCAAAGCGAATATCGTCATTAAAAAAAATTATGCATGTATGTTTCTGAATGTACACTAACAAACAACTCTGATCATACACTCAACCAGTATTTATTAAGAGCAGATTTTGTACCAGGCATCGTTGCATGCCCAGAAAATACTAAACAGATGATGATCTCTGCCATCACGTAGCTTATATTCTCGGGAGGGAGAAAAGACAATAAAGGTGCATTTACTAGAACTCATTTTCAGAGTCTATTTTGCTGCTTTTTTAAACCTTGCTGACCTGTCAGGATGCAGGCCTGTTCCACACCAGCCATTCTATAGGAGTTAGATTAAAGTTCTTCTAAAGTTCTTCTATAATAGAAGTAGAAAATTGGTAACTGCTCTCAAAAATCTCCTAGGCTGAGGTTATTTGCCTGCTGTTTTTGCTGCAGAATTCTGGAGCTCTATTCCAGAATCCTTCAAGGACTTGAATGGGCCCACAGTTACAGTTTGAGAATTCCTGGCCCTTCTGTGCGATTCTCCACTCCTACTTGCTTACCCCTCCCCCCAATCCATACAAATCCCTGGCTTGTGGATCTTCTTTTAGTCAACACATAAATGTCTATATTGCTATAACATTTCCATATGGACCCACACTAAAATTGTTGATACTTGGGAAAGCTAAAAAATAGGGATCATATTAACAACTTTTACCTCAAGATTTTCTAAGCTTCATTTCTGTGTGGTCCAGATATATCTGGGCAGGTTATCCTCTCTTTCTGCCTCTTGGAAATAGTTTTACATGGCTATGAATAAGCATGCCCAGAGGGCTGGCTTAAGGAGCTACTACATACAGAAATTCTCTACTTTTTCAATACAACTGCTACTTAAGTCACTCTTTGCTAAATTGCCCAATGTTCCTTTTACAAAGACCCTTTTAAGAAATTTTAGAGTTCAGAGTTGAAAGAAATCTCTTTTGACAGCGTGATATGCTATCTCCTTCTGTTGGATCATGTGATCGCTACAAACTCATGATGCTTCCCTTTTTGTGTTGGCTGTCATGAAGCTCAGGCTTGATTTTCTCTTCAGTGTCAATAAGGTTTCCAAGCTTTAGTTGTCTAGGACACTTATTCTCCTCCTTCTACATTTTCATGCTATTAAAATGACCTGTGTATTTTTTGCTGTACTGACAACCAGGATAGTTGAGACTGTGGCTTTTAATGTAAGCTATCAAAAGTATAAGTTCTTTTGCAAATGGAAAGAGAATATACAAGCAAATAAATAATTCCTAATAATGGCCATGAAGCCTTAAAACCAGCAGAAATTCATAAGAGCTTTTCAACGGGCTCAAATAAGTTTCATGCAGAAGTCACAAACTGAGGGCCTTGGTCCAGATTTTCACTTTGGATGGGGTTGATTTACAGCAGATCCAATAATTTTAAAAGAAAAACAAGTCGCTAGCATTTAAGAGTTAGAAGAGTCCCAAATGCAAAATTGGATTTCTGACTTGTCTTAAATGATACTAATGGCTTACAGTAATTACATTCTCTCTGTGCCAGATGCTGTTCTAATATTTAATCTTCTAAAAAGTCCTCTGAAATACTACTGATATTATTAGCTAAATTTCACAAATGAAGAAATTAAGGCACAGAGAGATTCAGTAGGATCACAACAGCTAACAGCCCAGCTGGGACCTGAACACGGACCACCAGGCTCCAAACCCTCCCAGATATGTTACCTGAAAAGAGAGATCCAAAGGCCTGGACCCATGTTCCCACTTGACGACCTGGCATCAGTAGCCAGAACTGAAAACAGCCTTGCCTCTTCAGATGATCCCCTGGTGTTTGTAGGCATTTTAGTTTTATGACCCTTGCCTTAATTCTAAGTTTAGAGCATATAGGCTTGAGAGGGGAGCTGCATCTTAAATGCATTTTCTACATTCGTAGGTGTCGTCTTTGCTGGGGTTAATTAACATTCATGAGTCCCACAGGCCTGGAGAGCTTTCTGTGAAACCCTCAAGGATGACAACGAAGTGGGCAACTGAGAACCAAAATGCATTTCACTGTCGCACAGCACATACAAGCCATTTCACCTCAATTATTCCCCAAAGCATTTCACACTTAATTGTTTCGCATTTATGGATAATAAGGACATGAATGACCACATTTGCATATTTATATTGCTCATTTGCCCTGTTTGCAGTAGTCACTGCTTTAGAAGGATTTGTATACCACCTGTTCTCTGTCAGTTATCTTTTCTCTGTGGTAAAGATTCTTGGATGGAAAAAAGTGAAAGTGAAACTAATCTCCTTCATTAAAGGTGGAGAGACTTTTAATAAAATGGGACTTGCTCTGCACTTCAGAGGATAAGCAGAAACCTTTGAAGGATTTTCTGTCTGAGGAGTTTCCAGGGAGGAAAGGATATGATTTAGTCAGCGAGTCAGCTAAGCTCATTAATTCAGGTAACTTGTTTCTAAAAAGGGAATTTTCCTCTGAAATGCTGCTATTGCGGACCTTTTTTTTTCCTCTCTCTATATCACAACTTCCAGCCCCTGAGACAAACCACTGTTGTTAATTAGTTGAGTTAGTTGTACAATTGTACTTTATCATTTGTACTTTATCATTAAAATCGTGTTCCTGATTCCCAAATTGTAATTTAAATAAAAAAGCAATTGAGAATTGTTTTTCCCAAAATAATGTTTTTTTTAATTGCAAGTAGATAAAGGAGGCATTTCTTGAAACTGATCTTTGTTATTCTCTTTGATATTCTCTCAAGAAGGTATATGACTATAACGTAGGCGATAAAATTGGGAAATAGGAAGTAAGTTTTCAGGTTCCTCTCCTTTCTTTAGTTTTTTTTCCTCATATCACCCCAACTCTTCACGGTATCAAGTTCAACAGGTTATTTATAATAGTGATAGCAATCACGTATGAGAAGGTATTATACTGTAATAATATATATTCTCTACATAACGTATTAGTATTAATATTTGTTAACATTAATTCATGGCATTAATTATATCGATTATATTAATTATAACATTATTAAGTATAATGTTAATTATTAATTATATGCTGTTATAACCAGTGATACCATTAGTTTTATTATTCTATTATAATTTTTATGCAACTTTTAATTCTCTTGTATTGGGTGAAAGTGGTCAAAGGGCACAAACTTTCAGTTATAAGATGAATAAGTTCTGACCATCTAATGTACAGCATGGTGACTGTGCTTAACAATAGTGTATTGAATACTTGAAGGTTGCTAAGAGAGTAGATATTAAAAGTTCTCGCCACAGAAAAGTGACTATGTGAGGAGCTGGATGTGTTAACTAACCTTCTTGTGGTAATCATTTCACTATATATTCGTGTATCAAACCATCATGTTGTATACCCTAAACTTATACAAAGTTATATGTTCTTTATATCTCAGTAAAGCTGGGGAAAAAAAAAAGAAAAAAGCTAATTAAAATATTTAAGTTTCCTTTTTTTTTTTTTCTCATGAAAAAGACAACCCAGGAGAGTCTCTTCATGATTCTCAGTGATCACATGTCTTTTTAGACAGACATTTCCTGTTAAAACCATCATTTTCTAGCCTGAGGTCTTTAAGAATATTCTGTGATAGGATTTAATAATAAGGTTATGCAAACATAGTCATTTATCCATTGCAGATTCATATATTTTAGAGTGAAATTAGAAAAAAAAAAAACAACCCTAGAAATTGTTGAAATACTTTCCCAAGAAACTATTTCCCCAGGCAAGAGTTGAAGGCAGAAACAGTTCTGTGGTAGACAGCACAAGGGATTACATGCCAATTGCAATTAGAAGGAGCAAGAGAATTCACCTAGAGACCAGAAACACAATCCCTTTTATGGCATATTAGAAGCATCCCAATCTGTCTCAATAGTAGCATTCATCAAACAGCTAACGTTCCGAAATCCCCTTCAGAGGTTGTTGGAGTGAAAACAAATTTGTTTTTAGTGTGGTATCCTCAGGAAAGAAACCTTAGACAATCATCTGCCTTGTTGGCCTGTCCACCTCCTATAATAACTATTGATCCCATAGGCTAATTTCACCCAACTTTGATAGAGGGGCAAAGGGTCTACAGCTGGACAGAGTCTCATAAATTTCTTGTAGTTTCTTCTGATCCCTTCAGAAGAGTGGTTTAATGATATCATTTCGAAGAGAATAAAAAAGCAAACCAAGTTTCTGCTGTGAAGTTGTCACTGTAATGGAGGATGATCACATCAGAGGAAGTTCAAATGGTAAAGAATGTTTGTAGTTGCCTTGTAGTTTCCTGTTAACAAGCGAAGTGAGCATCATGTGTAACTCCACAGACTAGCAAGTATCTTTACTTCTGATCGTTGCACCCTGAAACTTTATAATAAATTCCACTCTTGGGTTTTGCACATCTGAGTGGCTGCCTTCTTGTTTATTACAGTTGAACTTAACCAGTTCCCAGAAGTGTATTGCCATAATGGAAGTTTTTCCATGAGGTGCTGCTGAGTCCGATTGTGGATGACAAACACAAGGATTATGAAAAATGTGAAGAAGGAAGCAGTAGACCCTCCTTCCTAGCAGGGTGATAAGTCAAGTTCAAGTCTTGGATAGAGTAGTATCTGAGAGAGTCCAAGTCTGCGTGTGCCGGGGCCTCTGCTTATAGAGTTTGCTGCTGAAATTTGGGAGTCCCCGTGCAAAGGCACAATTTATTCTGAGGAGTGTATTCGAGAAGTTAGGGATGAGCCAGGGGAGGGCTTCCAAGGCTAGTACATGGTACGGCATCTTGTAGTGCCCAAATCCCAGGGAGTAAGGAACTCAGGAATCCTGCCGACACTTCATCACATTCAGTTAACCAGGATGGTACCAGGACGGTGTGACCAACACCTGAGGGCCTTCCTCTACTCTTACTCTACACCTGTGGTTCTAATTTTTCTCTCTGATGACAAGGCAAGAAACCAAAAATACATGCATACAATTACACGTATTTAAATTTAATATAAAGTTTAATATAAAATATATTTTGAGGTTGTATATTTCAATTTATATATTCTATGTATATAGGTTTCCCACTTGCAAGTGAGGAAGATGGCACCTAATATCTTGCTCTAGGTAAGACCACAGAGACTGCATAGCTGGGTGAGGGGCCCTGCAGGTTAACAGGATCCTAATTGCAGACAGTTGGAAGAAGGCTTGGGTTGGATAGGGAATGAAGCTATGAAGATGGTTCAAATAATTTGCTTTCACAATTTCCATATTTCAGACTTTCCACTTGAACAGACTCTAGGCAGTAAAGAAATAGATTATATAGAAAATATACAGAATTATTTGTTTAAGCACAATGTAAAAATAATACCAGCTTGGGAGTTGGCCAGATTGAAAAGTGTATATATGTATATGTGATTATATATATATGTGTGTATATATATATATATATATATATATATATATATATATATACACATATATATATACATGTATATATATAGGTTTTTTTTTCTTATTTGGAAAATAGTCCCAATCAGCAAAAATACACTTCACACTGATATTTGGACTGTTAGCTTCTCTTGGTTATACTAATGATTTCTCCTGGTACTATTAGTAGATGTTCATTTTCCAAACTCTGCTAGCAATATTGTTGAATGCCAAGAAAGGACCAAAGGAGCTAAAAGGGGAGAGAGAAATAGGATGAACTGTTTCCAGTGCAACTACTGCTTCATAAAAAGTGGAACAGCAGAGCTCGAAATCCTCACTTAAATGAATCAATATGACTACAGAATGCTTGTAATAAAATATAACTTTAAAAAGTGCTGTGGGTCAGCTAGAAGATGTGCAACTGGATAGAAATTCGACAGATCTTCAGTGGACCAGGGAAATTGCTCTCTCACAAGGAAATGAGGTCCTGTTAGAAATGAGAAAGTGCAACTGCATATTTGGAAATTTCATTTTCTGGAGCTGCCACCACAGTGGCCAAGCAGGGAATCGAGTTACAAATGCAGGTAGTCTTTAAACTTGGCACCAGATGAAAAAGGCACGGGGAGAAGGTACTTCTTGTATCTCAGACAATATATGCATAAACGCTGTGTAGCAGTATCCAACATACAACAGCTAATTAATTGTTACAACATAAATACAATTAAGACTGTAAATCAAGCTAAAGTTCTTTCAAAGCATTACAAATACAATTAAAAAACAGATTAAAATTTGGAAGTACATGCAAAAGAAGCACAGGACTCAACACAAGACCCCCTCCCCCCGCCCCAAATAGGATTGCTTTCTCAACATTTTATCATCCTTTCTAGAAGGAGTCATGGGAACTAATAGAAACCATTGTTTCTTAAAAGCTAGGCTTGCTGTTGCTAAATTAATAGGATCTCAACTTCTGCAATGTGCTAGGTAGAGAATCCATAGGAAAGAGCATGGGACCCTCTCAATAGCATAGCAAGAGAAGGAGTGGCTAACATTGCTCAGTAGCTAATATTCTCAGTTAAATAGCTGGGCTGTTTTCAATTTTCTTGTGCAAAATCTAGATGAATGTACCAGGTACTCTCAGCACTACTAATTGCTTAAAAAGTGCTCATTTTTTTCCGAAGGATAAAAATTCATTATTTAAAAGGTGAAATGAATGGGAAAAATCGTATTATTTTACTTTAAACATGTCTAAGGATTTAGGGATTTTAGTAATCAAACTCTTACAAGAAAGTATTGCCCAAACAGTTCAGACTAGTACTACAGATCATGTTTCACCCAATGGAATTTAAAATGTTTGGGTTATGACATATTATTCTAATCATAGCCCTTTATAAACTCTACTTCCATTAGCAAGAATGGAATTTTTATGAAGATTAAATCACATTGGTGTGTTTTTTCACTTTATTTTTTTCCAAACTACTTACTTCTAAAAAATGTACTTTGGAAAACAGAATAAAGGAAGGTGAATATATGGTAATAAAAGGTGCTTCTGTTAAAATAGTTTTCTTTCAAAACTACAATTAAGGTCTTAAGACCAATTTTAAAATCTTCACTACATATGAAGAGTGTTCATGCATCCTTTAAAAAATTTCCTACAGGGGCGCCTGGGTGGCTCAGTCAGGTTGAGCGTCCGACTTCAGCTCAGGTCACGATCTTGCGGTCCGTGAGTTCGAGCCCCACTTCGGGCTCTGGGCTGATGGCTCAGAGCCTGGAGCCTGTTTCAGGTTCTGTGTCTCCCTCTCTCTCTGCCCCTCCCCCATTCATGCTCTGTCTCTCTCTGTCTCAAAATAAATAAACGTAAAAAAAAAAAAAATTTTTTTTAAATTTCCTACAAAATTGATGAAGTTTTGAGTGGTATTATATATATCTAATATCTATATAATGTAGATAATATAAAAGTACTTAGTTCATACTAATTAAAACAAATTATAATTATATTTATTAATTTATTATAATTATAAATTATAATTTAGGTAATTAAAAAATCCTAATAACCTTAATCTTCAATTTGCTTTTTGCTATTTCCTTTCAAGGAATCTTTCTTATTTCAGTTTTATTAAAGTCACTTTTAATGCAGGGTCGTCGTTCTGGTCAGTGATAGGAGTAGTTGTCACTATTTCTATAGATTTGGTAACAACAGTTTTATTCAGTAGGTTATCTAAACCATTCACAGAATCCCTATTTCATACCAGAAAAGCATCTATATTAGGTTGTGGTCAGATGAGAACGGAGTATCTCCAAGTTATCAAGGAACATTGTTTACACCATTTTGTTTTCATATGAAACCTGGAGTGTGTTTATTATTATCAGCCTTGTAGAGAGAAGAAAGTTTGGGCCTCAGTGGTTTAGTGACTTTCTTGAGGTTAGAGTTTCCATGAAAAGCCAGAATTTGAAGAGAACTATACTAATGGATGTCTCCAGAGCTTATGCAGCAGAACTATTTAAAAGAAATAGCTATTCCTGGGGCACCTGGGTGGCTCATTCAGTTAAGCGTCTGACTTTGGCTCAGGTCATGATGTCACAGTTTGGGGGTTCAAGCCCTGTGTCAGACTCTGTGCTGACAGCTCAAAGCCTGGAGCCTGCTTCAGATTCTGTGTCTCTCCTTTCTCTGCCCCTTCTCTGCTCATGCTCTGTCTCTCAAAAGTAAAATAAAAACATTGAAAAAAATTATTGAAAAGAAATAACTATTCCTACTTCATAAATAAAAATGATCTAATAACTTTGTTATAATCCAACATTATTTAGGGTGATAGTTGAATGAAATAACTTTCTAAAAAGGTTTCTTCTGACCTTAACAAAGATACATTATAGCTGAAACTATTTGACACTCTGAAATTTTCTGTAAATGGAAACAAGAAACACTTATTCATAAGCCAGAAATATTTTCCCACCTTAGGTGCACGCCTTTGGTGAGTTGCTTAGGAGATTGCATAATATTCACTAAAGAACTGTAAAAACAAAAATGACTACCTCAAATAAAGCCCCAAGTTGGAACATGAGAGAAATTCTGTGTAAAATAAATCAGGTTCTGTTTCTACACCCCCCTCTTTTTTCATCCTTATAGAACCCCTAGATCTTCCCTGTATTCTGATCCTCCTTCCTTACCCCCTCTAACTAGCACCCTCTCTCTGTTGGCATCAACCCTCCATGCTGTACACACACACACACACACACACACACACACACACAGGCACACACTCACAGCTTGTGTGAATTTTGTGTTCTTTGATTGATGCCAGATAACTGCGTGGAGTAAAACAGGATATTGCTGATGGTCCAAAGACTAGGTAAAAGGATCCTGTGTGCCTGCTTCCTCCTCACTGGGAAATGCAGAACTGAACAGGAGACAAAAGACCATGGATGCTGTTTGCCTTTATGTTCTAGTTCAGGGATCTGAAGGAGATGTTACCAGTTTTTGACATGTAGTCAACAACCCAAAGGTAGTTCGCCATGTAAGGAAATTCCAGAAAGAAAACCAAATCAGACAAAAATTTGAGAGACACCAAAATATTATTTCAAACAAATGGAAAAGAGCAATTTCTGAAACTCGTAATGATAAGCTATGAAGTTATATACAGGTAGATGGGTAAATAAATAGATAACATGGGACCAGAGGTGTGTCTTAGGAACATCTATGTCTCCTGCCCCCTTAGCCTATAAGCAGAATTTCTGTGGTCTCAAGAAAACTTCAGAGACAACGGTGTTTTCTGGGCTCATCCATTTCTATCAGAGTCCCTGATGGAGTTTGGTCAGAGAACATCAAGAGACCAGTAACATGATATACCTAGACAAACTAAATAAATGGTTAATATCCCTGAAGAGAAAATCAATTGCCTTTTGTCAATTAAAAATTTACTTAGTATAATCATACTATGCTAAGTTCTAAGGAGTATATAAATAATAATGGGACTTGTCTTCTCCTCTCATAAAAACTTTATTCTAATTAAAATAATAAGGCTCATGTAAACAAAATGCTAGCCATGCACAGCCAGTGGTAATATGTGGTATGCTACAAGAGAAGTGTTCTAGGGCATGAAATGTTACCTTATACTGGGGTAATCAGGGAGGACCTGTGATGAAGGAAAGAAAAAATCTGTGTTAGGCACTCATTCACAGACCAGCATTTGAAAAATCTGCCTTTCTTCTCTAATTTCCACAACGGCTTTGATTATAGTTTCTTCTCCAAAAGTCTCATTATCATTCACTTCCTCTCTTTTTCCCATCTCTCATGCTGCAAAGCAACAACCTTACAAACAAAACTTTATCAAGTGTGCAGTTCTCCTGGCTACCTCTCCCTCTTTCTCTCCTTTCCAATTTCCCACATTTTGGGTTTCTGGTGACATCACAGCCGAGACCTGGCCTCACTTTCAAGACAGCTTTAAATTTAGATTTTTAAAGTTACCACCAAGAGTCTCCTGTGTGTATTGGTTGGTCTTAAACTGTTAATTTGATTAATATAAACACTTAATTCATAATCCAGTTCTTCAGCTCTGTTTTTGTAGTTCTTCATTTTATAATACAATAGGAATTTCATAAGTTAAAAGTGGCTGTGCTTTTGTCTAGAATGTAGAATTCTGGAAAGAATATCACTTTTACCCAATCTATAAGACAAACACGAAGAAAATATAAAATCATAACTCTTCTTGGACTCATCACAGAATTGAGGTAAAAGACAACCAAACAGATTGAGTTCAAAGGAGGGACAGGTTAAGGAGGATCACCCATATTGGCTCAACTATGGCAGAGCATGGAAGGAAGAGACACCAGTCATCATGCAAAAGAGTAAGAAGGAATCAAATTTGTTAAGTCACTAATGGCCAAGTGTAGGCTTCTGTGACAATATAGAACTGACACAGTGGGAATTTGCACTCATTTGCAGTCCCTTTCCACAGACCTTCAATAAGAACTCCCTAGAAAGACTGGAGGAAGCAGGGCTGCAGACCAGAGAGAACTGCCTTCTTGTTTCAGGCCTGCAGGAAGTGATCGGCAACCACTGCGGAGAAGGAAAAAAACCTACCCATCTACTCAGACCCTTCTCTCATAGGGAGCAGAAATCTTAAGCCAGTGGGGAAGAGACAGCAGACTTTGTCACTTTCAGAGCACAGGAAAGACCCATTGCTCCTGGGAGAAGAATAGAAGAAAACCTTCTTTCTTGTGGGAGAGGGAGAAAAGAACCCTGTATTCAGTTTCCTACACCATTGGAAGCTTCCATCACTGGAAGAGAGATCAGAAACTCTTTTCTGCACAAGATCAGCTGCAGACACAAGCCAGAATTGGGCTGCCATGGGGAAGAGGGACAGGAGAGCTGAAAAGGTCCAATTCCAAGAGCTAAGCACATGAAGCCTACCTAAAACTGAGGTTTACCAGCACAACAGAGAATACACTTGCCCCTTACCACCACCCTAGCAAGCACCTAATGACAAACAATAGTTTACCACCACAAGAACAAACAGAGAAATGACTTCTGTGCTGCAGGCATACAGGAACAGCTAAAAACTAAGGCCCAGAGATGTTCCAGATGTTGGGGCTAGTGGACAAGGTCTTTAAAATAACTATGATCAATATGTCAAAATATCTAGAGAAAAAAAGAGACAATATACATACATAGATTGTTAATTCCAACAATGAGATAAAAATTCCAGTAAGTGTCAAATGTAACTGAATTGAAATATTTAAAAAATACAGTATCAGAAATGAGAATTATTTCAACTTCAACTGAGGAAAGAGTCAGTGAACTTGAAGGTAAGTGAATAGAAATTAACCAAACTGAAAATGAAGAGGGAAAAAAAAAACCTCATCCAAGAGCTCTGGGATATTACCAGTTTAACATATCTGTAATTGAAGTAGCAGCAAGAAAGGAGATGAAACAAATGAAATAGACAAAGAGAAATAGCTAAAAATTCTCTAAAAGTAATGATAATGAAAGACATTGTATCCCAAACTAAGGAATCTCAGAGAACCCTAAGAAGAAATTCACACACACGCACGCACGCACACACGCACACACACACACTCCTTGATACATCATTTGTATCATTATTTTTTGGAAAAAAATGTTACCAGTAGCCAAAGAAGAGAGATATATTACATACAGAGGAGCAAAGATAGGAATTTTAGCAGACTATCAGGCACTATGTCAATGTGACATCTTTAAAATACTTTAAAAGAATGTCAGCTCAGAGATTTTATGCCCAGTGAAAATGTCTTTCAAAAATGAAGGCAAAACAAAGACTATTTTTAGACAACAAAGGCTAAGAGAATGCATTACCAGTAGCCTAACTATTATGTGAAGTCTTTCATGTGGAAGGAATAGAATACCAGAGAGAAATTTGGATCAATACAAGGAGATGAAGATCTTGACAAATAGCATTAAAAATGTAGATTCAAGCAAGGTAAGTGTAAAAGACACTTTGTTCGTAATTCTAACCGTTCTAAAAGACAACTAATTGCTTAAGGCTAATATAGTAATGATATATGGGGATACTATAATATATATAAAAGTAAAATGCATAATAACGGCACAAAGGAGGGGGCAATTAGAAGCATGCTGTTAGGTAGTTACACGATCCATTTGTATCACTTATTTAATTTGCTATGTAACAACCCAACATTTAGCAGCTTATACCAATAATTTTTTTTTTATTTGATGTTTTCTGTGAGCCATGAATCAAAGCTCAACTCATCTGAGTTTTTTGGTTTAGAGTCTCTCCTTAGGCTTCAATCAACGTATTCGATAGGACTACAATTATCTCAAGGCTCCAGTGGGTGAGAATCCAAACTCACTCACATGGCCTTTGGCAAGTCTGCAGTGATCTGCTACCAATGTCATTTATGTGAGCCTCTCCACAGGACTGCTTCATCACGTGGCAGCTGATTCCCTACAGCAGGCAGTCCGAGAGAGAGCAACACAGTGTGCTCAAGATAGAAGCCACTGTCTTTTTATAACCTAATCTCAAAAATTTATAGCAGGGATTGGTGAACTGTAGCGCACTGGTCAAATTCATACCACTGTTTATTTTTGTAAATAAGGTTCTCCTGAAACATACCTATTCATTTATTGTCTATAGCTGCTTTCACACCACGAGGCCACATGGATCACAAAGCCTAAAATGTTTACTGTCAGGCCCTTACAGAAAAAGTTTAACGATCCCTAATTTATCCAAGTAAATGCTTATATTAGAAAGGTAAAAAGAGGGGCGCCTGGGTGGCTCAGTCGGTTAAGCGTCCATCTTCGGCTCAGGTCGTGATCTCGTGGTCCGTGAGTTCGAGCCCCGCGTCAGGCTCTGTGCTGACAGCTCAGAGCCTGGAGCCTGCTTCCGATTCTGTGTCTCCCTCTCTCTCTGACCCTCCCCCCATTCATGCTCTGTCTCTCTCTGTCTCAAAAATAAATAAATGTTAAAAAAAATTAAAAAACAAAGAAAGGTGAAAAGATTCCAAATTAATAAACTAAGCTCCTACTGTAAGATACTAGAAAAAGAAGAGCAAATTAAACCCAAAGCAAGCAGAAAGAAGGACATAATAAGATAATGTGTAATAAAATGAAAATCAATGAATTTGAAATCAGAAAATCAATAGGAGGAAAACCAAATGAAACCAAATGATGCTTTTGGAAAAGAAAGATAAAACTGATAAATATCACACCAAATTGATCAAGAAAAAGAGAAGACACAAATTACCGGTAACAGGAATGAAAGAGGAGAAAACACTATAAATTCTACAGACATTAAAAGTGTAATAGGGGCGCCTGGGTGGCTCAGTCGGTGAAGCGTCCGACTTCAGCTCAGGTCATGATCTCGCGGTCCGTGAGTTTGAGCCCTGCGTCAGGCTCTGTGCTGACAGCTCAGAGCCTGGAGCCTGTTTCAGATTCTGTGTCTCCCTCTCTCTCTCTGACCCTCCCTCATTCATGCTCTCTCTGTCTCAAAAATAAATAAACGTTAAAAAAAAGAAAGAAAAAAGAAAAAAGTGTAATAAAAAGTATATTTAGGACAACCAGGATGAAATGCACAAATTCCTTGAAAAACATAAATGTCAAAAATTTTCCAGAAGAAATAGATAATTTGAATATTCATTAAAGAAACTAAATTCATTGTTAGACTCTGCCAATAAAGAAATCCAAGGCTGGGATTACTTCGCAGGTGATATCTATAAATTATTTACGGAAGAATTAATACCAATTCTATACAAACTTATAGACATTAGAAGAGAGGGAATTTTTTCTAACTAATTTTTTAACGTTTTTATTTATTTTTGAGAGAGAGATAGAGTATGAGTGGGGGAGGAGCAGAGAGAGGGAGACACAGAATCTGAGGAAGGCTCCAGGCTCTGAACTGTCAGCACAGAGCCCGACAAGGGGCTCGAACTCAATGAACTGTGAGATCATGACCTGAGCCAAAGTCAGACGCTTAACCAACTAAGCCACCCAGGGGCCCCTTTTCTAACTAATTTTATAATTCTGGCATTAGCCTGATACCCAAACCAAATAAAGACAGTACATGAAAAAAAGAACCCAACTATCAAGCAATATCCCTCATGTACACAGACATAAAATGTCTACACAAAATATGAATAATTCAAATCCAGCAATATTTATAAAGGATAATACATTAAGACCAAGTGGAATTAGTCTGGGAATATAAGGTTCACTCAGAATTCAAAATTCAGTTAAGATAATTGACTATAACAAAATGAGGGTGAAAATTCATGTGATCACTCCAATAAGTCCAGAAAACATATTTAATAAGATTCAACATTCATTCATTATAAAAGCTTTCAGGGGCACCTGGGTGGCTCAGTCGGTTCAGCGTCCGACTTCGGCTCAAGTCATGATCTCGCAGTTTATAGTTTGAGCCCCATGTCTGGCTCTGTGCTGACAGCCCAGAGGCTAGAACCTGCTTCTGATTCTGTGTCTTCCTCTCTCTCTGTCCCTACCTCTCTCTCTCTCTTTCTCTCTCTCTCTCAAAAATAAATAAACGTTAAAAAAATAAATAAAAATAAAGACTTTCAGCAAAGTGGGAATAAAGGAAACTTCTTCAATCTGATAATGGCCATCTACAAAAAACCTAGAGTTAGCTACTAGCATCATGTAATTTTGGAAGACGGAATATTTTCTAAGATGGAGAATAACACAGAGGTGTCCACTCTCAACCATTTCTATTCTATATTGTATCTCTGGCTTTGGCCAGTGCTCTATGATAAAACAAAACAAAAGCCCAGTTATACCGCTTGTAAAATATAATGAAAAATCCTTTCTATTAATAGACGTGATTATTTAAGTAGAAAATCTCAAAGAATTTGCCACAAAGAAGCTAGAACTAATGAGTTTAATATGGTTGCAGAATACAAAGTAAATATACAAAATTGTGTTCCTATATACTAGTATTGAATATGAATTTGAAATGGAAACATTTTTTTAAAATATCATTTACAATAGCACAAAAATAATGAAATACTTAGGTATTAATCTAACACAACATTTGCAAGATTAGCATGTTGAAACGTATAAAACACAGATGCAAGAAATCATAGACACCCAAATAAACGCACGTGAAATGTTCATTGATTGGAAAACTCAATACTGGTTAGATATCTATTTTCCGAAATTTGATGTATGCATATAATGTAATACAAATCAAAATACCAGGAGGATTTTGGTATTTGGTACAAATTGACAAAGAGGGTCTGAAATTTAATAGAAAACCAAAGGAAATAGAATACCCAAAACTAATTTGGAATAGAACAAAGTTGAAGAAGTCACAGTACCTGACTTCAAGATCTACTGTAGAAGCACAAGAATCAAGACATTGTACTATTGATAAAGGATAGATGTAGGTAAATGGAACAAAATGGAGTCCAGAAATAAAAACACAGATATATGATCAATTCATTTTAGACAAACATATAAAAGCAAGTAAGTGGAGAAAAGGTAGTTAAAAAAATAGGTCTACATTTTAGGAAAGGAATCAAGTCATTACATATATATTATATGTGTAATATATATAGTATATACATACATTCCTATAAAATACAGACACGTATATGCACTATGTATAACATATATGTGCATATATACAATAAAAATATATCTTTTTTTCCAGGAGTCAGGAAATATTCAATTATCTATGTAGTTCCACATATGTTTTTTTTTTTCCACTTGCAATGTTATTTCTAATTCATCCTCCATGATTATTAATTCAGGTGTCATCTTGAAGAAACTTTCCTTGATTTACCTCATGCCTTAAGGTGCACCTTCATCCCGTTCTCATGCGGTCAGATGCACATCTTTTGTGCATTACAATTTCACATTTAAACACTCTAATGGGTGTAACATTTAAGTTACTCTAATCCAAGTGTTGATTACTTTAGTTGTCACTTTTCCACAGTAAGATTGTGAGCTTCTTGATATCTTTCCTCGCTGCGTCCCCAGTCCCTTGTACAGTGCCTGGCTTGTGGGAAATGTTTAAACAGGATGGCAGATATTAAAGACTGGGTGAGAACATGGTTTAGTAAATCAAACATCTTATTTTGAATTCCACATGTTGTATCTACTAGTATGCATGCCTGGTTAAATTATTTAATCTCTTTTGAGATTTAAGTTCCTATAAACAAGGATTGTACTGCCCCTTCCCTCAGAGAGTTATTATGACGTGTTAATTATCTACTACTGCTTAACAAGTCGTCTCCAAAACTCTGCAGCTTAAAATAACACCCATTTATTACTTCATAGCTTATGTGTGATACCTTTAGCTGGGCCCTCTAATTCAGTCTCTCCTATGGCTGCAATCGAGGTGCCAGCCAGAGTTTGGGTCTCAGCTGAAGGTTCAGTTGAGAAGTAATCCACTTCCAAATTCACTCATGTACTTGTTGGTGGGATTCAATTCCTTGAGGGTGGTTGGACAGAGAGCCTCAGTTCCTTGATGGCGATGGACCCTCTAACAATGATAATTTGATCAAAGTCATCAAAAGAGCCAGGAGATAGGGATCATTGGGGGCCATATTAGAAGTCTGCCTACCATGTGTGAATGCTGAATCAATAAAACCAAAAGGTTTAGCAAAATGTCTAATACATAGCAAGTACACAAGCAGCTGTTTTTATCTCACAGACAAATGGAACTAATGAATGAATGAATGGTTCTGCAGTTAGCCTGAGTCACCACTAGATGGTGGTACAACCTTCGTAGCATTGTGTCATTAAAGTGGGGTCAGCGATTTTGAGGGCAGGAGCCAACAGCTGAACCAGAAGTAAAAGGACATTTACAAACAATGAAATCAACAAAGATACATTTTTAAAACAAAGATGTTAAACACCTAATGAAGACTCTCGAATCTCTAGTGCTCTTCCAAAACCTATCATGCCTTTTTCTTCTAGAGTAAACCATAAACTATGCAAACAAAATAAACAAAAATCCCATTCAGCTTCATTTTGATAGATTTCTCATTCAGATACTCATCCAGCCCTGCTTTAAATTTTCATTGGGCTTGGGCTTTCATTTACTTGGGCTTTCAGAGACTTGGAAGCTTTTGTGGGTCTGTTTTCAGACATAATGTCTATTACATTTTTCTAAATCAAAGTAAAATATGATCATTGTAGAAAACTGGGAAAATCCAAAAAAGAATAAGGAAAATTAAAAATAATTCTAATCTCACCCAAAAATATTTTTGTGTGTTTCTTCTGCCTTCCTCTCTGTCTCTGTCCTCTGGAATATTTTCTAAAACTGTAATTTTGGTAAACTATGTAGTTCTGTAGAAAAATCTCTGGTTTTGTAAATCAGAGCTAAAATTTAAATGAAAAAGCAGGAGGAAGGAAAAGAAAAAGGCCTTTAGGATTTGATGGACAGAGATTTAAGTGAGAACTGGGTCCAGTTGCTATTTGTGTGAACTTAACCTTTTTAAGACTCAAGTTTCCAAATATGTGAATATGTCTATTTTCTAGAGTTATTAAAAGGATAAAATGAGCTAATGTTCAGGACCTAGTACAGGTCTCAGTTTTATTTTTTTTAATTTTTTTGAAGTTTATATATTTATTTTGAGAGAGAGAGAGAAACAGAGAATGCAAGCAGGGGAGGGGCAGAGAGACAGAGACAGAGACAGAGAATCTCAAGCAGGCTCTGTCAGCACAGAGCCCGACACAGGGCTTGAACTCACAAACTGTGAGAACATTCCCTGAGCTGAAATCAAGAGTCAGAGGCTTAATGACTAAGCCACCCTGGTGCCCTGTGCCTCAATTTTAAATATTGCATGAAATGTATTATATTTTGTTTGCAAATAGTTTCTTTCCAATAGCTACACTTTTTGTTTTATCTCTTACTAAGATGACCAAACCTGATGACAAATCTCAAAAGGTATATTTAAATGTAATTATGTGCTCAGATTAATGTGTAGCTGATTATAATTAAGTATAATTAAATATTAACTCATTAGATTCATAATTTTACTTTACTCAGTTACCATTATTTGCGCATTTGGTAAAGGATGCACTTTATCATGTCGATCTTGCTTCCTTCCATTTCACTATTCCAGCAGAATGGTATTTTCTAGATATGGGGTTGTATGTTATTGATTTTTAGTACCTATTGAAAGTATCATGTTTTTGTTATTATACATATTGATGTATGCCACTGACAAATATTCCAGTTTTAAGCAGTATCTGTATTTCTGGAATGATCATAATTTTGAATTGCTTCCTATAATGTGTTTTTTTAAAAAAACATTTTCTTATTCTCATTTTTTACATTTTTCATTATGATAAAATACACACAAAAACTTTCCTTCCTCACCATTTTTAAATAGACACTCCAATAGTGTTAAGTGCACTCGTATTATTGTGCATTCTCCAGAACTCTTTTCATCTTGAAAAACTGAAACTCTGTATCCATCAAACAACTCCCATTTCCCCCTTCTGCCCAGCCCCTGGCAACCAGCATTCTACTTTGTATCAATTTGATTCTTCTTGGCAACTCACATAAGTGGAATCATACAGTATTTTTCTTCTGACTGGCTTATTTCATTTAGCATATATCACATTTCAGCCATGTTGTAGCATGTGTCCAAGTTTCCTTCTTTTTAAAGGTTAAATAATATTCCATTGTGTATATATATTACATTTTGTTTATCCAGTCACCCAAAGGCAAACACTTGGCTTGCTTCCTTAATTTAGCTATTATAAATAATGCTGCTATGTTATGGATGCACAAATATCTTTTTGAGACCCTGATTTTACGCCTTTCTGGTATACACCCAATGTGGGATTGTTGGATCATATGGTAATTCTGTTTTTAAGCTTTTGAGGAACCACTGTACTCTTTTTCATAGTGGTTGCAACACTGTACATTCTCACCAATGGTGAGAAGCGTTCCAATTTTTCCACATCTTCACCAACCTTGCTACTTTATTTTATTTTATTTTATTTTGTTTTATTTTATTTTATTTTTTATTTGAGAGAGAAAGAGAGAGAGAGAAAGCAGGGGAGAGCGGAAGAGGGAGAGAGAGAGAGAGAGAGAGAGAGAGAGAGAGAGAGACTCCCAAGCAGGCTCCACGCTTAGCACAGAGCCTGATGCAGGGTTCCATCCCATGACCCTGAGATCATTACCTGAGCTGAAATTAAGAGTCAGATGCTCAACTGACTGAGCCACCCAAGTGCCCCAACACTTGCTATTTTATGCGGTATGTTTTTTTTTTTTTTTTGGTAATAGCCATCTTAATGGGTGTTATGTCACATGGTTTTTACTTACATTTCCTTTAATGCATCTTAAATAAACTTTTTATTTGGAATAGTGTTACATTTTCAGAATTATTTCAAAGACAGTACAGAGTTCCCCTATACCATACACCCCATTTCCCCTATTACTGACCTTTTACATTAGCTTGCTACCTTCACAATTAATGACCCAATATTAATACAGTATTATTATTAACTAAATAAAGTCCATATTTTGTTCATATTTCCTTAGTTGTCCCTGTTGTATTTTTCTGTTGCAGAACTCTATCTAAGATACCATATTACATTTAGTTGGCACGCCTCCTTAGGCTCTTCGTGGCTGTGACAGTTTCTCAGACTCCTTGTTTCTGATGACCTTGATGTTTTGCAGAGTACTGCTCAGGTATTTTGTAGGATGTCCCTCAATTAGGATTTGGCTGATGCTATTCTCTTAATTAAACTTCCTTCCTTTTGGAATGAAGACCACAGAGGTAAAGTGCCATTTCATCACATCATGTCAAGGGAACATGCTATCAATAGAACTTATCAAGTTGATGTTAACCTTGATCACATATCTTAAAGGTTGTGTCCTAAAGATAATGTTTGCCAGGATTTTTAAAAATGCACCTCTAATTTAGTTTGTTAATATCTCGTTTAGTACTTTTGATCAGTATACATAAATATGATTGGTTTATAATCTTCTTTTGGGTAAAACTAAGTTTAGATACTGGCTGTATGCTAGGTTTATAGTGCACTGAATACCTTTCTGTCTGTTTCCCAAAGAGACTATCGAGCGTGGGCATTATTATTAATTTATAAAAACTGTTTAGTGCTTGAAACTTTTGTCGATAGAAACCTCTTGCAATATTTCTCCTAGCTATTATATCACTCATATACTCTCTTTACAGTATTTTCAGATTTAAAATATCTGACTCCAAATTCCAAATTGTATTTCTCCATATATTTCCATTTCCTTTGTATCTGATTTTACAGGAAATTTGTATCTGTTCTTCTTGATTTAAAATTTTTTTCTTGAGAAAATTTATGTTATTTACTTATTTGTGTATTTATATGTTGTTTATTTTTATGTCTATCATTTTCCTTCCATGGAAATATAAACCCATAGCTCTTGAATCTTTCAATTCCACCACATATTCTGCGTTCTCCTTCATTAATCTCTGCCCTTATATGATTTACCACTTAGGCTGATGTTTTTATTATTTTCTGTTTCCAAAGCTTAAAATTAGAACAGTAGTTATTTTTATTATGTGTTTATGACTTGCTTATGAAAACAGGTTTAACTATTTTAAATGTTTTCACATATTTTACTACTTACTTTGTGTGTGTGTATGTGTGTGTGTGTGTGTGTGTGTGTGGTAATAACACTTAACCTAAGATGTACCCTGTTAGCAAATTTTTAAGTAGAATATAGTATCATAGACTATGGGCATAATGCTCTAGAGTAGCTCTCTAGGACATACTCGGTTTTCATAATTGAAATTTTGTACCTTTTGACTGCCATCTTCCCATTTCTCCCTCACCCCTGCCCCTGACAACAACCATTTTTTTCTCTGCTTCAGTGAGGTTGACTATTTTAGATTCCACATACAAATGAGATCATGCAGTATTTGTCCTTCTCTTTCTGGCTTATTTCATTTAGCACTTAGCATCATGTCCTCCAGGTTCATCCAAGTTGTCCCATTTGGTATAGGATTTCCTTCTCCCTTAAGGCTGTGGCATTGAGTGTAATGGCTTCTCTTTCATTTCTAATTTTATTTATTTGAGTCTTCTGTGTTTTCCCTTAGCTAGTCTAGCTAAGAGTTTGTCAGTTTTATTTATCTTTTTAAGAAACCAACTCTTAGTTTCATAAATTTTTTTGTTTTTATTCTCCATTATACATACTTCTACTCTAATCTTCGTAATTTCCTTCCTTCTGCTAACTTTGTGCTTAGTGTGTTTGTTTTCCAGTTTCTTGAAGTGTTAGGTTATTTACTTGAAATCTTTCTACTAACTTTTATGTAGGCATTTATCACTGTAAACTACCCTCTTAATCTTGCTTTTGCTGATCCCATAAGTTTTGGAATGTTGTATTTTCATTTTCATTTATATATATATATATATACATATATATATACACATATATATATACACATATATATGTATATATATATATGTGTATATATATATATGTATATATATATATGTACATATATATATACACATATATATATACACATATATATATGTGTATATATATATGTGTATATATATATGTATATATATATGTGTATATATATATGTATATATATACACATTTCATTTTCATTTTCATTTATATATATGTTGTATTTTGTTGTATTTTTATTTTCATTATATATATATTTCATTTTCATTTATATATATATGTTGTATTTTGTTGTATTTTCATTTTCATTATATATATATTTCATTTTCATTTATTTATATATATATATGTTGTATTTTGTATTTTCCTTTTCATTTATATATATATTTCATTTTCATTTATATATATATTTCATTTTCATTTATTTATATATATGTTGTATTTTGTTGTATTTTCATTTTCATTTATATATATATTTCATTTTCATTTATATATATATGTTGTATTTTGTTGTATTTTTATTTTCATTATATATATATTTCATTTTCATTTATATATATATGTTGTATTTTGTTGTATTTTCATTTTCATTATATATATATTTCATTTTCATTTATTTATATATATGTTGTATTTTGTTGTATTTTCCTTTTCATTTATATATATATTTCATTTTCATTTATATATATATTTCATTTTCATTTATTTATATATATGTTGTATTTTGTTGTATTTTCATTTTCATTTATATATATATTTCATTTTCATTTATATATATATGTTGTATTTTGTTGTATTTTTATTTTCATTATATATATATTTCATTTTCATTTATATATATATGTTGTATTTTGTTGTATTTTCATTTTCATTATATATATATTTCATTTTCATTTATTTATATATATGTTGTATTTTGTTGTATTTTCCTTTTCATTTATATATATATTTCATTTTCATTTATATATATATGTTGTATTTTGTTGTATTTTCATTTTCATTTATACATATATATATTTCATTTTCATTTATTTATATATATATGTTGTATTTTGTTGTATTTTCATTTTCATTTATATATATTTCACTTTCATTTATTTATATATATGTTGTATTTTGTGGTATTTTTATTTTCATTTATATATATATTTCATTTTCATTTATATATATATGTTGTATTTTGTTGTATTTTCATTTTCATTTATATATATATATTTCATTTTCATTTATTTATATATATATATGTTGTATTTTGTTGTATTTTCCTTTTCATTTATATATGTATTTCATTTTCATTTATATATATATATATTTCATTTTCATTTATATATATATTTCATTTTCATTTATTTATATATATGTTGGATTTTGTTGTATTTTCATTTTCATTTATACATATATATATTTCCTTTTCATTTATACATACATATACGTATATATATAAAGAACACAGCTCAGGAACAGCAAAATGGAAGAGAGGCATAAGGCAAGGTGGTGGCGTGTGGACCTTCCCTCCCCTCTCTGAACACACGCCACTCTACCTGAACTTTGATATATTCACCAGCCTGCAAGTTCTCTGCGCCCCATGGTTTGGGGATTGCTATGGAAGCTGTATCACATAGATATGATTAACTACTGACAATTTCCGCCCTCTCTCCCCTTCCTGAAGGATGTGGGGTGGGGACGAAAGTTCCAAACTTCCAAGGTTGGCTTGGTCTCACAGGTGACCGGCTCCCTTCTGGAAGCCATCCAGGAGCCCACCAAAGTTGCCTCAGAACAAAAGACCTTCTTATCACCCAGGAAATTCCAAGGGATTTAGGAGCTCTGTGTAGGACGCTACTATCTCCAATTTCACTCAGGAAATTACAAGGGTTTTAGGAGCTCTGTGTAGAAACTGGGGTTAGAGACCAAATACATCTTTCTTATTATGTCACACATAGCAACCAGTTCTCATGCATATTATCACAAAAATAGTGCAATCTCCTAAAATTTTCTTCATATCCCTTTATAAATCAAAATTTAAAAAGAGAAGTTATTTGACTTTTTAGAGTGATGTTTTCTTTCTTTTGTGGAGCACGAGGGATATGTGATGGATATATGATATATCCTGAGCACCAGGCATTCCTTTTTTCTTTACTCCTTCCTAAAAGAGCATTAATTTATTTAATAGCCCTCTTTTCCTAGCAGCTAGCTATCTCAGGGAAGCTGACTCCACTCTCAGTTCCAAAGGGTAATCCTATTTCCTCTCCCTACCTGCCACTAGTTCCTTTAATAATGGGTATGAGTCAGGATTTACTGATGGTTTCTAGGAGAGCTCTTATTTGTTCTTAAGGAAGAGCTATGGGAAAGATGTGAATGAGGAAGCATGTAGATAGAGTGCCCCTCTCATCCATCCTATAACTGAGAATAGCTCTGGGATGAAGCTGAACCTTTACCCAGCATAGGACAGAGCTGGTAGATAACTGAATCCCTAACTTTGTTGAGTTTTGGGGTCAAGCAACCACGATGGTGTCTTTTCTTGCACTTCCTCTTTCATGAGCTAACAAACATAAGCAAGTTTCATTTAGGTTTTATACTGTTTGATGCCAGATCATCCTAACTATACATGACCTCAATATGACATTGGTAGTGGTTTCCCTGCCTACCTCCACTCCCCCTCCTCTCCCCTCCTCTCTCCTTAGCAAGGATAGATAACAAGGGCTAGCAACAGCTACACCCAGTGTTTGCCTACAGAATAAATTTGTGAGCCATCATGGCACATGGTCATTGACTACCTTGGGTAACAGTCAAAGCTCCACCTCAGATGGCAGTAGGAAGACAGATCCTGCTCAATTTCAGGTAGCTGGTACTCCTCTGTTGCGAGACTGCTCAAGAGGGATTTTTACGTACCTGACAGAGATCCCTTAGACCAGTGGAATATAGGCAAAGTTCCAATTCCAGCCAGAGTTTTTCTCTCTCAGGCGGGCATACCAATGGCGCTTGTGGGAGGCATACTTAAAGTACGGTTGTCTGTCTTTACTGTTGCCTTATCTTCTCTGCAAGTTGTAATTTCTGACGGCATGTAGGAAGACAGAATACAAGACTGGAAGAGGGAAATAGTCCTCCGGCTACCTCGAAAAAGCAGCTGGGTGGTGTTTGCCTGGTTTTCTCATTAGGACAGACCACAGAGGAGAACTGTGTCTTCTCACTGTCCCTTCGGGTGATGGGGTTTATGAAATAAGGCCAGTTATCAGTTCGGTTGCTACTTTTCTGTTTTGTTTTATATTTATATATTATATTGGCCTTGTTGAATTCCACTCCTTTGTTTTGTAGTTAGGAATTCTTCCCAGTTCAGAAAGTAGGTTATCTTTTAATTTTATTTTTTAGTCATTTGTTAGTCCCCATATGTTTCGTGTCTTCATATATATTTTAGTGGGACATGGATAGGAGCTATTAGACAGATGATATACAGATGGTACACCTGCTAAAAAAACGCCAAATTGCTATTATTGTTGATTACTGTCATGGGTGTTTACAGTTTTAAAACTAACTTCTTGCGATCAATATACAGTTAAATGTACGACAGATATATGGAAAGTGTAAAGAAAGAAAACTTTGAGAGACAAAATTGCATCCTAGTTAATGAGATGGTCTTTGGACACTGCCAGATCTGACTTTAAATTCTGGCTCTGCCCCTTGCTAATTCAGTGATCTTGAAAAATGTATAAGCTCAGTTTCATATGCAGTTTATGCAGCTTCATAATACTTATCTCACTATGAGGTTGTGAGAAATAGCCAGTGTTTTTTTCTTATAAATAAGTAATCTTTAAACACTGAGCATAATGATCTGAACATAGTATAGTAGGCATTGCTAATAGTGTGTTCAGTATTCTGCATATTTTAATTAAATAGCTTTTAGAATTTATATTTATAAAACCTATTTCTAACATAAGTTTAACATTTCAAATAGTTATTTTGTTAGTTTAATTTTTAAAATAATGAGATTTCTGGGGCGCCTGGGCGGCTCAGTCGGTTAAGCATCCAAAACTTCAGCTCAGGTCGTGATCTCATGGCTTGTGAGTTCCAGCCCCGCGTCAGGCTTTGTGCTAACAACTCAGAGCCTGGAACCTGCTTCAGATTCTGTGTCTCCCTCTCTCTCTGCCCCTCCCCCACTCACGCTCTATCTCTCTCTCTCCTTCAAAAACAAAACAAAAAAAAAAAAACCATTAAAAAAATGGGATTTCTGTTTTTTTAACCAAGCAACAAATTTAAAGCATTTAGAGAAACACGTTACCCTGCAGTTGTATGGTACTTTATATTTTCCAAAATATTTACGTATTAGTTGCTCATTTGATTCTCACAACAACATGTAGAGGTAAGCAGTACAATGAGCTCACTTCCCCTTTGCTATTGACAAAGCTGAGACTCAAAGCAACTAAATGATCTCCTGTAGAATGCACATTAAATAGAGCCATTACTAAAACACTTGGCCCCAAACACCTCCTTCCTCTTCTTTATTTACTGAATAGTCTAGTCATTAATATATGTAAAACAGTTAAGAAATTATGTCCGCTTGTACGAATAGCTTTTTTGACAAAAACTTTTTTTTTTTTTTTTTAATTTTAAGAATGTCCTAAGGATGAAATGGAAAAAGGATTAGAGGAAAAAGACAAAATGTGGAGGGAAATGCCCTGGTGCATATTGAATATGTTCTGTTTATTGTATGAAGGATGTAATGAGATGTAATCAGTTAACAAGCAGCATATGGATGGTCCATGGAATGTTAAAGACTTCGAATTTTGGCTAAATAGTAATTTTAAAGAAATATTTTGGTGAAGTAGTTCTAGATTTTTTAACAAGAAACCTTTATCAACTTATTTGTTCTGAAAATCACTGTCATTGGTTAAGGACAGTTTAAAATGTCAATCCCCCAATAAGTAAGTAAGTAAGTAAGTAAGTAAGTAAATAAATAAATAAATAAATAAATAAATAAATAAATAAAATGTCAACTCAAAGCCAGTTTACCCAAATTGATACATTTTAATGGGTAGATACAATTTGTTTCTTTTAAACAGAGTTTCTTGGGCCTTTTGGGGATAAAATATCCCTTTGAAATTTTGTTGGAATTTTAGACCATGTCTGAGGAGCATCATTATCAGAATTACCTGATAATTCACATACCGGGTGATTTATCACATAGGCTTAATCCCGATTTATAGAATCAGTTTCTGGAGATGTAGTTTAGGAATCCACATTTTTTAACATATCTCCACTAAGCATTTCTTATTAGAGAGTCACTACTATAAATTCTCTACCCAGAAAATATGGAAAATACAGTAACAACAAATCACAAAATATTTCATATACTTTCAAGGGATTAATAGATCTGTAATGTCCATTTGTGGATGCTTTCGGCATCTATGAATGTCAGGTCCAAAACCCTTACTCATAAACTAGAATTGTCTTCTAATGCCTTAGACTCTACTTCTGTGCAGGAGGAGACTGGATGCATATTTGCTTGAATTTTGGAAACCCATGACAGTATTGCCTACACTTCAAACATATACACATTGTACTATTCTACAGTACAGTTTATAGTATGCAGTGTTGTATTCAATAATAAGTATATTAGAAAGTAAAGCTAGAAAGAGGCATTTACACTTACAAACCTTATAATACTGTTAAAGAAAAGCACATCACAAATATTAAACAATAAATAGCAATACAATGTAGTCTATGCTGAGTTCCATTTGGACAAGCCTCAGATGTTTGAGGACAGAGTGTGTCTGACAGTTATCAGGGAAGGCATTCCACAGAGTTAAGTGCCAACCACGCTGAACCCTGAAAGAAAGTTGGGTTTTGAATAAGTCAAGAGAGGGAGAGAACTTTGAAAGTGCTTTAATTTTTACTTTTCTAAAAGTATTTTAATACAGACCATTTATGTAGTGAACAGTGGGGGAAATAGTGCTGGTAGGGGCCGGGAGCGGGGTGGGGAAGGGGAATAAATAAAAGCCAGATTGTAGAGAGCCTTGAACGTCAGGTCTTACCAGGTCAGTAATTTACTTGGCCTTTGACATTATTTTTGTGGCTGTGCAGAGCAAAAATATTAATAAATTTGTGAGAAATGACAGTCAGTTCTGCTAAAGAATGTAAAGCCAGTTCTTACCGTGGCAGAGAGAAAGCAAACATTGCGTGGAACGGCAACACATCCAACCCAATACAAAGCAGGTTTTTGTAATTCACCATAACTCCAGTGTTTAATCATTCACTTTTGACAAGAAGAGGGAAAAAAAGGACCAAGCAAGAGCAGAGCCGTTTCTGATGATTTACTGATCAAAGCCAATTAGGATAGCTCTGGTTGAACTGGATTGAGTTTCTCTGAAATTACTTTTCAAAGTAAAGACAACAAGAGTGAGCCTGTGCCGTGCTGTATTTTCTACTTGTTAGTGCGGAAAAAAAAAAAAAAAAAAAGCTAAAAATCACTTACCTATATACACTGAGCTTCAAAGTGCGACGTTTGAAGTGCAAAATCAAGTACAACGTAGAACTGAAATGCAAAGCTTTGTTGCAGCTATTTTGTCTTTCGTTTGAAGATCTCAGAATACTTTTCACACAATAGACTGAATCAAATCTTCCTCTGGGCTCAGAATTTTTTATCTGAGCTATCATATGGTTCTGAACAAATGTCAGGTCTGGAGAGTGTGTGTATGTGTCTCTGCAATCATAACTTTAAAACAGTGTAATAACAAAATAGAACAAAAGACTGGATATGGAAGAAACAATCTCTTGCCTATGCTGCACACATACACAATCTTAATAAACAAAACAAATCACCAATCATACCACATTTTTCTGATATCATTCAGGTTGGGAGTGGCCCACATAAAAGAGCTTTTGAAATAGTACATTTTTATAATTCTTGTGGGAAAATTTGTTTTCTTTTAATAATTTTGTATTAAAATACTTCAGAAATATGTCACAAATTTTCTTGCATTTCTGGATTAAAAAATATTACATGCAATTTGTATTTAATTGATGACTTACATTATTAACTTATGTCGTTGTCCTATGTTGTTTTGCAATGGGGCTGTAAAATAGACATTGATTTGCTTCTCTTGTCAATATCTCCAAACTGTTATACTTTCTAATATTATTTTATGCCAGCTATTGTTTCCCTTGGAGACAGTGTGTTGTAGGAAAAATACAATGGCTCATCGCAGGAGTTAATAGACTGGGGCACCGATTGCAACTTGGCTCAGTTTCATCATCTGTGAAATGAAGGTGGCAACATAGTCTTTATCATTTATTGAAGTGATTAAATGACCACAAGGATGAAGTCCTTAACATAGTGCTCGACACAGATTTAGGACTCAGTAAGTGTTAGTTCCATCTACTCTCATTCACTTTCAACTATCTTTCAACCATCATTTCCTGTTGCTTGAAAATATACATGGTCGCTCCCCCTTTTCCCTTTCCTTTACTGATTCTATTTCATTGCAAGCTCTGATATTTGGTAATCAAGCTTATATTAGTTGTGTCTAAAATAATAACAAATGATGAACTAGGGCCTGAAGAAGTAGTTAATAGATTTTGCAATCTCTAATTTTTTAAGGTTTGTTTATTTTTGAGAGACAGAGAGACAGAGTGTGAGCAGGGGAGGAGCAGAGAGAGACAGAGACACAGAATCCAAAGCAGGCTCCAGGCTCTGAGATGTCAACACAGAGCCCAACACGGGGCTCGATTTCATGAACCATGAGATCATGACCTGAGCCCAAGTCCAAAGCTTAACTGACTGAGCTACCCAGGCGCCCTGCAATTTCTATTTTTAAACACAGAAACTTTTAGGATTTATCTTTATTCTTGATTATGTTCTGGATAGTTGAGATCACTAACATTGACCTCTGGAAAAAAGTGAAATTTAACTGTAATCAACATGGAGAAACTTTAGGAGTGTCATGAAACCTAACTGTCCTCTTAAGCAATTAAAAATGGAGGTAGGAAATTATGGCAAGATAGGTGGTGTTTGATAAGCATTTACAGAGACCCGAAACTACATGCTTTGAACAGTCTTCTCATTGAAACCTTACAGCAGTCCTTGGAGGAGCTTAGTGCCTTCCCCTTTTCATAGATTTCTAAAACTGTGACAAAGTTAGGAAGATGGTGGAGCTTATTATATTCTGCATATTCTCCACTTAGAAAGTCTCTGCTTCTATTATCTACTTAGAAATGATGCATACAGCATATTCTTTACTTAGAAATGATGACCGAATCTCAGGACTGCAAGAATCAGTAGAGGTCATTGAACTCTACAAACCACCCTTTCTTAAATGTCGTCTGTAACATCCTTTCTGAATTTGCACATCTTCAATGGCAAGAAACTTCCTGTCTCCCAAGACACCTGATTCTATGCTTGATCAGCATCAATTAAGAGAAGATTCTGCCAAGTGAGCATAAATATAACATCCTATGGCATCTTACCATTGATGCTTGTTTTCCCTGGCGGGACCAAATAAAACATGAGATGTCATGGGATGGGCTTTCAGCTACATGAAGACCCCTCTGATGTGCTCTGGTATTTGCTTTTCTCCAGGTTAAACCTCTTCATTTTCTTCAAGAATTTCTCTAATGACATGATTTCAGTAAGGTTAGTATAATATTAGCTTTCCTTATTGGAGTGTGCATCTTGTCCTCTTAAAGGACTCAAAACTTAATAAGAAAATCTTGAGATCAAGACTAGAGTAACAGAGGGATTATCATTTCCTTTACCCTTGATGCCATTATTCCCCATGACAGCCCCAGAGCCGCGTAAAATTTTGGAAGCCACATCAACATGGATCCACACTTCAAAGGTAAATTGGGATAATAGACATAAAGTAACCTATAAACTAATACATTCTACAAATGTTAATGCTAATTATTATTGGTTGTTAATTAAGTTTATTGTCAATTGAAACTCATGTGCCTTTAACTGATAAACTGTCTCCTCCATCCAGTTGTGTGGTTGTTTCATCTCAAGTGAAAAACATTAAGTCTTCTCAGGTTATGGAAAACTGTCTTGTTTAGTTCAAGTGAAAATTTTGGCTTACCTGTTTATTTCTATTCTATTCTATTCATTTCCTTAATCCCCCATTCATATTTTCTCCTCTTTTTGGAAACCTCAGTAATATATTAAATATATATGCTTCAATATGCATGTATTCATATAAATTATTGTGTTGTTAATATATATGTATTGTGTTAAAGTTCTCATTTTCTTCTGGTTTTCATTTGGCATCATGTTATTTAGCTCTATCCGTGGTGCTGGGTATACATCTGTTTGTTTTTTTCTTTCGCTTTTTTATTTTTTTAATGTTTATTTATTATTTTTGAGAGACAGAGACAGAGCGTGAGTGGGGGAGGGGCAGAGAGAGAGGGAGGCACGGAATCTGAAGCAGGCTCCAGGCTTTGAGCTGTCAGCACAGAGCCTAATGCGGGGCTCAAAACCACAAGCCATGAGATCCTGACCTGAGCCAAAGTCAGATGCTCAACCGAATGAGCCACCCAGGTGCCCCTGTCTGTTTCTAATTGCAGTATACATTTCCAGGTTGTACATCGTACCTTTTTTTTTTTTTAATCCATGCCCTCATGTCCTACCCAATTTTTATGTACTCTCTCCAAGTTTGCTTAAATTCTAATAAAATTTAAGGACAAAATGTACAAATTTAAATTTTTTCTTTGATAAAATTCCTTTTAGAGTGCATCAGTTAAGCCTATAAAGACCTTTCTTGATCCTGATAACCATAACACCATCAGTTAGGATGCTTCTGGGTCACAAAGAAAATCCACACCTGAAACTAGCTTACATAGTAGGAAAATCTATTATCTTACTTAACAAAGATCCCATTCTCAGTATCTTGCATGGTTTTTAAACTTATACCCCTAGGGCTGTAGCATAGCTAATGCAGTTCCAGGAACACATCTGTACACGACAATATCAGGCTAAAAGTGCATATCTTTTTTATATTAAGAATAAAGCTTTTCCCAGACTCCCCTAACAGAACTCCCCTAGGATCCTGTTGACCAGAACTGAATCACGTGCCCGTGGCCCAGCTGGTAAAGGAGGTTATGAAAACACATATTTGTCATTTTCACCCTTTGTAGTAGGAGGCATGTTCTGCCCATAAGGAAGGGAGGTAGGATGTGTTGGGGAAAAGACTGCTGGGTAGGTAACCATCATTTCTGCCTCAGAGTAGTCATGATCTTTAACAAGTTCATGTTGCCTACAAATTTGGTAAGCAAGCCTTTTATATTTTTATCCAAATAGCTTGTATTCACGCTCACTCCCAAACAAACAAACAAACAAACAAACAAACTGTTGAAATTATTTGGAGTGACTACTATGCTCCAAGCATTCCATAAAATACATTTACATAAAAATAACTGTTTAATGTGCTTTTGGAGCACCTAGGTAGCTCAGTCAGTTGAGTGTCCTACTTAGGCTTAGGACATGATCTCACGGTTTGTGGGTTTGAGCTCCATGTTGGGCTTTGCACTGACAGTGCAGAGCCTGCTTCGGATTGTCTGTCTCCCTCTCTCTCTCTGCACCTCCCCTGCTCATGCTCTCTCTTTCTCTCTCTCTCTTTCTGTTTCAAAACTAAATACACGCTAAAAAATGTGCTTTATTATGTCCACTTCGTAAGTTCAGTGCACTTATGAAGAAACTGCAGTTTAAAGAAAGCTATTTGCCCAAATTCTCATAGCCTTGTGAGCATTAAAGCTGGGATTTGAAACACATTATTTTGTGTGTGTGACCCTTGGTCCATGTTTATTCTACTTCATTCTGGCTTCCTGAGAACTACTAGAAACTCTCTGCAAGATGATCTATTAATAAGAGCTCTGAATATGTTTCCTCTCCTCCCTACCCCACCCTCAGCAGCTGGCCTCCCTGTGGATTAACTTCCTCCTTCAGTCCCCAAGGTCCCTGTTGGCTCAAGATCCCCTATGACCGTACACTTGCAAAACTGCAGGCCGCATGAAGCAGGACTATGTGTAGTTTCACTCCCCATCCTATCTGCAGCTCCAGCACCTGTTACAAGGATGAATGAAGAAACACACTGTCGCAGTGCCTTCTGCTTTACATCTTTCCTGCCTTGTCATCTGGTTTCCATCACAACTTACCTGACCTCAGTTGCAGGGCAGATGTTTAAGCTGAGATGCTAGTCCACGACAAAGCACCAGTGACTGCCTCATGATATAGTCACCACCCCTCTCAGGTAGTACTCGCATCTTTTCTAAGGCTTCCGAAAGATGAGGTCTCAACCTAAAGAAATTGCTCTAATGGTAAAACGTTCAGGCACTGTGGTAGTCTGTGGGACTCAGTGACCTCTCAGCCTATACTGCCCAGGTGAAACTTCTGGCAGTCCTCAGGTTCCCCTCTCAGAAAATGTAAAAAATAAAAATAAAAAAAGTCAACAGCCAGTTACTCTAACTATGTCCCAAACACCTTACCTATTCAAATTATCCTGCTTTATTAAAATAGAATACCATTATATTTAGGACTAATAGAAACTAGTTATTCTTTCATAGGGGGTGGAATTGAAGTCGGAGAGCACCACACAAATAACTCTTGGCACAATATCAGTGAAGTCTACTGAAAACTCCTGCTGTTCTCTTAATTTTTCTTTTCCATTCCCTGCATAGATATTCAATAGATTTGAAGTTGCCATGAATTTCTTAACTACTCATTTAAAAGCACGAGAGGAAAAACTTTAAAAAAAAAAAACAACCAAAAACCCACCAGCATTTCCATTGTTGTAAAGAAAACTGAAATCAAGCTCTAAGTTTCCATAATAATAAGTCACCAAAAACACCCATCTGTATTTAGATTCCCCAAAACTAATTTTTCCATGATAATAGTGTCAATATTCAGTGGAGGAACATATTAACATTCACTAGTGTGACTTAAAAAGGGGAGGTGCCATGTGTTGAGTAGAAAGAATCTCTAAAAATACAACAAATCTACTTGGTAAGCAGCACAAATGGGTCTTACACTAAGCCCCGCTGATCCAGCTTGGGGAGGAAATGAGTCAAGATTCAGTCCTCACACTCCACCTGAGAGAAAGAAGGTGACATTGAAACACAAGCCCCCACTTTTGCAAATGGTATGAGATCTTCAGGAACTGGCTTTGTCAACCCAGTAGGTGTTTGGATGGATCTCTCTTTTGGTCCGGAAAAATGTTTGGATCCAAGACACAAGGCTTTCACGTTTTAATGGCGATGCTCATAGGTAACCCCTCTTTTCTTGTTACTTGTATGAGCTAATTGGTGTCATTGTTAGAGTCTTTAAGGCGTTTATTTAAAAACTTATGTTAATGCTATAACAGATATTACTATCAAATGAAAATTAGAACTTTTGAGTAAGAGAAAGTTACTTAAAACAATGAGTAAAGGGAATGTTTATGCATTCCTTTGTCTTTGTACTTAATTTTTTCTTGGATTTCTATTTATTAAAATTAAAAAATCTAAGTCAATTACAATGGAGAAAGATGAAACTTACTTATTTGTCTATACTTTTTGTAGAAATAATTTTTCATTAGATATTTCGTTATCTGTTACTTTCAATAAAGGGGAATGAAAGCGAAAGTCATTTTAATAGTCAAAGATATTTTTCTTAAACAAACTCTGTGTCTCTTTGATCCATTAATATTATATGTTCTGATGAAAATATGGGATATACCAGGTAGTAAAATGTTTCCCTATCATGAATATCATTGAAATACAGTCTTATCATAGAACTAGACACTAAACTAAAAGGACTTTAGAAAAATAAAATGAAGTGACAGGTTTTAGTTAATTAAATAAACTGCCTTCACATAAACAAAATAACAGTAAACTTCAAGCAAGCCACCTCATACTATAAATACATGGACATAAATAACCAATTCATTGTCAACTAAAACCCAATTAGGAAGACTGAATGACACAGGTAATCCCTAATCCTTTTATCTTGATTGACAGCAGATCTTGTTCTTTGCCAGTGGTCCAGTAGCCAATAAAAGAAGCTTCCATCTTTTTTCCACTTTCACTTTGTTGGGCTCATCCAATAAATATACCCGATCTTATTTTACATTGGAGATGTTAATAGAACTGATTTTAAACAAGGCAAAAAGCATAGACTACTGCTCATTATTCTGCTTTTAATATCTAATTCTGTTTATTTTCTTTAGACTGTTGACCTTAACACAAGTTTTCTCTCCTATCTTGTTTTTGGGGATTTTTCACAATAGTAAAATGTGAAACTAGCTTCTCTGCTTGTATTTAAAGGAAAAAATGTTATTGGTAGTTATTGTACGGAAGATCAAATGTGTAAGCTTTAGGACTCATAAAAAGAAGTACAATAAGCAACAAAAGAAAGGACTAACATTTGTACTTACTTGCTAACCAAGGATAAATGAAGAGGTAAGACGGTAAATTGTAAGAACTGAAATGTCTTGTAACAGACACTAATAATCTTAGGTGCGGACAAATTTAGTAGCTGTCTATGTGTCTTCTTGTATCTGGTTTCTTCTTGTTTTACTCTGTGACAAATCCTTGTGTCACTGATCTTTATGAGAAACCATGTTGGTGTTTCATTCAACAATTCCCCATTTTTCTCCACTGCATTTAGAAAATAAATGAACAAGCACATAAATAAATAAAGCAAAACAATAAAAATGATATATCCCCAGGGCTTCTCTAGTCTATCTTTAATCTTTCTGACTTAATTTTTTATACATAAATTCTCTATGCCAACTAGATTGACAAATCCACCATCACCTCTAAATGTCTTATACTTTTCCAATGATAAATTATTGTTTATTCAGTTATTTCCACATACCTTTTTGTCAGTCTGATCCATACTTGAAAACTTGTATTAAATCCTTTCTCCTTCAAGCCTGCCTAGCCCAGCCTAGCCTGAGGAGAATTCTCCCTCGGGAGATTCATCACTGTTAAGTTACTGCTTACACAATTCACTTGGAATTCATCATATACTGTTTAGTGAAATCCCTTCAGTGTTGTCTTACACTATCATTTCATTTTTTACAAAGTTTTCTTCAGTAAACTCATTGAGGACAGGGACCAGTTACTACCTCATGTTATCTACAGTATTTTACATATGGTAGATATGTAATCACTATGTTCAATGTTGAGTTTTCATAGCTAAAGATTTATGATTATTTCTGATTCAATGCATTTCCCCTAAAACTTTATAGATTTTCTCTGCTGTCGCCTGAATTTGAACCTCACATGTTAACCATTCATTGGGAACCTACTATGTACAATGTATTTTCATAAATATGTACTGCTATTATAATGTAATTATAATGTAATATTATCATTGTAGGCATATCGAGGCCATGTCTGTCTCTTCTACTTTGCAGTCCTATGTGAGGATAGGGCACGGAGTAGATATTTGTAAATTTGACAAAACAACAAATTGAAGTTTCAAATAAGAGGTCAAGATACGGTCTCTGTGAGGTACTGAAGTGAATTATGAGAAAGACTCTAATGCAGAATGTCAAAATAAATACTAGGCTTCAGGCTTTGAAATGCTTATGCATTTTAAGGATATGTGAAAGTTCTTGAGAGGTAGTTTAAAAGAATGAGTCTGTGAAGAGACTTTTTTGGAGAGTCTTGCTGCTGTGCTGTGACTTGTACCCCACCACTCAGTTTTGGGTGTTGGGAGCTATATTTTAACCCCAGGCAGAGTGAGGTGCTTCAAGAAGAAATCTGGTCTCACCTAAATGTGGAGAAGGGGTCACAGCATGGTCAACTTAGACTGGATTCTCCAGCTCTCTGAGGAATCTACAGAAGAAAGGGTGTGACTCTTCGCCTAAGGCAGCAGGAAAGAGAAAGAAAGAAGTTCTGCCCTGTTGTACTGGAAAGTAAATGTGCCTGCCTCCAACCACAGGTCAAAGGCACACAAATTGTAAGGCCCACGTGGAAATCATGGTAGGAATATCAGTCAGTTGTCAGTGTGAAAGAGATCCTGTCTATAGGCTTCTGTCAGAAGGTGAAGGAACCCCAATGGAGAGAGTTGGTAAAAGAGTGAGTCTCAGTAAACCAAGAGTGACGGGTTGGGGACCGGCAGTGTGGGAGCAGCTGGTCAAAGGAGAGGTAATGCCTGCTTCCCCCAGAGTCTCTGGTGCGTCAGGTGGAGGAACAGAACAAAGGAAGAAAAGTCTTCCCTCAATTAAATGTTTAAAGGCACTGTGGGGGAAAAAAACCAAAGTATTTTTCTTTGATTATAACCCATGACTTGTTCAATAGTCTCCTTAATTAATGATTACTGATGAATTTTTTTTTGTTCTCAAAATCCTGTGAAAATCAAATTTAAGTCAAATATCTTCTAATATAAAAGTTTAGACTCTTCATAAATTCAGTTAAATTAAATTTGCATCAGAACACTCTTTTAGGATGTATTTCCTATATCAATTTTTTTTTTTACCTCTAAGGATGAGGACATAACAAATCAGTTCAATTTGGTTTTATTTTTTCTGCTCATCAAGCTTTTCATAACGCATATGTGCTCAGCACTGTAAAGTGCAGTGGCTGGTTCTAATTGAGTTTATAAGACATTCACTCTTTTTATGGAGCTTGAAATATATTTGGATTAACAAAGATTGTGTGAAAGCAATCCAAGTAGTGTAACATGTAAGTACAATAGGATCCCTTCAAGGGTCTAAATTGCATACATAATGGCGGTGGGCAAAGATAAACATTGGATATATTCATCTGAAAATATGCCCCCAAAAAAACACCTTAGGTTTTGGATTGGATTAGATTAAATGCATTATAAATACTTTAATCACCCTACAAAGGTCATCGTTAATTAAATAATGCAAACATTAAGTACCAGGTATCAAACGTGAACAAGGCACTATGCTGTGGTTTAGACGTATTTTGGTGAATAAAACAGACATTATCCCTTCCTTTGTGAAGAACACAATATAATGAGATTCTAGCCTAATATGCTCATTATGGAAAGTTATGCAATTTGTGGGTCGCTCCATACACCCACACCTTCCAAACAGTCTCTCTCAGTGACCATAGTGCTCTTTGAATTTTGTCATTAGAGGGTATTTCTTTTGTTTATTACTTTCTAATAACAACCAACACTTATTGAGAATGTATTATATATCAAGGAATGTTATGATCATCTTATATATCAAGCGATATTATTATCATCTTATGATCATGTTATATGATCATCCTATATGATGTGAGATGAATTCAGTCATTTAAAAGCCCTCTGAGGTAAGCACTACTATTAACACCATTTTGTAGATGAGAAAATAGAGACACAAAAGTAAATGTAACCTGTTTACAGCATAGCTGGGATTCAGATCTTTAACCCTGTCAATACGGAGTCTTTGATTAAATTTTTATAATTTAATTTTAATATTTAATATTTTAAGTTATCTTACATTTTTGTACTCTTAACACATACATTTAGGCATGGAATTAAATGGGAAAATAAGAACACACATTAGTAATAACAGTAAACGAGAATACACTAAATTATCAGTGAAAGAATGGAGTGTGTCAGATTAGATTTTAAAAACCCAGAAACCAGATTTGGGGGTGCTTTGGAGTTTAGACTTCAGTCTTTCTAAGCCTCAGTATCCTCTGTGAAAGAGAGCTAAGAATATCTGCACTGAAAACCTCAGAAGACCGTGGTAGGCACAGATACGTTATGTGGATGAAGGTGTTGGGGAAACCATACTGTGCTATACACACGTCAATTTTTGTTAACCTATTTGTTCATTTGAACCTCACAGGAAAAGCAATAGCCATCACTCTTGAAAGGTGTATTTCTTCTTGTTATTTTGATTACATGAATTCTAAGAATTCTCTAATTATCTTTCTTTGACTTGGAATCAGAAAAAAGTAAAAGAAAGTGAAGTTAAAACTATAAGAGTGTTATGGGAAGTATTTCATGGTTTATACTAGACTTATGGAAAGGAGGAAACAGGGTCTTCTGTTCACCTTAGAAACTATCCATGGTGAGAGTTGTGTAGACTTTCTATATATCTGGCAAACTTTGGTTTTAGGGATTATGAAGAGGTAAAAACAAGATAAAAGGCAAAATCACCAATTTCAAGTACAATAGAGTAAAATCAGCAGCCTAGGACAGGATAAACAATATCAGAGAATAGAGTCCCCAAATAAATAGTATGAACCAAGCATCACTGCCAAGAACAACCTTTTCCTCTTTTATCATTTTTATGATATTGAGTTCCACAAAAATGTCTGGCAATAATGGTTTGAGTCAACCACTATACTTGGCAAATAACTTATTTCTGGAGGAAGAATTCAAGGTCTCCCATGACTGCACTTCTCTGCACAATGTACACAGAACGATATAATCAGTTTTAGCTTCCTCGATAACTATTCACATTTTATTCCATTAACGTCAAAAGCCTAAACTAGCTCTCCACTTCCAGAGATTATACATGAACATTATGTGAAACTTCTATTTCTGATCTGAATATATGGAATTTCAACGTATTCTTTGTTATTTAACAGGAATCCACTGTGAAGAAGACATTGATGAATGCTCTTCAAACCCTTGCCAAAATGGTGGTACTTGTGAGAATTTGCCTGGCGATTATACTTGCCATTGCCCATTTGATAACCAGTCGGGAACATTTTACGGAGGAAGGAACTGTTCTGATCTTTTCCTGGGCTGTACCCATCACCAATGTCTAAATAATGGAATATGTATCCCTCACTTCCAAAATGGCCAGCATGGATTCAGCTGCCTATGTCCTTCTGGCTTTACCGGATCGCTGTGTGAAATTGTCACCACACTTTCTTTTCAGGGCAATGGCTTCCTGTGGATCACAAGTGGCCCAGTTACAGCCAAGGGCTTCGTTTGTAACATAGCCCTCAAGTTTCAGACTGTTCAGCCAATGGCACTTCTACTTTTCCGAGGCAACGGGGACATGTTTATAATGCTGGAGTTGCTAAGTGGCTACGTTCACTTGTCAATTCAAGCCAATAATCAGTCAAAGGTGCTCTTGTACATTTCCCATAACACCAGTGATGGAGAATGGCACTCAGTGGAGGTGATGTTTGCAGAGGCTGTGACCCTTACTTTACTTGACAACTCTTGTAAGGAGAAGTGCATCAGTAAAGCTCCTTCTCCATTTGAAAACGATCAATCAACATGTGCTTTTCAAAACTCCTTTTTGGGTGGTTTACCGGTGGAAACGAGCAGCAATGGCCTTGCTCTGCTTAACATCTATAATATACCATCCACACCTTCATTTGTAGGTTGTCTCCAAGACATTAAAATTGATTCAAATCATATTACTCCAGGGAACATTTCATCTGGCTCATCATTAAATGTCAAGGCAGGCTGCGTGAGAAAGGATCGGTGTGAAAGACAACCTTGTCAAAATAGAGGACGCTGCATCAACTTGTGGCTTAATTACCAATGTGATTGCTACCGGCCCTACAAAGGCCTGAATTGCCTGAGAGGTGAGAGATGGCTGGGCACCCAGGAATGCTATGCCTGAGAGCAGAGCAGTAACAAAAATACCCAGCCTGCTTCTCCTGTTAGGAAACATAATGACCCCTCAGTCCTTCTGCTTCTGGTTGCCTACTGATGAAAAAAAAGAAGAGGCTAGTAATGTGCATTAATTAATGTTGAGTGAATTCTTTAGATGCCAGGGCACTCATGCAGAGAAGTAAAAAAAAAAAATAAGCTGAGAGCTCCTATCTAAATGAGTTTTCATCTTGATGAGTTTACAAAGTGCTATTACAATTTTACCATTTGCTACATGTCAGAAATTTATTATAAACCTATTTGAAAGAGAAATAATCTTTTTGGGGGAAAAAAACCATTAGACATGGAACTAGTCAATGTCTTGTGCATAGTAGACTCTTAGGAAATATTTACTCCCTTACTATCCTTTCTGTTCGATTCACACTTGCTCCAAAATAATGCTACCACTTAGCATTTTTATAGACCACCAGTTTTTTTCAGAGGTGTATTTTCCAGGGCTGCATTGGAGAAAACTGATATTCTGCCTAGGCATCCTAAGGGGAAAAAATGTGGATGTGGATGGTAACAACAGTGAAATTTTAGAGAGACCATACACTAATTGATCTAAATTTTCTACCAAATCACACCTTGAAATTATTTCAAACTCCTTAACTTCCAACATCGTTCCAAAGACTGCTGTTGATAGTGATCAATACATACCTGTTTCTTTTTATTATTATTATCATGCCTTGAAAATGTCTGAGAGGTAATTGCAACAGACTGCTTTGAAGTTTAGCTGTAATTTACCCTAAGATTGTAGAGCAGCTTGAAATAGGACAACATCTGGTAAATAGTCTTCTCTGCTTTATATGAAGTAAAATTAAAACCAGTCTTAGCCTCTACCCTATTCCATGTATGAATGGCTAAGAGTTATTAGAAACTATTCATGGGTCTCCCCCCTAACCACAATATTCATTACAAATCATGGACCTGTTTGACAATGAGGTATGGCATCTACTAGCTCGATGTAATATTTTAAGTAGAATGGCAAGTTGTTTTGTGATTTTTTTTAAGGAGAAAAGGAGATATTATGCTGAGGCAATGTTCACTTTTTGAAGAAAAAATTAATTGACCCAAGGCAATATTTTTACTACATATACAAAATAACAAACAGATGCTGACTCGTTTTGACTGGCTTCCAAATGCAGCGACCCATGAGGTTACTACTGACCATGGTGATGCTAACTGTCCTGGTAAATAGTTTCAAGGGATGCCAAGCCAGTGGGTTCTGGTTTTCTTTAGTTTATTTTTTCCAACTTGGAAAGTTATGATGTTTTTAAACCAAATTTCTGAATTGGTTACCTGCCCCACCTCTCCCAGCTTCCTGATTCCCCTACATTATTTGAAACTGTTTAACCCTCATGAAAATGCTTGGCTTCAAAAATTGTCTCCGTAAGGAGGGAATTCTGTAAAATCTTCTCTTTCCGAAGATTCTTGGTATAAGTTTTAAGAAAAGTTATATTTTTCATATCACCTCAGTCATAAAACTAAAATATTCTGTATTTGCTGTTATCTGTGATATTTGCTGGGGAGCTTATTCTTGTTACAAAAGAGGCTTACAAGCTGTAATGAGAACATGGAGTCTTTCTATCATCGTGCATATATGTACAAGAGGGAGGAGAGGTACTAAAAATTACAAAGGCAAACTTCATTCAGTTCGTGATCTTGTTTCCATGTTTCCCGATCATGGTACACATTGCAATGAACAAGCAGAAATGGATAGATTTAATCGGCTGACTAAACATGAATGACATGGAGATTTCCAATATTTTCATATTGATCTTTTAAAAATAATTAAATGTCTCACTAAGGGAAGTTCTGGAAAAGGTTTCTCAAAGCTTAGTTCTCGGAACTGTCTAGAAGGTTGCCTCAGCATATCTTGTGCTGGCTGTGTATAAGAACATGGAGCTTCCAAGATATTGTTCGGAACGAAGGCCTCTTGCCTTCTACAGAATATTTGATTTGTAGAGGCAATGTACATATGTTGTGTCTTCAGCCATACATCTGGACTTTGAATATCTTCTCCTGTTAGAATTACAATTTCTTAGATATAGAAGGGACTTTATTCAGTGACTGTATTTTAAATTCTTGTGTCTGCCAAGGGTAGTGGTCTAACTCCTGCTTACACATGTTTAGGAATGAAGAACTCATTTACTCCATCTTGCCAGAAACTGCCCCAAGTTGTTTCTTACTGTTTCTTGGTGATCTCATCTAGTCCTGTGGCTTAAAATAGCATTAATTACACTGACAAATCCAAAAATTATTATAGTTACCCCAGAATGTCTCCCTTGCACCTCTATATCTAACTGCTTAGTAGACATTTTCACCTGGGTATCAATAGGACATCTCAAATTTAATATAGACTCCCACTCTCCTCCCAAATATGTTCCTCCTGTTTTCTTTTTTCCTTTTTTTAAAAAAAAAATTTATTTGAGAAAGAGAGAGCATGAGCTGGGGAGAGGGGCAGAGGGAGAGAGAAAGACAGAGAGAAAGTTAAGCAGGCTCCATGCTCCACGCAGAGTCTGATGCAGGGCTCAGTCCCACGACCCTGGGATCATCACCTGAGCCGAAATCAAGAGTTGGCCACTCAACTAAGCCATACAGGTGCCCTCCTCCTGTTTTCATTGCGCGAATGGAAATTTAATGCTTCTAGTTGGTTAGGCAAAAAAACCTTGGAGATGAACTTACCTTAGAAAATCAGGTTGATTCTACCTTCAAAATATTTCCAAAATCCGACTACTTCTCATCACCTTCACCATTACCACTGACCCAAGCCACCATTAATTCTCTCTTGAATTTCTGCAAAAATATCTCTACATTCTTGGAGGTTTTGTTCAAATGTTATCTTCTAAAAGAGTACTTCTCTGACTACTCTATTAAAAAATTCCAATTCTGCTCCTACCCCCAGCACTCCCTATTCCTTGTCCTTACCTGATTTATATTTATTTATTTACCTGACATACCATATAGTTTGTTTCTTTATCTGTGTCTGGTCTGCAACTGCCAACTAGGCTTTAAGAAGACAGGGACTTTAGTGCCTAAATATCAATATTTTGGAAGGTAAGCGTTCATTTTTATACATCTCAAGAGTTTGCTTCATTTGATGTACACCAATAATATTGACACATTCGTGCATTACTAACTTCTTTGACCACATGAAATTCTTGGTGAGTTCAGTGCTCAGCTTTGCCCCCTACTTTTCTATCTCCCATGCCTCTCCCAACCAGGACCATAGAAGGAAGACTTCTCTGTTCAACTCCTTTGCCTTTTATTATTATTTGGAGTATGATCCCCAAAGAGGATTTGTGAATCTAATTCTTGATTTCTTTCTTTAGAAAGATTGATTCGATTTAATGACATTTGCTTCAGTATGTCCTCAAATAGCAATGATAGCCTCCTGAACAGTCTGCTTAGAGATGTTACAGGAAGAGCTCATTTTCTCCGAATTTCTTCCACCAAGTTGGGAGATAGTAGTATCTGAAATTCTACCATTAAGCCCCAGCATTTTAAGGCAGTAAAGGAGAGGTTCTTAAGTTTATTGGCACAGAGATCTTTCTCTTCTGTAATCAATGGGCCTTGGCTATAAACTCCAAACCAAAATGTAGTTGTTTTTAGAAAACTCAGTAAACTGAGTAAATTTCAGTAAACTTGGAAGTTTCCAGAAAAGGGGTCAAATTGTAAAAAATATGTATGTGTTTGTGTGTGTGTATTTTCATCTTCTGGCCCTTCTTGTGAGTCTTAAAATGTTTCTTCTTTGTTTCTCCTCCTCTATTTTGACACTGAAGAGTATGTAGCAGGCAGATTTGGCCAGGATGATTCCACTGGATATGCTGTTTTTAATCTTGACAAGAGTTATGGAGACAACTTCACCATCTCCATGTTTGTTCGAACACATCGACCATCGGGCTTACTTCTAGCTTTGGAAAACAGGACTTATCAATACATCCGTGTTTGGCTAGAGCATGGCAGACTAGCAATGCTACATCCAGGTTCTTCCAAATTAGTAGTAAAATTTGTTCTTAGTGATGGAAATGCCCACTTGATATCTTTGAAAATCAAGCCAAATAAAATTGAACTATACCAGTCTTCACAAAACCTAGGATTTATTTCTGCCCCTACATGGAAAATCCAAAAAGGAGATGTCATCTACATTGGTGGCCTGCCTGACATACAAGAGACTGAAGCTAAAGGTGGTTTCTTCAAAGGCTGTATCCAAGATATAAGATTAAACAACCAAAATCTTGAATTCTTCCCAAATTCAACAAACAATGCATCCCACAATCCAGTTCTTGTCAATGTGACCCAAGGCTGTCCTGGAGACAACATGTGCAAGGTAGGATTATTCAAACCAACTATGTCTATATTGTGTGCTAAATTGTTTCATTAAATAATTTATTATAACCATTCTTTGCATGTGAAGATAATGTTACTGACTCACCACCCACAGAATAAAACTTCATAAATATTTTTTCAGCAAGACTGGGGGATTTATGTTGAGCCATTAAAAAAATCACCTTGACCTTGTTGGCATCATGGTCTATTTAATCATCCAAGATAACTCTAGACACGTGCTTCTACTACCACAACAACCAAACTACCTAAGGATAACAGTATTTTAATTCCCAAACTCTTAATGGCATCCCAGAAGTTTAACTGGATTAACTCATTGTGGAAGAGATCATTAACTTTATATTAAATGCCCAACAACCATTGTTTGGAACTACTATTAAGTCAACAGCAACAACAACAAAAACCCTGAGTGGTAGGTAGTTTCCTTCTGGTAGTTGGATTTGAAATTCTCTGAAATCCATTTTCCCAGAACCTATGTTTTACTTCCTTTGTATTTTGTATGCTCTTCCAAAAGCTATTTAAATATATGAACTTGTCAGCTCTACATGACCTTTCAAAGAAAAAGAAGGAAACACATTTATATCTGTTGAACATTTATTGAGCTTGACTATTGCCATGCACTGGGCTTACTTCTAAATGTAAAAAAATGAATCATCTTAACATTACTAGACGAGCACTTCCAAAATGCCAGGTACTATTTTACATAGATGAACCCATTCAATTCTGTGGAAGGACTGCTGTGTTAGCCCCATTTATGTTATTTACCGATAAGGAAACTGAAGTTTAGATAGCCTATGTAACTAGCCGAAATCACATCTTAATAGTGGGAATGGGATAAATATAGTCTCAGCTCTTAGAAATTCTCTCTTAAATACTTCAACTTTGAGTATTTTATGAGAAATCGTTTAAGAACTCAAATAATAATAGTATGTTTTTGATTGAGAGGCAGGGCAACTGAAGAGGTCACTGTATCTGGACCCAGAGGATCTAGGTACCAAGTTTCACTTCTTACTAAAATCTTGAGTAACAAGAAGGTGTTTTCCTCATTATTAAAAAGAGAAGTAATAACCTCTACCTCAAATGGTAATTGGTGTGATTGAAAATGCCTGGTAATTTGGAAATTCCATAGAATGTTATTATACCTTTTAAAATCCTCTTTGTGTTGTAGAAAACCAGTGCCATGTCGTTTCTAGTTCTCATTTCATCTCCTTCTGTTTGTTTCTCTCCCCGTTTCTCTTTCAGAAAAGAGTTGGCAAGGGTAGCAGTAAGTTTTATTCCATTTGATAACCCAATGAATATAAAAAATTCACGATGTAAAGATGTAAAAATAACAGCTATGGGGTCTTGCCTTTACCGTTTCCATATTTAGTTGCCAGAGCTTTTTATACCTTTGATTTCTTGTCTCCTCAGTCCAACCCCTGTCACAATGGAGGTGTTTGCTATTCCCTGTGGGATGACTTCTCATGTTCCTGCCCTGCGAACACAGCTGGGAAAGCCTGCGAGGAAGTTCAGTGGTGTCAGCTCAGCCCGTGTCCTCCCAAAGCCCAGTGCCAGTTGGTGCCTCGAGGATTTGAATGTAGGTAGAGCTTAAAGTTATCATCCATCCAATTGGTATTTCACTTCCACGAGGCAACCCAGGAAAAGAATACAGAACCTGCTTCTCAAAGAAACCTGTGGCTCTTTCTCCCTGACTTGAGTAGTACAATAAACCTAATATAATAATAATATCCAGATTGGCTTCATGCCCCATCCTGCCCCTGAGGGCAGGGAGGGGAGGGGTGGGGAGTAAATGGAGGTCAGAGCAACACCAAACCTAGGTACTTGATGATTTAAAGCTAATTTCTGAAGAAATTAACCAAGTGATATTTGGCTCTCCTTTCCTTATTGGGAATACAGAATAAAGTCCTAGTGCAAGCTCATGGACTTTTGTTAACTATGAGGCCTCAGGCAGTTGACCCGATCTCCATAATCTAAAGCTTTCTCTGTAAAATGGGGATAAAACTTCTAAAAATTTGTGTGTGTGTGTATGTGATGATTTTTAACCTGAAGTGTAAACAATGAAACACATTAGGCATTCTGTTGTTTTCTGAGTATTTTCCTCAATCTGAAATGTTTTCTTGACCACCTTCAGTGCTAAAGACCATGGTTTTCCAAATGTTAGCGGATTTGAATACTATATTCACGATTTTGACATTTCTACATACTCACCACACTATTATTTATATTTTCTCTCCTTTCCTACTTCAAATAATGCGGTCTAATCAATAACAGCAAATCTTCGTGTTTGCACTGAATTCTAGTCTCTTCCCTTTATCTGAAGATTTTGCTTCTGGAATTTTTCCCTTGCTCTTCAGCACCATTAACATCTCTGTCAGCGTATAAACACACTGCCAAATTTCCTCATTACAACAAATTTCCCTTGGCCACCCTCCATCGCCACCAGCTACCATCCCATTTTTTGCTTCCTTTTATAACATGATAAACTCTTGAAAGAGTTGTCCTCAATCTGCCTCTGATGTCTTACCCCGTTTATTCTTCTACCCCATTCCATCAGGGGCCATCACACCCTACCTGTGTCTTGAACTTGCTCAACTCAGCTTGGGCAGGTGGTCTTCATCATTTTAGTCAGGTTCCAACCCAAATGTCCTCCTATCTGGCTTTATTTTTCTTCATATCTCTTATGATTCTTTCATGTTCTGTTGTATATGTACTTGTTTACTTGTTCATCATCCCTTTCCTCACTGGAATATACATTTCAAAAGGGAAGGAAATTTCCTATCTGGCTTCTCACATTATTCTCAGCACTTAGAAGAGTGCCAAACATATAGGATGTTGTCAATAAGCATTTGCTAAATGAATAAAAGGACATTATTTTTCTTCAAGTGGACTCAGTATTTCACTTAAATGCTCCAGACTTTAAGTGATATATATCACCTTGGAAAACATTGCACTAAGATAATGGAATGGAACCAGAGAATAGTTTGACCTCAAATTTATTTCAACAACAGTCTGTTTAGACTGAGCTGCAGCGACTGAGGAAAAGAGAATATGTTTACTTTTCTGTTTCTGTATTTTCTTTCTTTCTTTTTTTATCATTTTTTATTTTAGAGAGAGAGAGCATGAGCAGGGGAGAGGAGCAGAGGGAGAGAGAGAACCTTTAGTCCCAACACGGGGTTTATCCCACAACCATGGGATCACGACCTGAGCCAAAGTCAAGAGCCCAACGCTCAGCCAACTGAGCCACCCAGGCACCCCTGTTTCTGTATTGTCAAGACATATTTAAAGAATATATGAAATGTGTTATACTATATGTATATACTTGGGAAAGTTTTCTAGAATAAATATAGTTACATGTTTCATATTTTAAATATACATAACTGAATTATGGTATAGTAAGGCAGATATATATGCTATATAAAGTATGATGAGTTGGCATAAAGAATGCTATTTGGTTTCTAATATGACACCAAAGTTTATTTATTTCTTTTTAATTTTTTTTAATGTTTTATTTATTTTTGAGACAGAGACAGAGCATGAGCAGGGGAGGGGCAGAGAGACAGGGAGACACAGAATCCGAAGCAGGCTCCAGGCTATTGGCACGGAGCCCGACACGGGGCTCAAACCCACAAACTGTGAGATCATGACCTGAGCCGAAGTCGGACGCTCAACCGACTGAGCCACCCAGGTGCCCCATGACACCAAAGTTTAAATGCAACCTTTCCATTGTTCTATCTCTGAACTGCTTATTTAAAATAATGTATTATGAATTTTATTGTTAATCGTTTGATAGAAATATTAAAGGTCTTGGACCCAGTTATGTTCTACAAAAGGGTTTGAATCATTTGGAGTATTTTCACAGGGAAAAAAGAATAGGATTGCTAAAAATAGTGCAGACCAAGAACCATACCCCTGGTGTATATTGTCTTCGTTTTGATGTAAAGCAGTTTAGGATTTGGACACGCTGCATCAGAAAGGAGTGAAGTGAATCTTCATTGCTACTGCATGCCCACTACAGAAAGAGTAGAAAGTTTGCCTCTGATCTCCCAAAAAGTCTCAACATGTTTTAAAAGCATGACTTATCTTAATGAAGGAAGAAAATGTAAATCAATAGGAGGGGTGAGTTTTTACTAATTGACAGGTGTGAACCCTAGAACATGCTTCTGCTACTTTATGTAATTTTAATTTTATGTGATCTTATGACCCTATTGTATTTTCTTTCAAGTAAGATATATTGAGAAGATTAGGCCTAATAGAATAACATACTCTGGAGTGCATAGCTCATGCATCACCCTGAGTTTGCCTGTAGGGCATCCTATCAGAAAACCAAGACTTAAAAATTTACAACCCATCTTATATACAGGTGTGTGTTCTTATGATAAAGTTCCCAAAAAGAAAACGTGAAATACAAATATTGTTATGTGTATTGTGATTTCACCCAGCTGAGGAGTGATTTCAGTGTGCTCCACAGTGTTAGTAAAATGAATTTCTTTAGCATTGTAGACAGTATTCGTCCTGTAGGAGTTGGAGAGCTAATGAGATTTGTTATTTTAATATTTATTTAAAAACATGGAATAAGACACTTGTTGCTCCTTTACTCCCTAATCCCAACCCCAAACTTGGTTGGTGGGACAAACACAACAGTCAAAAGTTATAAAACCAAGTGAAATTTTAATCCAAATAATACATTTGAATTGTACACTTGAAAGGTAACACTTGAATTTTCTCCTTTAGTCATTTCTAATCATTATCTCACTTTACAGAATGGAGGATGAAGGAGTTATTTTTACAGATTATTTATTTGGTAAAATTTACCTACTACATATCTGGCGATGTTCTAGGCATTGAGATTTAGTGATAATCTAAACAGAGAAAGTCCCTGATCTCATAAACTCATGTTCTAGTTCCGAAAGAAAGACAGTCAAAGAACAAGTAGGCAAATGAACAACATAATTTCAAATAGTTATAAATGCTGTGAAGAAAATAAAGTAGGAGTTAATGGAACAGAGTGACTACAGGGAAGGAACTATTTTAAGGTGGACAGTCAGGGAAAGCTTCCCAGAGGAGGTGAAATTTGAACACATATGTTGAGGAAAAGCCATGTGTGGGAAGATCTGGGGAAGGAATACTCCAAGTATATGTAACAGCAAGTTAAAAGCCTGATTTGGGAACAAGTTTGATGTCTTCAAAGAATGGCAAGAAGTTTTTGTGGCTGTAGCATGTGAATAAGGAAGAGGGTTCTAGCAAATGGAATTGAATAGTTAATCAAGAGTCAGATCGCAGACACTCTTGCAGGCCACGTTTAGGATTTAAGATGTCTTTCTAGATGCGACGGTAACCAAAGGAGGTCTTGAGCTAAGGAGTGATTGCTCTATTGATCTGCAGAACGATAGAAGCAGACACACAGAGAAGTAATTCGAATAGCCTAAATCTGGGGTTCCTGGATGGCTCAGTCGATTAAGCATCCAACTCTAGACTTCGTTTCAGGTCGTAATCTCACAGTTTGTGAGATCAAGATCGAGGCCCATTTTTCGCTCAAGGTTTCTCTCTCTCCCTCTCTCTCTGTCTCAATAAACAAACAAACAAACAAACAAACAAACAAACAAAAGGAATAGTCTATATCAAAAAAGTTGGCAGTTGGCTGTGGTGCCCCACAATTGAGGCAAAGATAGCATTTTAAGGTCAATCTTTACCAAAGAGTGCCAGAAAGTGAGAATCAAGAATTGACCACTACATTGAGTAACCCAGAGGTCATTGTGACTTTGACAAGAGTGGCTTCAGTGAAGTGACTGGCACCAAAAGCCAAGTGGCATGTAACTAAAAAGAAAACAGGAGATGAGAAAATGGAGACAATGAGAATATAGAACTATCTGGAGAAGATGTGCTGGGAAAAGGATAGGGAATTAAAGAAACAGTGGGGTGAGGGGGAGGTGAGTAGTGCTTTTGGGTCTTGCATAATTTTTTATTTTGTAAGATTGGAGCAGTTACAGTATATTTCCATGCTGATGGGAAACAACCAAAAGGGAGGGAAAATGATGAGGCACAGAATTGCTTGGTGGGGGGAAAGCCCCACACATCTGATGTCAGAAGTGCTGTGAATGTGGAGGTCATGTGAGAGGAAAGGAGACCACCCAGGAGGTGGAGAACTGGGTTTTCTCTACTCAAGTGAACAAGGGTAGGTTTTTCCAACACCCCATCCAAGGTCCACTTCTCGTTGTGCATTGGGTCCCACTCATTGTCACCTTTCTTAGACATTGTTTCAACATGTAGCCTCTTTCCGATGGAAAAGAAATGTAGTTTTGGGTTTTGGTATCAAACCATCCAGTTCTGGCGTTCTGGTCTTATTATTTATTAGCCACATGACTATGAAAAGATTATTTAACTTCTATGAGTCTCAATATCTCCTTTTATAAAATGAGGGTGATGATGATGATGATGATAATAATAAACTTTTGCTCCAGAATTCAGTATTAGAAATAATATAAAAAGAACCAGCACAGTGCCTAGCACATATCAAGCAATCAATACATGATGGTAGTAACAGGATGATCATTAATATTAATAAAGGTAATGAAGCCAACATGACAGATTTTATAAAGTTGCTGATTGGTGTTGCCTTCTCTCTTTAGGTATTGCAAATGCTGTTTTTAATGCACAAAGCAGTGAAATATTATTCAGGAGCAATGGGAATATTACCAGAGAACTCACCAATATCACATTTGGTTTCAGAACAAGGGATGCAAATGTGGTCATATTGCACGCAGAGAAGGAGCCTGGATTTCTTAATATTAGCATTCAAGATTCCAGATTGTTATTTCAATTGCAAAGTGACAACAGTTTTTATATGTTGAGTCTTACAAGTGTGCAGTCCGTGAATGATGGCATATGGCACCAAGTGACTCTTTCCATGACAGACCCACTGGCCCAGGCCTCCAGGTGGCAAATGGAAGTGGATAACCAAGCACCTTTTGTGATCAGTGCAGTTGCTGCTGGAAGCCTCAACTTCCTGAAGGATGATACAGACATTTATGTGGGTGACCGAGCTGTTGGCAATACACAGGGCCCGAAAGGGTGTCTCAGTACAATAGAAATCAGTGGCATTTATCTCTCTTACTTTGAAAATGTTCATGGTTTCACTAATAAACCCCAAGAAGAGCAGTTTCTCAAAATCTCTATAAATTCAGTGGTTACTGGCTGTTTGCAGTTAAATGCCTGCAACTCCAACCCCTGTTTGCATGGAGGAAGTTGTGAAGACATCTACAGCTCTTATCACTGCTTATGTCCCTTGGGATGGTCAGGGACACGCTGTGAACTCAACATCGATGAATGCTTTTCAAACCCCTGTATCCATGGCAACTGCTCCGACAGAGTGGCAGCCTATCACTGCAGGTGTGAGCCTGGATTCACCGGTGTGAACTGTGAAATGGATATAGACAATTGCCAGAGTCACCAGTGTGCAAATGGGGCCACCTGCATCAGCGACACCAATGGCTATTCTTGCCGTTGTTTTGGAAACTTCACAGGAAAATTTTGCAGGTGAGCATGAAGTTCATATAAGGCTTGGCCTTCGGAGCTATGCTCTACATTTTCCTCGTCAAATTGGAAAGCTCTCTCCTCAGCTGTGCATATGTAGGCTGTGCTGAGCAGGAGTGACATGAGTCCTTTCCATCACAGTTTGGTCATGTAGACAGGATCTCACACGCTGGGATGTTCTACGAGGAAGCATGGTAGTGTTTTGACCAGACATCTTTGTTAGAATATGTTTCATGAACTGCAGCCTCAGAGTTTGGCTGCCTTAAGGCCTCAAGGAGCAAATATTTTTTACAATAAATCCAAAAGTTCAGTTTTAGTATTATTTGAGGAAGCAGGACTCCTACCCCTGAAACAATGCCCTTGGCTGTTTCAGGCAGGAAAACCTTGTATGATCTTGAAAAGACTATGCTAAATTATCATTTCGAGAAGGTGAAATCATGACTCTCAAATGTAAATGAACATGTCTTCGTGTTTTTAAGTCATTAATTAATAAGGAGAACCAGTAAGATATAAAAACTGGGTCAAATGACAACCTAATTATTTACATATATAATAATTATATATATTATTATAATCCACATAAACATAAATATGTATATAAATAGAGAGGAGGAAATGAAGTTACTAATAAATGCAAAACTATTTAATCTCCTATAGGGCAACACAATTAATATTTGAAACTATCTTTTCTATATTGGACAATTGTAGCACTACAGACAAATTCATTTGCATTTCAATGACCAAGATCCATTTGTACTAATGTCATTTTCTGCAGCTTACAGAGCTGTAAAATAGTTTAGGAAAGAAAATCTAAGACATATAGACTATAAAATCAAAGAAAGTTAGAGGGTCCTTTCTATAACGCCCAACACTCCACTGAAAGAATACTCAGTAATATCTTTTACCCATTTCGACGTATTTCACAATTTTTTCTAAAACTACAAAAGCAGTGTTTTAATTCTAGTAACTACCTCCATTTCATGTTACATAAATAGAAATAAGAATCAATATTTTCCAGCTAAGTCACATTGCTTCAATATTTCCACGTAAGTAGACTTCATTATTGTTTTTCTAACTCATACTGCTTTTAAATTTACTAAACAATTGAGTCATTATGGGGAGGTGAGAAGGTTGTTAATAACAAGTAATACATTCCCAGACTTTGGCAAGAACACCTGGAGTGGGTTGGCAGCCTGTAGGCATTACACTAACTCAGAGGTGGTACCCTAATGGGATGAATCTCCTAGCAGACAGAACACGTAGCCGTACCTGTAAGAAAATGTATTTATCTCCACAACATTTATTGTTGTTCAGAACCTGTGAAGGCAAGGCACCGTATTAGGTGTTAAGTGTTGACATTCCAGTTATGTGTCACTTCCCATGAGTTAACAAGGACTCATTTGCCAACAGGCAAACTGCCTGCTTAAAAGCAAAAGACATTCAGGATCAAAATTAATAGTATTGCCACAGTGACTTCGGATAAGTAAAGTAAACATATATGCCCCAGTAACTAGTTCTCCAGTACATTTTTCCTGCCTAATTTATCAAAGTCAAGTTCTCAAAGATTAAAGTTCTCAAAAGTACCTTCTAATGAGATTCAAACCTTGTTTATTAAACGTAAGATGTATACAAAGCTTCACATTTGCATTGCTAATTGACCTCTTTCAAAGCTGGTTGACATTTTTGGTTCTTTTGAAAAGTCCTTATGATATTTTCTTTTTAAAGTCGAATTGATTAGCTCTTATGGGAAGAGACACACTTACCGTCATACAGGCTAATTTCTCCATATTAGCTGCCGCACACACAACACGACAAAATTAAATTCATCTTATATCTCCTGAACATTAATTATGTATCAGATACCATGCACAGTGGGTCAAAGGACCAGCACAATACCCTTAAAATCTTTTTAATCAATCCCTTCACACCCGTGGATCTTGTGCCTTGCAGTCAAGTTCTGCTTAGCTTCTAACAATTTGTTCTGCCTTTCATAAGGATTCCTTAACAGGTACAGCTTTGTGGTTATACAAAAGAGCCACACTCTGCATTCGCATGTAGTTGCCACTGAGTGCCATACACAATCCTCCCAGATGGATTTGGCTTGCGTTCCACTAAGCTATGAATCATGATATAGGGAACAGCAAGTGTTGGCAGGGCAACAGGAGTTCAGCTCTGAAAGCCTACAGAGAAATCGCATGAGTGCGTGGGTACCAGACCGCTGTCCTGGCTTTCCTGGCCTTTACAGAGATGCAGTTTTCCTTTGGCCTGTGTTGATTTATTAGCAAAGCAGCAGCAAAACAAGCTAGAGCAAGTTTCTTCCCACCCCTAAATTTATTGCCACCCCACAGCACAGATCTTATCTCACCAATGAAAACTGTGTAGAAATGGAAGATATATAGCTATGCTTGTTCTAGCACCCTCCAGCAGGAGCTGTTTACTAAAAGAAAGAGATTTGGGTATAATGTAGCACCATTAAGCATCTGTAGCTCAGCCAGCCTGAGTACTTAATTAGTTTGGCATTGACTCCATATATGAACTTTTCCAAAAAGTTTTCTTGAATGAAATGAACAAGATGAACAGCTGTGGCTGTTACTTTTATCTCTCTAGACACACCAGATTACCCTCAACAGTCTGTGGGAATGAGAAGACAAATCTCACTTGCTACAGCGGAGGCAACTGCTCAGAGTTCCAGGGCGAATTAAAATGTCTGTGCCCGCCAGGTTTTACTGGGGAATGGTGAGTCACATTAGAACTTCATAGAAGAAAATTCTGGGCTGAAGAACAGGGGGATTATTCAAAGTTGATTTCTCTAATTTTTCATCTCAGTTCCCATAGGAAAATCCATGCTGAAATATGGGTCCAACCAGAGTCAAATAATTTAAAAAAAAAAGAAAAATTACAGTTTAGGTCAAAGTAAAGAACACTTTATTAGCCACGACTTCAAATAGGAAAATATGTCTTTGAAAAAATGTGGTATTTTTCTTTCTGATAAGTACTTCTGGATTCATGTTTCTTTCCCACTACCTCTCATACATGATGCAAATATAGTTGTTGTTGAAGTAAAGTAAAAATATACCTGAAAGATTGCCTCATAGAATTACCTAGAACCCTACAAGTATATATACCTTACCCATAAGAGTCTGTCTTTCCCAGAGAAACCCTTCAACAGTTCTTCACATAATACAAGGATTGGTGATACGGAGTTGGACAATGGCTTTAGACAGTCTGTGGCTGGCTGAAAATGTAGGCAAATTTAGATATGTGTTTGACTAGCTGAAGATGAGGTCAAAGATAAGAAAAAGGGACATACTTCACAGCTTTTATCAGATTCTCAAAAGGATCAATGTCCCCAAAATGATTATAAACCAGGGTTCTATAGGATATAGATGCAGACCTCTATAGAAGCAGATAATAATTAACCATTTGTTGAGCACTAAGTCGTGCATCTTATAAGTGTTATCCCTACTTGTTATTTATTTATTTTTATTTTAGAGAAAGAGAGAGCACGTGAGTGGGGTAGAGGGGCAGAGAGAGAGAGAGAGAGAGAGAATCTTAAGCAGCCTCCATGCACAGCACAGAGCCCAATGCAGGACTCAATCCCACAACCCTGGGATCATCACCTTAGCCAAAATCAAGAGTCAGATGCTCAACTGACTGAGCCACCTAAGCACTTCTATCTCTAGGTGTTATTATTTCCACTTTTCCTTTACATAAACTGAGGCTGAGGGATTGATTAAGTTACAGGTCAGATGTATCCAGGTATATGCTGCAGAAGGGTTGAGCTGCCTTCAAAGCCTGTGCTCATCTTTTGAATGTGCTCACCTAAATGAATAAATCTATGTTTGCAACAATTAACAGAAAATGGAAAAAGTGCTCCTTCATCTCATATGCCATTCAGGATAAGATAGTAATTTCTGACCAGAATTCCTGCATTGAACAGATTGCATAAATTAGAATACAAAGCACTTGACAATGAGATTTTGACTGATTAATTTTTCTCAAAAGAGTAGTTAATAAAATAATAGATATATTTGTGCTCTGTGACAATTACAGTTTTGAATTTTCTCTTTTCCAGCTGGCTCTTTGGGCACTACACAGATTCAGCTCTTTTGCCTTTTTACAAAACAGCAGGCAGTCTAGGATATACTTACATTTTGCCCTTTCAATGTTCAATGACAAATCGAGTTCCTGCCTTTACAGTCTGCTTCCAGTGGTTGGCTCTAAATGGCACGGGCAGTCCAAGCATATATGTGCATCGAAAGACATAACCTTGGATCATATTCTACTTTTTATGGTACCAATTTTTACCATGCCACATATTGCTAACACAGAGACCATTCAATTGGCCTCCAATTCCATACACCTCTGAAATAGTGCAAATATTTCCTTATCCTAAATTTTGAAGAATTCTTTCACTATATTTAAGTGCTGGTTATTCCCTGCCTCGGTGTCACAACTTAATGTCACATTAATGTTCAATGGCACAATGCATAGACTCATCCAAAGCCTTGGATGATTTTCCTCTGCTATTCATACATTATGCCTATTTACAACAAACATTTCCTTTTCCTCCCACATTTGTTTAAAAAAATAATCTTTAAAAATGGGGTGGGGAGAGAACACCTGAGTGGCTCAGTCAGCTAAGTATCCAAGTGTTGATTTTGACTCAGGTCATGATCCCAGGGCCGTGGGATCGAGCCCCACATTGAACTCTGCACTGCCAGCACGGAGCCTGCTTGGGATTCTCTCTCTCCTCTGTCTCTGCCCCTCCCCTACTCATGCTCTCTTTCTCTCAAAATAAATAAATAAACATTAAAAAATAATAATGGGGCACCTGGGTGACTCAGTCGGTTAAGCATCTGACTTCGGCTCAGGTCATGGTCTCACAATTTGTGGGTTTGAACCCCACATCAGGCTCTGTGCTGAGAGCTCAGAGCCTGGAGCCTGCTTCAGATTCTGTCTCCTTCTCTCTCTTCCCCTCCCCCTCCCCTGCTCATGCTCTGTCTCTCTCTCTTAAAAATAAACGTTAGAAATTTAAAAAAAAATATTGCATTTAAATGCAAATTATTGGGGTGCCTGGGTGGCTCAGTCGGTTCAGCATCCAATTCTTGATTTCGGCTCTCGTCATGTCTCATGGTCATGAGATCAAACTCTTGTGTTGGGCTATCCAAGACTCTCTCTCTCCCTCTCCCTCTACCCCACTCCTGCTCACACACACACGTGCACACTGTCTCTGTAAGTAAGTAAGTAAGTAAATAAATAAATAAATGCAAAGTATTTGTTTAAAATGTGGTAAGAAAAGGAAGCTCCAAGTTTTCTTTCCTCTCCCAAGACTCTTTCATCTGGATAAACTTCTCTGTGGCAAATGGATTTCTAAAAGAGTGAACACGTGCTCAATAGCTTCTGTACTTTTCAAAGTCCTTAGGCATCGTTAGTTAATTCGTTGCATGTTAATGGATTTATTTATTTTGATTTTCCATGTATTAATTAACCTCTAATGAAAGCTCCAATAATGTTTATAAGGAATACGCATGTGTGATACACCATTTAGTTCCAAAGAGAAATAGGTAAGAAATGGAGAAAGAGTAGCTGGAAGAGGCCTGGAAAATACTAGATAATCTCTGAAGGCCTAGGGGAATGTGACTTCCATAACGCCAAAAGATATTGAAAAGCTGTCTTCCTGCAAATTGCCTCCTCTTCTGCCTGGCTAACCCCCCAACTTTATAGTGTCATCCTGGCAGGTTGTAAATGATGAATGGTGTGGACACTCTGGTCCACCCAGGACGGAGTGCTTGGCAGGCTCTCGCAAGTTGTCAGCTTTTGTTCAGATCTAATCGGAGAAGTCTCCTTCCAGGCCAGAAGCCGGAGCCAAAAAGGGAAAACAGAATGTCTCAGCTATGCTTGGTATCCAAGGGGATAAGGAGCTGTTTTTCTGGGAAGAAATCTTTTTCTTTTTTCCTTTATACCTTGGGTTGGGCCTCCCCACTCACCCCTTCATTTCTCTTCATTTTAAGCCTAGTGATTAGCTGATGATTCATGCATGCAAGTGGTACCTTTTGGGAGGTGGGGAATGAAAAATTGTTGACGTTACGCTTCGACATTGTAAGCTTCTCTTTAGGGATTCTTGAAGCTAACATTTGATATGAATTTCCCAAAGTAAAAGAGATGCCTTAGTTACTGCTCTATCCTGAGACCTAACAGCGTGTTTGGCGAATGGCAAATGCTAAATACATATCTACTGAATGACTGCATGAGTGGCTGGCGAATTAATCGGTGAATATACGGAAGAACAAGTTGTTCCATAAATAACAAGAGTAGGTGAAAGATGACAGCATCCCAGGGAAGAGGAAAATTTCAATACACTTTTTAGAGTTGCTATATCACTTGTTTGGGAAAACTTGGCTTTTGAAAGTCGTTCTGACTATTTAAAAATGACACTTAGCTATGAAACATATTTATTAGCAACTGAAATTTTCTAAATATCTACTTTTGCTTTTTGTTAAAAAAAAAACAATGGGATTCCAAAGGAAAATAATCCCAAATCTCCCAGAATAAACCAATTCCCCCCCTAGTTTTGAAGGACTTTCTTTCCCCCCACAGCCTGAAGGCCTGGATTCATTAGCAGCCTCGCAGCCGGAGCCTGGGCCTGCTCTGTATCCTCCAGGTTGGCAAATTCAGCCTCACCCATGGTTCCTATGTGCCCCCAATAAACTGACCCACAAGTGGCAAAGACCCTAATGCTCTTCAGGAACAAACTGGTTTCTTCAGGTTTTTCTTGGTTTCTCACTATTTGCACCTGTTTTCTCATTCTAATTGTGTGTGTGTGTGTGTGTGTGTGTGTGTGTGTGTGTGTGTCTACAAATCGTTTCCCTTAAAAACAAAATTTGTTACGGGAATTTTAAGGAATCTCTCCCCCGTTATTAGGAATATGTAAGTTGCGTGGCAACTGGTAAATGAGACTGCACTGTTCCAAGTAGGTGAGGTGAGTTTTTTCCTTTCCCCATTTCACAGCCAGTTTGCTCAACAAAGACCAAGGCTTCTGCTGGTTCTGTTTATTTTCAAGGTGTGAAAAGGACATCGATGAGTGTGCCTCTGATCCCTGCTTCCATGGAGGTCTGTGCCAGGACCTGGTCAACAAGTTCCAGTGCCTCTGTGATGTCGCCTTTGCTGGTGAACGCTGTGAGGTAGATGTGAGCGGACTCTCCTTTTACGTCTCTCTCTTACTCTGGCAGAATCTCTTTCAGCTTCTTTCTTACCTCATTCTGCGCATGAATGATGAGGCAGTTATTGAGTGGGGTGAACCGGAAGATTATTAACATTCATTTGGACATTCCCAAACTTAAAAGCCGTTGAATTTCAAGAAATGCCTTGACTTGGTTTAGATTCTGAAAAAGAAAATAAAAAACTAACTACCTTGAAAATCAAAATAAATTCAAGGGCTAATTAAGCGATCACGAGCATAATATGAGAATAGCAAGTATTTACCTATTTCAGCTATACATGTAAAAATTTTTCTTTTTTTAAAGTTTATTTTATTCATTTTGAGAGAGAGAGAGAGTGTTGGGAAGGGAGGGGCAGAGAGAAAGGGAGAGAGAGAATCCCAAGCAGGCTCTGCGCTGTCAGTGTAGAGCCTAACTCAGGGCTTGAACCCATAAATTGTGAGATCATGACCTGAGCCAAAACCAAGAGTTGGGCTCTTAACTGACTGGGCCACCCAGGCGCCCCAAAAATATTGTTCTTAACATAACCAGAAACATCTCATCATTGAGTGTACTAAGATACGTTATCATTCTGAGTGCTTCCATATGTGAATGACCACTATGCTAAGATCACATTTTCTCCCCCATTCCACTGCTGTGTGGACTTCTGTAATGTTAGTTGCCTCATTCACCCTGATCCTAAGTCATTTATATTCTTTCATTCCCATCTATTATTCATGACCTGACAGTTTTAAAATTACCGATTAAACTGTTTTTCATACCCGTCTATGTTTTAATATGTTGTTATTCAAATACTGCTTCAGATGCTGTGTCTCCCTCTCTCTCTCTCTCTGCCCCCTCCCCCACTCACTCCCTGCCTCTCTCCCTCTGAAAAATAAATAAACATGAAAAAAAAATTTTTTTAATGAAATGTTGCCAACCCTCTGGTAAGTTAAAAAAAATATATATGTATATATATATTTGTATATGTATATATACATATACATATATATATATACATATATATATACATATATATACATATGTATATGTATATATATGTATATATATATGTATATACATATATATAAAGAGAAAGAAGGAAATCACACGAAATCCCTAAAATATAGAAATAAAATTTTCTGGTATAATTGGTATCAAAACTCAAGTGATAGCTCACCAGTATGATTTCTGATTCCCCAAAACCTCTCCTCCAATAGAATGACGCATAAGCACTCTTTCCATTTCTTTTTCCTACAATACTTTCTATTCAAATAGAGTAACTTTCTGCTAATTGCTTATAAATCTATGAGCTTGCTGACATTTCTATCAAATGGACTGACTCGAATTGTTTTTCAAGGCATATTTAATTTTAAAAAGTACTATTGTATATCCATACACCAAAAATATATATTATAAAACTTGATTTCTTGGAGGCATGTTTTTCTAAAATTTACAAGTAAATGTGTCATCTTTGAGTATCTTTCTGAAAAAATAATAAAAGCATATGGAAGGTGTGGAAAGTACCTTCCATAATTAGAATATATTTGGCATTATGTTTTGTAAATATATACCTGAAATGATGGATCTACTAAGTCTACTAAGTTAGTATATTAACTAATGAGATATGCAAAAATTATTTATTTATTAGCTTTCATAGAGTAAATAAAATAGTAATTTAGAAAATGCTTTATTTGATATGTTTAATTGCTTCCACTGGCATGTTAGCATTTCTGCTAAATATCTTTGTATGGATGTCCCCTTCCAAAGGAGACATTGTGTTCATTTAAAGGGAAAGTGGTTTGACCCTATGAATTAATTTAGAAAGCGACTACAGTAACAGTGACCAGACAAATATAATTGTGTAAATGTGTCTATGTCTTTAGGAGCTGCCCTGGTTTGAAAACATGAGGGTGATTTAGCCATCGGTGATAGCCAATACTCATTTATTCCCAATTGTTGTTGTTTTTTTTTTAAAAACTTGTTTTTCTGTGGAAATGACCAAGGAAAACCTAAATATACTACTCAAAACAAATCAAAACAAAAAGACAAAATGGTATACTCTAAAAGCAAATGAGATGTGTTCAATTTTATTTTTCAATAGCAATAGAACGTTTTATGCAGAAAATTCCTATCCTGTAGAATACTGGCAGTCATTTCAAACTAGAAGCAATTGATTTTGAAGTCTTTCCTTAATCCCTATGCCTTTCCCTCACATCCAGGCAGCATGCAGACTGCTGTCTCAGATGGATCTGTTCCAAAGTTAGACTTTGTGACAAGAGACTTGGGGAAAACCTTCATCAATATTTGCATTCCCAAATATTTGAAGTAAACATAAAGTAGATTATGGCCAAAACTCATACATACAGTTTTCACATTGACTCCTTTTGGACATTCCTGTAAGGATGTATTTACAGGCCATTACAATGTGATTTGTTACCTTCCAAGTATATTTGAGTCATTCACAAACTCTTTCTCTGTAAAATTCTGATCTCTGTTGTCACTGTAACTGTCAATTTCTTTTCTGTTTTCCAAATGTCTTGTCATGAGATTTCTGACTTAAAACAAAAATACCTTCCTTTTTCTTGTCATTCTTTTGTGTTTTTAATTGCATTGTGTGTGATTATGGCTTTTACATATTTACACAGAAAAATAAAACTGGTTCCTGTATCTCTACTTCTCATCCTCTGACAACTGTCTTCATTTTCCTTGACTGTGTCTTGCATGCAAAGATGTCCACAAGCCAGGCATGCGCATGTGTGTGTGCACGCACACACGCGCACATGCGCACACACACGCGCGCGCACACACACACACACATCACATAATGAACACAGAATTGAGGTTTCCTCCCCCACACGTGTCCCTGCAAGTAAATACCTTCAGCCATCAAAATCAAGGTCCCGTGTACTTTCCCTGTCTGGTTAGTATTCCTCTAGTTGACATTCTAGAATTGATCATATCCCTACTTATTTTTACTATTGGTTTACTTTGCCCCCATAGTAGACTTGGTTCAACCTGGGTCCCAGGAGGGGCTATCTCACCTAAATGATAGAAATTCACACAAACTCCTCTACAACAAGTTTCTGAAACAGAACCTGTATTTAGTTGAATACCAGATAATTTCTTTTTGCTTATTTTTAAGATTTGATATCGGAACTAAACAAGGCTCTGTCTCTGTTTTTGGCCGTGCCTCTTCCTTCTTTGTGTGTGTGTGTGCCTGAAGAATGGTTTTTATTACCCCTCCTTTTTAGGGTGTAGGGAAGTAGGGAAAATAGGAACGTTTGCAGAAATTAGCATTTTGGCAACATGAAGAAATAATTAAATTCAGGTAACACTGAGGACAATCAAAATCTCCCACCTTCCAAAATCTTCACCAAATTGTGTTTAAAGATCCTTTTGCCATTTCTGAGTTTTAAAATCGAAGTTATTCAGCTTAATTTTGCAGAACGAAAGTGGAGTCTTTTTTGGAAATGGTGAGACATAAAACTTGAGTTTAGTGATGTAGATGGGAAACCAGTGAAGAAAACAAATCTGTGTTGTTCAACTACAAAAATTACTACTAATATGGACTATTTCACTTCTCTATTTTTTTAATCGATGCAACAATAACTTAACAAATACCTCCCATGTGTAATGCTCTGGATTAGGCACTGAGAATACACGTGTAAATTAGACACAGTGCTTGCTCACAACAAATTGAAGGTCTGGTTGAGCTTGTGGACAAACAGTGAAGGAGAGTTCCTGCATCAGCGTTGGGCTGAAACTAAGCACCAGCTGTAAAGGAGCACTTAGGAGGGGCTTTTTTGCCCAGTCTTAAAGGTGGATGTGGAAGGTCAAAGAAAGCCTAAAACCTAAGCTGGGATTCAAAGGTAAACAAGTGTCAAGGTGTGGCAGGAGGGATGGAACAGTAGAGACTTGTTTCTGGCAGAGGGGGCTGCAGAGGGCGTAGGGTGGCTGGAGCCTGAAGTGCAGTGGGAACACAGTAAAACCGAGGCTGTAGAAGAAGTGAGTCCTTGGAAGTCAAATCACTCACCGTGGCATTTCTCTAAAATTAATGGGGAGTCCTTAATGGGGTTCGATCAGAAAAGTAGCATGATCATACTTGCACTTTAGAAACATCAGCCGGGCTTCTGTGTAGATGAGTTAAAAGAAATGCAAGACTGGGCCCAAAAAGACACATTTAGGAGGCTGTTACAGTAAACACAAAGGCAATGTAGAAGAGGGGTAAATTAACAAAATTTGAATCTATAAGACCTACCTCATGATTGTTCGGAGAAGGTGTAGTTCTGAGGGGATACTCCAGTTAAATTTTGTGAATATTATTTAAAAATATTTGTTGACTTAAGGGACCCCTGGGTGGCTCAGTCAGTTAAGTGTCTGTCTTTGGCCCAAGTTATGATCTCATGGTTCGTGGATTCGAGCCCCACATCGGGCTCTGTGCTGACAGCGCAGAGCCTGGAGCCTGCTTCGGATTCTGTGTCCTTCCCTCTCTGCCCCTCCCCCACTTACACTCTGTCTCTCTTTCTGTCTCAAAAATAAATACACTTTTTAAAAAAATAAAAAAGTAAAAATATTTGTTAATTTAATAAATGAATATGTATAAGGTTCAGTGGATATCCAAGTACAGTTATTAATCAGTGTGAATATTTCAGTCTGGAGTTCAAGAGATATAGCTGAGTTAGGTGTATAGATTTGGGAGTCATATTATAGATCTGTTGACCTTTTGTATTCTATTCTCCATATCTATGATGCACTTGCATTTTTTTCTTAGTATTTTTTCCAGTTTTACTGAGATATAAATGACATAGAACATGTGTAAGTTTAGAATGTGCAAGTTGCCAATTTGACACACTTACATGTTGCAAAATGACTACCACCATAGCCTTTGCTAACACCTCCATCTCATCACATAATTACCATTTCTTTCTTTTGTGTGTTTGTGTGTGTGTGTGTGGTGAGAACATTTAACATTTACCATCTATTAGCAACTTTTTAAAGTTTATTTATGTATTTTGAGAGAGAGAGCTTATGTGTGCGCAGGGAAGGGACAGAGAGAAAGGGAGAGAGAAAGAGAGAGAGAGAAAGAGAGAGAGAGAGAGTCCCAAACAGGCTCTGCGCTGTCAGCACAGAGCCCCATGAGGGGCTGGATCCCGCAAACCATGAGACTATGACCTGAGCCAAAATCAAGAGTCGGACACAACTGACGGAGCCACCCAGATGCCCCTCTTAGCAACTTTTAAGTATGCAGTACAGTAGTATTATGCACTATTAGATGCCATGCTGAATATTAGATTCCCAGAAGTCACTCATCGTATAACTGAAAGTTTGCACCCTTTGACCAGCATCTCCCCATTCCTCACCCTCAGCACCTAGCCACCATTCTACTCTCTGCTTCTATGTTTTGTTCGGTGTTTTTAGATTGTACATACTAGTGGGATCATACAGTACTTTTTATTTTTTGTCTGACTTATTTCACTTAGCCCAATACCCTCAAGATCCAAATGGCAGGATTTAATTATTTCTTGTGTGGAATAGTGTTCTATTACACTTACATACCAGATCTTCTTTATTCATTCATCTGTTAGTAAACATATAGGTTGTTTTCATACCTTGGCTATTGCAAATAATTCTGCAATAAACATGGGAGTGCAGCTATGTCTTTGAGATAAAGGTTTCATTTCCTTTGGATATATATACCCAGAAATGGAATAGCTGAATCATACGGTAGTTCTATTTTTAATTTTTTAAAGAATCTCCATACTAGTTTCCATAGTGTCTGCACCAATGTACATTCCCACCAGCATGCATCAGGGTCACCCTTTCTCTACCTCCTCCCCAACACTTGTTATGTCTTGTCTTTTTGATGACAGCCATTGTGACGGGTGACATTGTCACTATAGTTTTGATTTATATTTCCATGATGATTAGTGATGTTGAACACCTTTTCATGTGCCTGTTAGCCATCGATGTGTCTTCTTTGGGAAAATGTCCATTCTGTTTCTCTGCCCATTTTTAACTCAGATCAGGGGTATTTTGCCACTGAGTTGTGTGAGTTCTTTATACATTTTGGATATTAACCCCCAATCAGATATGATTTGCAACTATTCTCTTCCATTCCATAGGTTGACTTTCATTTCATGGGTGGTTTCTTTTGCTTTGTGGAAGCTTTTTAGCTTCATGTAGTCCCACTTGAATACTTTTGCTTTTATTGCCTTTACTTTTGGTATCAAATCCAAAAAAATCATTGCCAAAACCAATATCAAGGAACTTACACCATAAGTTTTTGTCAAGGAATTTCACAGTGTCAGGTCTTACACTCAAGTCTTGATCCATTTCGAGTTGATTTTTCTATATGGTGTGTGAAAGGAATCCAGTTTTATACTTTGGTGTGTGGCTATCCAGTTTTCCCAACACCATTTATTGAAAAAATAATCCTTATTTTTGGCCTCTTTGTCAGAAATTAATTGGCCATAGAAGGGTGGATTTATTTCTGGGCCCTGGATTCTTTTTCATGTGTCTATGTGTCTGTTTTTATGCCAAGCCCATCGTGTTTGACATCAGGAAGTATGCCTCCTCCAGCTTTGTTCTCTCTTCTCAAGATTGCTTTGGCTGTTCAGGGTCTTTTGTGGTTCCATATAAACTTTAGGATTGTTTGTTCTATTTCTACGAAAAATGCCATTGAAATTTTGATAGGGATTGCATTGAATCTGTAGATTGCTTTAGGCTTGACATTTGAACAAAATAAATTCTCCCAATTCATGAGCACAGAATATCTTCCCATTATTTGTATCTTCTTCACTTTTTTTCATTCATATTTCATAGTGTTTAGTGTACAGGTCTTTTACCTCCTTGGTTAAATTTATCCCTAAGTGTTTTATTACTTTTGATATTATTGTAAATAGGATTATTTGTTAATTTCGGATAGTTTGTTATTGGTGTATAGAAGCACAGCTGCTTTTTGTATGTTGTAAACCCCTAGAAGTAAACATAAGGAAAGAGTTTTATGATATTGGTCTTGGCAATGATTTCATGGGTATGGCACCAAAAGTACAGATAACAAAAGCAAGAATAGATATCTAGAACTACCTCAAACTTCATATTTTCTGCACAGCAAAAGAAACAATCAATTGAGTGCCTTTATCTTTCAGTCTGCTAATGTGATGTATTACACCGGTTATCCATTTAGAGAACCCAGTTCATGCTTGATCTCACCAATCATGAAATCATGATCTAAGCCTAAATCAAGAGTTGGACACTTAAAATGACTGAGCCACCCAGGCGTCCATACATCCTACATTGGTTAATTTTTATATGTTGAACTGTCCTTGCATCCCAAGGGTAAGTCCCACTGGATCGTGGTATATAATCCTCTCAGTATGCTATTAATTTTCTTTTCTAGTATTTTTCTAAGATTTTTGCATCTATGTTCATCAAGGATATTGGCCTATGGTTCTCTTTTCTTGGGATGTCTTTGGCTTTTGTGTCAGGGTAATGTTGACCTTATAAAACGAGTTTGGATATTTGTCTCCACTTCAATTTTTTTTGAAATGTTTGAGAAGGATTGCAGTTAATTTTTCTTTAAACGTTTGTTAGAATACATATGTTTTCACTCTTATGTGGATCCTGAGAAACCTAACAGAAGACCATGGGGGAGGGAAAGGAAAAAAAAAGTTAGAGAGGGAGGGAGCCAAACCATAAGAGACTCTTAAAAACTGAGAATAAACTAAGGATTGATGGGGGGTGAGAGGGAGAGGAAAGTGGGTGATAGGCATTGAGGAGGGCGCCTGTTGGGATGCGCACTGGGTGTTGTATGGAAACCAATTTGACAATAAATTTCATATTAAAAAAAAATGTTTGGTAGAATTTACCAGGGAGGCCATCTGGTCCTGGGCTTTCTTTGTTGGGAGGTTAAGTTACCACATTTCTACCACCCCAATAATTGTTGTGAAAGGTAGAAAAGGAATAGATGATACTGTTGGAATTGTTAATAATGAGACGCACTTGCACAGCTTTCAATTTTAGAGGCTCTCATATTTGTAAGTCCAGTTTCTCCCCCTCATGATAACTCTGAGAGGCATTATTATCTTTACTTTAAAGATAAATGAATAGAGATTTAAAGTGGTCACCTGAATTTGTCTGGACCAAGTATCCGAGAAGCATCAGAACTAGGGTGTATCCACACCATTTGTTTCCAAGTCTAATGCTAAAGAAAGGCTTGAGGTCTCTGAGTGAGGAGCCAAGAAAGGGATGTTGAGGCAATTAGCAGGAATTTCCCTGTTATTGTGGTCCAAACTGTTCAAAAAAAATATGTTAGCCGTCATCAAGAATGGTTTGGAAAACCAAGTACAACTCCTTTCCAATACAACCCTAAATTTGTGGTGCCTATAGCTTGTTGCCACATCTCTCGAAGGAACTGTCACAAATAGAGACGATAGCGAGAATAACTAGAATACCCGGAGAGAGAAGATTTGAGGAGCGAGCAGACATGTCTAATCGTTAAAGTTAATCTTTATCTCGGCTAAGTGAAGGGTCTGAACATACGTGCAAACTGATGGAGGGCCTGACTGAAGGAACCTGTTCAAAAAGTCCCAGAATTCCGGGGTGGGAAGTATTCATTGAGACCTTGTAAGTCTAGCAAGTAATAGGAAATTCCCCTTCACACTACAAAATTTATAGAACTCATTAAACTAAGAGAGGAAAGCAGAAAGTAAAAATAAACTCAGTAGGGATTTGGAGTCATTTGTGAATGACAGAGTCACAGATGGTTTCTGAGAGGGTGAGAGCCGTGCTTGATCATAAAGGCTGATGTCAAGGATGATGCCAACTGGCCCACATCCTCAGGCTTCTGTAAGAACAGAGCACTGGCCAGTGGCACGGGAGGCTTCCTCTCTCTGGCAGTTTCTTTGTGCTCTCAATTTGGCCTTCAGGAAAGAGGTACCCAGAACGACATTCTCTACAAATTATTATTTTAAAAAGCACTGTCACTTATCGCTGAGTTTCCACTAATTAGCATTCAGGAAGGAGTAAATATAGCATTAACATAAAAAACGGTTCTGGAATGTTATTTTGATGTATTTCAATCACTGAAATCAGGTCTGATTCAGTTCACTCATCTGTTTTCCTTTCATCTTTTCACACATTATTAAGACTTCTGCTTCACCAAGTATAATTAATGCTCTTCATTTCTTAATGTGAGGTCATCACCACTAGCTTCACAGAATTCATGTAACATAGACTTTCACCTTCAGTGCACATTTCTTCATGTGTCCAAAATAAAACAGAAACAGGTGATGGAGAGTGGGGCTCCGGGATGAGAGGTACAACTGGATTGGTTGGTGTTAAGCCACAGACAACTGCGAGAAACAACCAGGCTGAAGTTTGTCACCGAATTGACTAGCTAACCAAATCAAACAGCTTTTTTAGGTACCTGTCAAATTAATCTCATCATCTTTTAAATCTCCCTGATGGGATCACTGCATTGCTATAATACTGGACTTTGTGGAAATTGGTGTTTAAAATATTTATTTATCCATTTGTCCACTATTTATCAAGAATCTGCTCTAGGCAAGGCTCTGAGCCGAGCATGGGGAGCAACCAAAATGTACACAAAAGTTGTGTTCTTGCTCTCCAAGAGCTTAGGCAGGAGAACTGACTTCCGTGTGTAGCCCCGCCCATAGAGTTTTATAATTTTGTAGATCATGAAGATACTTGACATGTTCCTTTAATGATGTATGTTGGTTATGACAAGGGTGACTGCATTATTTATTATTTGACTGGAGTATTATGAGAGGGAAAGCAAGAACTATTAATAATCATGCTGGGACAACAACCTAAACTGATATTGTTCTGTGCAAACTGAGTTATATCCTAGTTATTGCCCAATGGGGAATGCATTATGTTTCACTGGATACATTTCCATTCTCTTCAAAATGTAGTTGAAATTTATGATAGGTAATTTCAGAAATTACGTGTACATGATACAACCAATTAGTTGGCCAAGTGACTCAAAGCAAACAATGAAGTCAATTGCATCTTGTTAGTTATCATTTTCTTGAATATTCTCCATTGTTCTATACTCAAGAAGAACTCTGGCATTGGCTCGATATATTAAGAAAAGAGTGGGGCGCCTGGGTGGCTCAGTCAGTTGAGCGTCCTTGGCTCAGGTCATGATCTCGTGGTTTGTAAGTTTGAGCCCTGCGTCGGGCTCTGTGCTGACAGCTCAGAACCTGCAACGGATTCTGTGTCTCCCTCTCTCTGCCCCTCCCAGCTCACGCTCTGTCTCAAAAATAAACATTAAAAAAAGTTAAAAAAAAAAAAAAAAAGAGTAGTGATCAACCAAACTGAAAATTTCTGGTATGCAATTGAATACCATGCTGTTGTCTAGTTGAACGTGGCACAAATTTAATTTTTCCTATTTTTTCATTTTCATTAATGGGGCGTGTATATTCTTATATAATATGGCTTTTCTTCTTGAATGACTTATATTGTCATTAGGAAATGAGACTTCGGCTCATTGAATCCATTGCTGATCTTTTTTGTAAGACTAAATGGAATGACTTGTAGAAAACTAGGTACACTCTGGGGAATTTAATATATGAAGAAATTTAAATATCAAGATAACTGAGTTAAAATTAGTAATTTTTTAATATATTATTTCTACTTAAAACTTTCATGACTCATAATATATATTTATGGATATATGCAGATTATTTTCTTAACTTTCATGAAGACAAGAAGAATTCTTTATTTCTAAAGGGCATAAAGTTATCTTTTACTCACAGTGATAATTTCTGAATCACAGAGTGTTTCATGTAAACTGTAGAAATCTATCAGAAACTAATCACATACAGAAAAGAGGCAATATATTAAATACAACTCATCCAAAAACAAATAGGCTATTTACAGTAAAGTATATTTGATCATTTGGAAAGCACATTCATGATTGTCTCATTGTCTCCCTGAGTGTAATTTAGTTCCACATGTGGCTCTGAATATATATTCCTTATACCCATTTCCTGTAATATTTCTTTGATAATCCTATGCAGATAGCAAGATTATGTTGTAAAAGAAAACCGAGGTACCAGTATATTTGTTATTCAAAGTTGCAAAATACATCTTAATGCCTGATAAATGACTGAAATCACTAGTTGATATCTAACAGGAAAAATTACATTTTTTTAATTAAAAAAATTTTTAATGTTTATTTTGAGAGAGAGAGAGAGAGACAGAGTGTGAACGAGGGAGGGACAGAGAGAGAGGGAGACACAGAACTCAAAGCAGGCTCCAGGCTCTGAGCTGTCAGCACAGACCCCGATGTGGGGCCCGAACCCATGAACTGGGAAATCATGACCTGAGCCAAAGTCAGATGCTTAACCAACTGAGCCACCCAAGTGCCCCAAAAGTTATGTTTTAAAACTAAAATGTTTCTTTGAATTTTTTAACAGCCAGCACCATGTTATATATATAATAGATACTAAATAAATATTCACTAACTTACCGATATAATGAGCAAAGTGCTTTTGAGGTAAGTTCAAAGTGGCAATTTCTCACTTAGAGAATTGTGTGTGTGGGTATATATTCAACCTCTCCCATAGTTATTGAAATTAATGAAAGTGATAGTACATGGTACATACAGAAAGTTGGCCCATTTTTTCCAACCAATTTTGCAAAATGAAAAAGGCAAGTCTTGGTCATTAGTAAGAACTTTGGTAATGAGATTGTCTTAAGGATAAGTGAGCCACACTCTCCATTAGGGGAACATTTCCATCCAAGAATCAAATGCGCAGAAGCCCTATTATTTATGCTGAAGTGGAATTTGATACAGATCGCCCCTATCCTGAGCCAATCCCAGAGGAAGTTTTTTTTTTTTAATTTTTTTTTTAACGTTTGTTTGTTTTTGAGACAGAGAGAGACAGAGCATGTATGGGGGAGGGTCAGAGAGAGGGAGACACAGAATCCGAAACAGTGTGCTGAGCTGCCAGCCCAGAGCCCGACGCGGGACTCGAACTCACAGACCGCGAGATCATGACCTGAGCTGAAGTCGGCCGCTCAACCGACTGAGCCACCCAGGCGCCCCGAGGAAGTTTAGATCCACAAAGACACGGGCTCACACCTGTAACATAATCATCTGGACACCCAAGGACGCTCTCAGAGCAGCCCGCAGGGATATATTTAATTTGACTTCCTTTCTGCATTTAGAAAAGCATTACATTCTATCAGATGGACAGAGCCCCTCAAGATCTAAGCGACTGAGAAGAGAAGCGTCATTTCGCTTCAAAGATGGATACGGTTGAATTATTAAAATCATGTCCTGTTAATTCATCTTCTCTAAAGCAAGTAAGAGCCCACCACTGTTGCAATTTTGAAAAAAATGACATTTTATTTACTTTCCTTAAGTTTATTAAGAGAGAGAAGAAGAGGAGGGGGACGCAAGGAGAGAGGAAGAGAGAGAGAATCCTAAGTAAGCAGGCTCAGCACTGTCAACATGAAGCCTGATGCGGGGCTCAAACTCACATACCCATGAGATCGTGACCTGAGCTGAAATCCAGAGTCACATGCTTCGCCGACTGAGCCGTTCAGAAGCCCCGAAAAAAAGACATTTTAAAGGATATGTTGCTCATTTCTTTTGGAGCCTTAAATCCTTATTTCATTCCTCTTTGCCTGGTCAAATGTATATGTTCTGAAAACTCGCCAGGGAAGCATTCCTTGCTTCTCTCCCCTACCCAGTCAGTGCTGGGAGTGTCTTCATGTTTCTACACCATGCTAAGTACACCTCTATCATAACGCTTCATACTTGTGGAGGGCTCACTCTGAGCCAGGCATTATGCTAAAGTCATTACACACATTGTCTTCTTTATCATTCACAAAAGTCCCAAGACAGGAAATCGTATTTTCCATGTTACTGATGAGAGCACAGAGTCAGGGAGCGGTCAAGCACGTTTCCCAAGAATATCCAGTTCAGAAGTTGAAGGACACAAATTCACATTAGTGGGGTATGTGTACGTCTTACCAGTAAGCAATATGGCAAAAGTCTTTATTTACTTGTCACCTTGTCCTCCATCCTGGGAGCTACAGAAAGGTGGACAGAATGTCTCGTTTAACTTTGTAATTTCAGTGCCTGATAGAGCAGATGCTTCAGTATTTACTGAAGGAGTAAATGGATGGATGAACGGTATGTAGTGTGCACAAACAGAGAAACTCTGGTGTTGCCAGAGGTGGGGAGAAAAGAAGTTTCACACAGAAGATATATGATCCTCAGGGGCTCCTGGGTAGCTCAGTCAGTTAAGCCTCCAACTCTTGATATCGTCACAAGATGTGATCTTGCTCTCGTGAGATCCAGCCCTGAGCCAGGCTCAGCGTGGAGCTTGCTTGGGATTCTCTCTCTCCCTCTCTCTCTCTCTCTGCCCCTTTCCTGTTCGTTCCCCCCCCAAAATAAATAAATAAACATTAAAAAAGTATACATGATCCAAGTCTTAAAGAATAAGCAGCAATTTTCTTGGCAAAACAAACACACATTTTCCCTTGATGTGTTTTTGTTGTGTTTTGTATTGATTGTTTGTTACCAAATTGTTAATTATATTGATTTTCACTGAAGAAATTAAGTCACAGATAAAGTTGTGTGCCTGTTAGCAAAGAGAGCTCTGAATGCCCAGGTTCTTATTCCTACTATAAATATCACAGTACGTATATAATTGTCCACTGCTTTGGTTGATTATTCGTTCTTTACACAACTGAGTTTTTATATTTGAAAAAGAAACCTGGAAAATCACTGTCAGGACATATACTTCCATAGGGACCAGTGAGCAAGGCTTGGAGATAGGAGAGATGGGAGGAAATTGATGGCACTGGCCCCAAAAAGATAATCAACATCACCCAGATTGTTGAAGAGGCCCTAAGCAATGAGAGGCGAAAATATGCTTAGGAAAAATAGGTGATGCCAGGAGAAAAAGGAGGATCCAGGAAAGAGCTAGAAGAATTTATAAGTAGAAAGAGCCCTGCGGCAGCCACAGGAGCATAGGGAGGTAGACAGAATTAAATGGTATTTTCCCCAAGAGCAGCATCAATGAGACCAAAACGTACCTTTTTTTTTTTTTTTTTTTTTATAAAACCACTTGTCAGAAAAGCCTTACAGCGGCTCCTGGGTGGCTCAGTCGGTTGAGCAGCCAACTTCGGCTCAGGTCACGATCTCGAGGTCCGTGAGTTCGAGCCCCGCGTCGGGCTCTGTGCTGACTGCTCAGAGCCTGGAGCCTGTTTCACATTCTGTGTCTCCCTCTCTCTCTGACCCTCCCCCGCTCATGCTCTGTCTCTCTCTGTCTCAAAAATAAATAAACGTTAAAAAAAAAATTAAAAAAAAAAAAGAAAAGCCTTACAAAGACATCTCCAAATGTTCTCCCTTTTCGAAATTCAATCGAGCCTGAAGGATTTGTGCTGTCCACTCCCACCTCCTCCTTGCCAATTCACCCTCCTGCTAAGCCACCTTCCCTGCACTAACTGTCCTGTGGGATGAGCCCACGTTCTGGGCCTCTCCACAGGAAATGCAGTGTTCGGTCTTCACAAGTCCCATGGTGGTGCCTAGAGCTGCCTGAGTCAACGCCTTCCACCCATCCCCTGCAACTGTAAGAAGGAGAATATCTTCCCAAAGTAACCACTCCGCCCACACATTTGTTTCAACAACGTGTCTGACAATGGGTAGGGCACAGGGAGAGAGGGCCGGAGCAGGGAATCAGGTCAATGTAATATATAATCCCAACTGTAATCATTTCAAGGAAACTACAATCTAGTTTCAGAGGGAAAAATAAGACATACTGGAGGCCATCAATCCCTAATGTCGTTCCTGAGTGAAAAGCACAGTATGAATTCACATAATTTTGGTGACTATGAGCTGTTATAAGAGGGGAAGTTTTCCTGGAACATATGGGAATGAAGAGAGCCCATGAAATATGGGACAGATTATTTGGAGGACAGAAAACGGGAGAGCATTCAAGAGAGACAAAGGTCATGAGTAAAGATGTGCTAGTGGGAAAAAGCTTGGATTACATGAAGTACAGAGAGTAGAGAGGCCTGCCTAGAACAGGGAGACAGTGCTGGGAAATAATGGGATATAAAACTGGATAAATGAAGGGTAGGACTAGATTGTAGATTAAATCGCCCAGGTGTCTGCTAAAATCCAGCCAGAAAAGGAAGAGTCATCCCATAATTCTGTGAGTTCGGCCTGCACCATGGTTTCCTCTGAGCTATTTCCTATCATTTGGGATTGCATGTGAGTCGGCACTCACCTTCTCACCAGAAGGGACCTTGCACCATAAAAAAAAGCAGCTTTCTTCAGTGATGGTTTTACTTAATTAATGAAAGCTTTCCCCTAAGAAAGCTCTCTTAGACTTACTCTTCCCTATTGGATACGAATTATTCCTTGTTCTAGAAATTCTTTTTTCTTTTTTTTTTTTTTTTTTTTTAATTTTTTTTTTCAACGTTTTTTATTTATTTTTGGGACAGAGAGAGACAGAGCATGAACGGGGGAGGGGCAGAGAGAGAGGGAGACACAGAATTGGAAACAGGCTCCAGGCTCTGAGCCATCAGCCCAGAGCCTGACGCGGGGCTCGAACTCACGGTCCGCGAGATCGTGACCTGGCTGAAGTCAGACGCTTAACCGACTGCGCCACCCAGGCGCCCCTGAAATTCTTTTTTCTTTATAATGCTGTACAGACAGGGAGTTTTCCTTGAGCAGATTTTGGGGGGCAGTGGTGGAGGTTGTTTTTTTAAACTAGTTTATAAAAAGACAGATATGCTTTAGCCCAATTTTGTGTTTCTGCTTATTAAAAGTTTTCTGTAGGCATAGTTTTGTTCCTAAGTCTTGCTTTAAAGCGCCTTTTTTTTCCCCCCAACTTCATTTGAATCTTTCTAAAGTTCTTATTCATTAATTGAGGATTTTCAGGCCTGTGATGTTTTGGTCTGAGGAGGTTCAAGTATAATCAGATTAAGTCTGATTGCATTTTCACTGAAAATGGAGCCGATTCCCTAGTCCAACAGCACTGAAAAGGAGTCTTTGGGGCAATATATTGATGCTGTTATTTTTTTCATTGTCTTTAAGTATATAAAATCAAGAAATACATTTACTCACCTAAAGCACTGCCTCACTGAGCAGATCCACAGAAGATGCACGCTATACCTAGCAGTAGGTGGACTGAACATTTTTGCGACTAAGGCAATCCATTTTTAAAGATAAGGAAGCCGGAAGACTGAAAGTGACCCATTCACTGCCCACGGGGAGTCAGCAGCCGAGTGCACGGGAAACCCCCCTGCTCAGGCCTCAGGTGACCAGGATTCTTCTGCTACCTGTTGTGCCTTCTCTCAGAGTGACCAAAAGTACCCAGCGCGCGATGCCTCATTGAATCCTAACCACTGGTAGTGGTGTAATTTCCAATTCACAGATACAAAAACTAAGGCCTAAACAAATTAATGAATCATTAACTAAAGAGGAGTCATGCAGTTTCCTAAACCCAAAGCCTCATCTTTCTCTCTAATACACAATCTTATTTCCTTTCCTAATCTATAAAATCTAAACACTTAAGAGACTGTTTTCGAGCAGACTGCCCTACCTGAAAATTTTAGAAATGTTAATATTTCTTAATCATAAAATGAGTGTTAAAATAAGGACCATTACAAATGATTTACAAACACACAAGTTTTTCATGAAACCAGTTATACCCAGGGAACTCTGGAATCTTTTGAAGAATAGTTCTTGGGGAGCAAATGAGGAAAGAGACTATAAATCTGCTCTGTGCCCCCAGTAGGATCCGGTATCTATTTATTTTTGCCATTAAGTCCTGTGGATGCTAAAGATATTAACAGCTGGCAGTATGTAAATTATACTAATTTGCTGCTTCTTGAGGTGAAAGGTTGTGTGCATTTGGGCCGATATAGCTCCATTGCCACTTAATCACCATTATAAATGCTCTTGAATTACAGAAACCAACATAAGCACCTTGAATTAAATATTTATTTGCAAACTTTAAGTAATAGCAGAGAGCTTCACATTCAACCTGGTGGGGTGAGCTGAAGAGGTACAGGTTCTGTAGAACTGTGTCTAATTTGTCCTCTGCCTTGAGACAGAAATGGTGGTGTATTTCACAGAATCCCTGCCATGGCTGGGGACTACAGGCCACTGCTCCTTGGAGCGAGAAAATGTGCACCTTTGTAAAGAGGCATTCTGCCATGTGAAGAACCCGGATGCATTATGAGAACCATGAAGGTGCATATACATGAGGGCAAAACGTCTGAGTGGCTACCTGTTAGGAGAAAATACTCTGTGAGAGAAGCGTAGGCTGTGTGTTACATACTGACTTACAGAACGCAGTTGACCAGAGCAGGACATCCCAAGGACACCAGCCTTGGTTCAATTCTCTTTTAAGGATTTGTTCACTGATTTATTCATTCCCGGGAACACAGATTGGAATCAGAATCACAAGTTGCTACTACCGTTTTAGTTCCAAGCGTGAGCCAGATTGGGCTTAATGCATGGATCTAGATAGAGCTTTCCTCTCTGCCTGGCGAACATACCGATTATCACCTGGATAGATCACGAGCCGCTCACCGTTTGTGTTGAGGGGTCTGTTTTTGCATTTGTTTTGCATTCGTGTCACATTTATTTATTTTATACCATTTAATTTATCGGGTTGGCTCAAAAAAATTTGAGCACAGGGGCGCCTGGGTGGCGCAGTCGGTTAAGCGTCCGACTTCAGCCAGGTCACGATCTCGCGGTATGTGAGTTCGAGCCCCGCGTCGGGCTCTGGGCTGATGGCTCGGAGCCTGGAGCCTGTTTCCGATTCTGTGTCTCCCTCTCTCTCTGACCCTCCCCCGTTCATGCTCTGTCTCTCTCTGTCCCAAAAATAAATAAAAAACGTTGGAAAAAAAAAATTAAAAAAAAAAAAATTTGAGCACATATGATATGTCATGACCCTTGAAGTTGACAGAGGAGAGAAAGACAATATATTCTGTTTGCATATACTTTTCCAAATATAGAACGGTATTGATCTTGAAATTATACATTAAAGCAGAAGTATAGTATGCCATGAATTGTAGACATCCATGGCAGAGAATATGCCAATTAGAATTTTTCTATCCAAAATAAAAGTGTGTTCTTACAAATAAAAGTAGTTAGATTTTGTAACATTTTGTACATATACAACTCTGCCTTCCTTGATTTTCTAGTGATGGTGTTGGATAACCTTTTTGCATCAGACTTTTTATATGGGTGGTAATGTTGCCATTGCAATGAGACAGCTTAAGTGCATTTCAGGGACTAGTGTTTCACCATCTTCATCGACTGGCATTTATTGAATTCAGGGACTATAAATAATGCTTTATATATAGTGAAATATGTGGGCATGTTTTCATATAAATAATGTTGAGGCCATTTTTATATCTACAAAAAATAAGAACTCCCATAAAATAGTTTTGAAACTTAGTGTCTCAGAAGCAGTGTAAAAACAACTCTCCAGTTCTCCCATGCTTGTGGGAACCTTAAATCCTTAGGCAATAGGTGAAATGTGAAAGGTTACCTTACTCTGCTGCTAAATGTTCCGCAGTGTCTTAAAAACATTATGGACTCCTTCCTTCATTCAGAGGCAAGGGGACCAACGTGTTTTGAGAACCAAGTATAAATGTTGTGGCATCCAGAAGGATTAGCTGCTTTTACTTGGAAGTTAGCAAATGGATGTATAATTTTTAATTATGCATAAATTTCAAACTTTCTATCAAAGTCAAATTGTGCTGATGTTAGTCAAACCTAATCTAGGCATTGATTCAAGAACCTGCTGATGGAGTTGAAAATACATGGAAACTTGTTAACAAGAAGTACAATTATCTACATCTCAGCAGATAATGCCGTGTAATATGCTGAGCTCAGGCAGCCCAGAGCCAATGAAGATCTTTTTCTTTTCCCAACCGTTAATATTTACAGTTGGAAGCAATACATGGCTGCAATCTAAGTGCTGCCCCTAAAAGGGAGTTGTTGGCTTGATACCTTGATTCCTGACCCTGTGAAGCACTGAAACAGCTACCTTCTTAATCATCGCCTGATAACATTGTGTTGGAACTGGAGGGTAGCACATGGCTGTTTTATACAGGCCGCAACCCTGGGAGATTTTCTGTATTGTTTCGTTAGTTTACTTCTTCATGGACATGCTGGGGTGTTAAAAGCATAGGACTGAGAGTTGTGAATTATGGGTCCTTTTCTTTGTTCTCCTGCTGATTTTTTCAGGGTCTGTGCAGGCACTGTTTATAGATACAGCTTACCTCCCAGACACCTACTGTGTGCTAGGCCCCTTCCTAGAGCTCACAAACAAAGTCCTCCACCTGTTGAGGCTTATTTTCACATGCAAAGTCTTCAAAGAAAAACAAAATTAAACTTTGAAAAGCAGGGGCGCATGGCTGCTTATATATGCATTATACATAGTAAGAGACCTGGAAGATAAAATAACCATTATTATTCTACTCTCTGTGTGTAAATATGCCAACTAAAGGTACCACAGTGGAAATTGAGGGTAGATTGGAGGTTGCATCTGTACAGCACTCGACCTAGGATGCATCTGTGCATCCCTGAACAAGGTCTGACAGTTTGGATGCCAGGTCCGCTGCTTGCTAGCTGTGTGACTTTGGACAAATTGCTTAAATCATCTTTTGAATGAGGGAAATCATCGGGGCACCTGGGTGGCTCAGTCGGTTGAGTGTCCGGCTTCGGTTCAGGTCATGATCCCATGGTTCGTGAGTTTGAGCCCCACGTCGGGCTCTGTGCTGACAGCTCAGAGCCTGGAGCCTGCTTCAGATTCTGCGTCTCCCTCTCTCTCTGCCCCTCCCCTGTTCATGCGTTGTCTCTCTCTCTCAGAAATAAATATTAAAAAATTTAAATAAGGGAAATCATCTCGGCATTGTTAGGTTTCTGTGAAGATTTAAGATGAGATGCATGTAAAATGCCAGGAACATATTAAATCCTCTGATTTTAATTACTTTTCCTTCCCCCTCACCCTCCCCCCCCCCCCCTCCATGTACCACATTCTAGATCCCAAGTATTTTATAGGTAATCCCATTGTGGAAAATGAACTAGGTATTGAGAAGATCGATTGCTCGGGTGGAACGCACAAATAATCCAAGACCTGGTTGCTATCCACGCGGTAGAATTATGTATTTATTCTAGGTTCCTGGAACTAGGAAAAGAGCCCTAAAAAATAGTAGCAAACAAATGTCAGTAAAAGATACAATGAAACCATTTGATAGAGGACCGACTTCTATGACCCACTTAAGAATAAAGACACCTTCTAACATGGAGGTGGCTTGTCTTCGGGTCTCCCACATGAGGAGGAGTGCTTGCTGAGTGGAGCTATGTTGTGACTCCTTTTCTCTTCCCCAACTTGTGGCTGCTCCTCCTCGTGTTGTTAAATCGCAGCAGATGGCTTCCTTTTACACCGGGCGCTGTCAGTGGAATGTAAATGCGTCTCCTTACAACACTGAAAATACCGAGGCTGTGTGTTTAATCTGTGCTGTGCAAGCAGAATGACCCAGAAAAGAACATGAGTACTGAGCACGTTTGGAGAATTGGCATCCGTCCTTGTAAACAGAATTGGGGAGGGTTCTTCAAGCCTAGTGACTAATCACGGTTTTCTTCCTGAGGCTCTTCACACAGTCACATCCCTGAGGACAACTAATCTAAATGGTAGATTGAATAGAAAAGTTACAGACCCAAGGGAAATATTTTTTTTTTTTTTGTAAAGGGGGAGAGAGGTGCTATTCTGGGGTATGGGAAAAAGAAGAAAGAGATGTACTGCATCACAAGGTTGAAGAAGCTTCATTTATAGTTTGAATTCTCAGTTCTAAGTCTCTTTGGGAGTTTAGAAAACAAAATTTCCCTTTGATTCAGATTATTTGAGTTAATAAGAGGAATATTCTTTTAGCAATTACTTCAAAACCCAGGGAAAAAAATGTATGTAATTCCAGTGTCCATATGTCACAGAATGTGAGAAAAATGCAGTAATCTGCAAAGATTATCCTGGAAAAAAAACCTTTACAGTTTTAGAATATTAATAGCAAATTATGGAAGTAAAATATAATCAAACGCTTTAACTGGGTTATGGTTATGTCATTTCTTCTTAAAGAGGCCTATGAACTGGGTAGGACACAGAAAATCTGATCTTTTTTTACTAAAATACTAAAAAAAAATCACTAAAAATCAGTCAGTGGCAAAAGGAGAAGAATCTTCATGTGATTTGTCGTTTGAACCTTTTGTAGGAAAGGAACAGAATACTTCTAAGTCCTGTCTTTTCTCGGCAAGGATCTCCTAAACTATTATTTCAAAAGATAATGCAGACATTATTAATATTGTAATTATGTATATACTTAGAGATCCAAAGACATAATATAACCATCTCAGCTACATTGTCTGATCTAATTTTATAATAAGCTGTTAAATTCTGTGCTAAATTTACACCTGGAGATAGGGTAATTTTAGTTTGGCGATATTTTTAAACTAATAGGAAAATGGCGTTAGACCTTATTTCTGTCCCACCAAAAAAGATTGCTTTATATTCCTCATACTAATGTAAACATATCCTTTTCCCCAGTTGTGTTCTTGGACATTTAGGTGAACTGTTAACAAAGTGAAACATAAGGTTTTTCTCTCTCTGTGTGTGTGTGTGTGTGTGTGTGTGTGTGTGTTTTAATCTTGCCAATTTAAAAACCTATAGACTTTTACCAAATGGCTTATTTGGAATTTGAAAGCCTGACTCCTGAAAGGATTCTTTATTTCTGAAACTAAATAACTGTTTTAACATACATCCTCACACTGTGAAGATTCCTATCTTTGCTGGTTGTAAGATACCTTGGTGTTTTAAGTTGCCACCAGCTCATAAATTTTAGTAATGTTCACTTGGGATCTGACCAATCTCGGTTTTGCAGGATCTGTCTCTATTTAGACATACCAAGTCTCAAACTATTTTGGACAGAGAAGGCCGTGCAGTGAAAGGACTCCCATTAAAGCATGCTCTGTGTTTTTCATCTTACACAAGACAGACTTTGAAACTGAAAGTCCAATAATTTGATGTAAACAGACAATGACAATCGAAATTGCTACTTCTGAGATTATTTAAGAGAAGGTGCAGGGTGTAGACATCCATCAATGAAACACTGGAAGAAAGGGTTTTTATTTCTGCGTTTGCTTTTTAAAATAAGAATAGAGTAAATGGCACAATAGATTATATAAACAAGGACCTCAATGACAAGCTGTCCAAGTTAAAGTAATATATTTTCCATGGGTGACTTCAAGCCACACTTTATCACCTACACGAGGGGAAGCCAATTTTAGTTTGGTCAATAAAATACAACCTCCAGAGTCGGGCCTGGGACACAGCTGACAGTGTGGCAGAGCCTGGTGATTTGGCATCCACTTCTGCCGGGACACAGCAGGAGCTGGCCCGGCTGCCCATCTGGGGGATGTCGGACATTTCGGTTCTATTTGACTAATAAACACTCGTGCAGGTATGTCAGGAGGGATGGTGCAGCCGGGCCTTCCTGCTCTGCTAATTCGGTGCAGGTCCGAGGTGTAAGTGGAACTAGGTATTCCAAAGCTGGATTTACTGCAGTCTCACAACTGTTGAAAATTAAACTACATGTGCTGCCAGTTAGGGGTGACTGGGGCATCTCATTATAGGAGGCGATTTTTTTTTCCTGAGGCTGGAATCTTTGCTGAATTACTGAGGGACTTACTTGAATGTAGACTTGGGCCAAATAATTTTCTGATAAGTTGGCCATAAATCCTCAGTAAAATAAGCTTGGTGTTCTCAGCATATCTGTTGGCTTTTTGATCATTTTTATGGCTTTCCTTTTGCTGGTCAAATTATCCTTATATGCTCCTACAGCTCCTATGACATGGATTAAGTCAACACAAACCAATAGGCCTTCATTACTTTGGCAACTGGTTTTGATTTGGGGGCTATAAATACGATGACACGGACTCGATTACCTTTGCCAACAGGGGATGTGATAAGCCAGAAGGATGTCAGGGATTCGGCACTCTTTTTCCTGCATAATGTGAATGTGAGTGAATTAATAGCAGCTTTCTGACCAACTGAAGACAGTTGGAAAGAAGGAAGAACTCTGAGAGAGAAAAGAGCCAAAATACAGCTTTTAGGTCAGGAAGGAGGACGCCAGGGGATCGTGGGGAGGTTCCTGAACACCCACCGTGTGCCTGGCACTGTGCGAGGTACTGGAAGCAGGGCTAGGGCCAGATGTATGAGGAAACTAACATTTGATGTAATCCATGAATATCTTAGTGTCTAGTAGGGGAGATAAGACCATCACTGGGAGCAAGATTTACTGGGTAATAAATGCATAGAGAAGAGAGAGATCAACAAGATCTGGAACAGGAGAGGAAGGGACAGTGGAAGAAGCAAGATCTACAAATTTGGGGTTTGGAGGAATGACTTTAAAATATTCTTGTTCCGAGAGGGGTTTTTTTTTGGGAGGGAGGGGGTAGGAGAAAATCAGAAAAAAAATAGTATAATGAGCACATGTATACCCTTCACCCAGCTTCACCAGTTGTTGTTTTTTTTTTTAACATTTGGCTATCTTTGTTTACCTCTCTGTGTATACACACACATTTTTTTTTTTTTTTGTCTATTTAGAAAGTAGGTTGCAGACTTTAGAAAGATAGGTTGTAATACACTATCACTAAATATTTCGGCAACTATCTCCAAAGAAAAAGACTTCCTTCTACAACCACAATCCTGGTATCACATCCAAGAAAGTTATCATCCCATGTTCAGGTTTCTCCAATTGTCTCAATAAAGTCTTCTATAGACTTTTTTTTTTTTTTTTAATTCAGGACGCAAACAATTGCCTTTAGTTGCTAGTTGTCATGTCTTTTTAGTATCTTGGAGCCTCAAAAGTCCATCTGCCATTTAACTCATTTGCTATTCTCTTGCTTTTGAAATGACGTATAAAATCAATTAGCATATTTATCGATCACCTTCTAAAAACTATGCACGATCTGCTCTGTCTCTCTCTGTCTCTCAATAATAAATAAATGTTAAAAAATTAAAAATAAATAAATAAAAACTGCACGATGGCAGAGATGGGGTATAAAGAAACTGAAATATTTTTCTGCCTTACAAACCCCAGGTTGGTAAACGTCTCTTGGCATAAAAATAGAGAATTAGACATTTGAAGCTGATAGTTTTTAAAAATATGTATGTATTTTTGGGAGAGCGCAAGTGGGGGAGGGGCAGAGAGAGGGGGACAGAGGATCGGAAGTGGGCTTTGCACTGACAGGCAGACAGCAGCGAGCTTGATTGTGGGTTTCGAACTCACCAACCGTGAGATCATGCCTTGAGCCGAAGTTGGTCACTCAACCGATTGAGCCACCCAGGTGCCCCGAAGCTGATACATTTTTAATAAGGGGGTACAAGTCATATGTGCTAGGGAAGAACCAGCAGAGAAAATACATGACACTGCTAATGTGATTCTGGCTCCTAACTCCACAGAGGGAGAGGAAATACAGTTTCGTGGAATGGTGTGTAGGGGGGGTTCCATGCCCAGGTTGGGTAAAGACTTTCCTGACAAATGAGCTGCTACTCCTCATTCTATTTTGCTCCCATGTGTGGCTCTGCATAAGCACTTAGCCCTCCCTAAATCTCCCCAGGGAAGCAGGAAATGTCCTAGCTCCCCAGCCATGCTTCTTGTTCTCCCTACCACTGGATCATGGCGTTTCCTTCTGCCTTAAACACTTTCTTTACCTTATTCTCCCGTTGACTTCCTTTGAGAAACTTGAGGGACATCATGGAGTCTACTTCCTTCCCCGTTTTCTTTTCCCTGTACTCACCTCTAACATAACACCTCTCTTATGGAACTGTGGTTGCTTATATAGCTACCCCAAGCCCCAGGCACTACCACTAAATAGTGGGTTTTTAAAGACAATAACTACGCCTTTGAATCCCTTATGTCCAGGACCTAAGGTCCTGAAACTTTGAAAGCATTCAGTAAAACTTATTTGAGTGAGTGAATGAATGCATGAAAAAATGAGGGAATGAATTTCACTACCAGTAAACTTTCTGGGCTGTTATATAGAACTCTTCCTATGACTGACTGAAAAGAATTTAATAATGCGTTAAACAGAGCAATAAGCATTACAAGTGTGGGAGTCAGTAACAATTGATCAGCCCCTTTGTGCAAAGCATTGTACTTTGTATTATTGAAAAGTTGCAGAGGAAATAGATTCTCATTCCTTACAGTCCTAAGGGGAGGTGTGGAATGTGGCCTAACCCACCACGAGCGATAGCACATTCAAGTGCTACATGCCGTGTGGGCCCAGGTACAGCTCTCCTCACATGTATGGTGAGCCTGGGTGTTGCTATGTAAGAGACTCTGGGAGTAGAGACACATGGGCTTCCTGGGGAGGCTTTGCAACTCGCAGAGAAAGTTCCAGTGGTGTTCTAAAAAGAGAAGTGGGGGGCACCGGGGTGGCTCAGTCAGTTGAGCATCCGACTCTTGATTGTGGCTCAGGTCATGATCTCACTGTGTGGTTCTTGAGACCGAGCCCAGCCTCGGGCTCCTCGCTGACAGCATGGAGCCCGTTTGGAATTCTCCCCCTCTCTCTGCCCCTCCCCCGCTCGTGCACCCGCTCGCTCTCTCACTCTCTCTTTCTCAAAATAAATAAGTAAACTTTGAAAGTAAGTGAATAAAATAAAAAGAGAAGTGGGATTGGATAGATGGCACGCCTCAACATGAAGATGCGGCATTGGCAGGAGCAGACGATTCCTAGTTGCGAAGGGGTAGAGAGCGTTGCTGGGCAGAATGCAGGGTGCTAGTTAGGCTGTAACTGATGATGTCCTTCACGAGGAGACAGGGGAAGTTAATAAAGGACTTTGACTTAAAACTTAGCCACTTAGGCTTGACACTGGCTAGGTTTGCTGCAGTAAACTTCCATCGGTTTCCAAGGCAGCTAAGCAAGGTGATTGATTGATTGATTGATTATTTATTGTTTATAGGGCTGGCTGGATGATGTAGATTGTAGGTGGGGGGGGGGGAACGCCATGGCTAGAGGACAGTTTAATTGCCCAGGTAAAAGAAAATTAGGGTATTAACCAAGCTGTGACTGGGGATGCAGAAAAGAGAAATAGAGCAGTAGGGGACTTGGTTCTGAGCAGGTCTGGGTGTGGACTGACGCAGCACTCAAGTGCATCGGGACTGAAAAACTGTAAATGTTAGCAGCTCATGACACTGTGTGATTTACATGCTGAGTCTGTAGTTAACAGCCACTGCTTTCTGGAATGAAGAAAGAGAAGAAAAAGGGAAGGCGAATGTGACTGTCCACTCAGTTTGACTGAGACCAAAAATAGGCCAGGATAAAGTCCAGTGGTTCACGTGACAGAGACAAAAAGAACGTTTCATGTGTCCAAAAGGATGACTGGCTGCTGGTTGGATTTTTATTTTAAATCCTCTGTAACGGCCCCTGCTTGTGCCCCCAGATGATAATTTCATCCTGGCTCTAAGAGGCAGGAAAAGGTAAAAACATTATTTGTGGCTAATTTCACAAAAAGGAATGGTGTCCAATATCTGGCTTCATGCCCACCTGGCTCCTGGGTTCTGTCACTCCTTATCTGCCCCACCAGTGTTGGCCACTAGCACCCCAGGGATGGTACCTACCCTCTAGCGGGAGTGTGAGAGCGGGCCCCTTCAGTTCCTCAGTCAGACACATGCTAAGGTTTGCATTTGGTAAGAACCCCAAGAGGGAGAAGTTCTGTGCAGACGAAATCTCCAGCTCACTGCATGCAGCTGGACAAGCTCTTCAGCTTTTAACTCCCTTCTGTCAAATGGCACTCATTGCAGTGTCTCTGTGGGACACACTCTGCTCCAGGCACTAGGGAGACAGATGGGAGCAAAGAAGACAAGCACGTGCACCTTGATGGAGCTTCCACTCTAGTGAGGGAGACACGCATGAACTACCTAGATGTCACAAGGCATTATGTGATGGAGAGAAATAAAGCCGATTGCAAATAGAGGGTGATGGGGAAGGCCTCCCTGAGAAAGTGACGGGAAATGATCATCTCCTCCCACCCACACACACACAAGTTGGGCTGTTAAGAGAATTAAAATGGTTTCTGTGTGCACATCTGGGAAACCCCTGACCCAGGGCCGGCAGAAATGGTAGCTGTTATCTGTAAACAATAAACTTACAAAAAAACACAATAAAACCTTGACTTTGGGCTGTTGGGATTTAGTTCTTGTATGAGACAGAGAGAGAGAGAGAGAGAGAGAGGGAGGGAGAGAGAAGTGTTATTCTTAAAGCCTGTGTTCCTAGAAAAACAATTCTATTACTTATGCCACCCGCATAAGGAGAGAAAAATACGAAAGCAATGTCTCCAAACTTACAACTGCCTCTCTGCCCCTGCCTAAAATCTGACGTCTTAAGCAAGAAAGAGGTTTGAGACATCAGAGCAAGAATTAGAGACCCCGTGCCTCAACCCGCAGGGCCAGAGTTTCATCCACCTGTGTATTTCTCACCGGCATTGTGTTTGTACAGAGTACGTGCTTGATAATTATTTGTTGAATGCAGGAACAAATGTGTCCTTTTGTGATCAATGTCACAGCGCATTTCACAGCTCAGAAAAATTGAGCTCTTTCTCTAAAGGTCCACAGGAGGACCCGTGCCGTGTTTGGGCTAAGGCATAAAAGACGTTGATGGTTTCAGGTAGAGCTAGAATATCAAACGTGCAGCCTTATGCTGGATCCAGTTCCGGTTTCTCATTTATCTCCCCTGTATCCACACCGAATTTCCACAGTAGCTACTCCAGACTTTTCAACGGACTGGGTATGGAAATCACTTGGGAAGGTTCCCAGGATAGCACCTTCCAGTGCTGTGGTTGGCTGAACTCTCCTCTCAGCCTGGTTTTTCCATCCCCAGACTCTGGTGACGCCTCCAATCAGTATGGTCCAAAAGGAGTGTGATTACTTGCTGAGAATTAATGAGAAAGACCTTATACAGGATTCCTTTCTCTAGTGAGGGGCTTCACACGCCAAGGGCAATCTTCCACAGTCCTTGGAGGGAGCTGGGGCTCACCATTGTTCTGTCCCCAGCAATCCCAGGGAGAACATGAGTGTTTCTGGGAGCAGCAGAGCAGAGGAGACAGGGCAATGCCAAGGGGAAAAAATGCTACTCGGCTTGCAGTTTGGACACTCTGCCCCTCCTCGGTGCCCTGCCACCTGCCTGCTTGCCACTTTGAGGGAAAGGCCAGTCACTCTGTGATGTCTACACTTTCTTCAATCACTAAGCCTTTTATTCAGGGAAAGGAGCGTCTGACTGAATCACCCCCTCATTGTTCCAGGACACTTTCTAAGTCCTCTCTTGGCTTTTCCAGGACCCTATTTCCCCCCTTACAACTGTAAAGTGGACAGTGCGTGTATTTATGGTTGAAAATTGGCTGCTGTAGCAAGTTTAATTTTAAAAACAGAGTTCTGGCATATATTCAATATTACTATGGACATGACTGTTTCTAGCATTTCCCTGATAAGTGATAAAGTTCAAGGACTCAAGTCTGTGTGGGAGGTTTCTCACATCCACCAAATTGAAGACCTACTTGTTGCAATAATATTTAATAGGAACTGCTCTCCTCAGTCTTACATATGGAATGTTCTTCTCTCTCTCTCTCTCTCTCTTTTGTGTGTGTGTGAATTTGTGGGATGAGAGTTAAAGACATGTCCTCACTTTGCTTTGGCTATATAGATAGGAGATAACTATTATAACTGGCTTTAAAAAAAAACACATCTTTAAAGTAATTTTTACATTAATCACAGATTCTCATAATACTACATAATGGTCTTACTTGGCTACTCATGTAACACACACCACAAACCAGTTTCAAAAACTCACATATTGAAGCTGGAATGTAACCCATGATCCAACAGGCACGTTCAAACATTTTAATTTCCTATCTTAAATTGTCTCCATGTATGTTTACATAATCTATATAATCGAGTTCCAGAAAGGATTTGAAGCAGTTCGCACCCCTCTAGTGTTTTCCAGGAGCCAGTTTTAAGCCGCAAGCATCACCACTGTTTAACCACAAACCTACTTTTGCTGATTTTTATGAAACCCAGGCCTGAGAGAAAGAAGTTCGAACAGGTGGTAACTGTCACATCGGTCCTTGACTGTCCTCACTTGAAGTCAAAGCTTTAATGTTTTCGCTTGGAAATGTGAGGTTGAGTTTCTCTGGGAAATTCTAGAATGCTTCATCTTTTTCCCAGGCTCCTTCCAATGTGTGTATTGTTCTCACATTCTTCCAAATGCTCTCACCAGCCCTAAATATTGTGACAGGCAGATCCTGAGGCTGAGGACAGAAATGGTCTCATTTCTTACTCTTTCCAGGCAGGCCAGCTCATTTTGTGTTTTCAAAATTAGGTGAGCTGTTCAGCAGTCAATCAGTGAGGGCCCAGTGGATCCCGATGGGCCAGATCGCACAGCCTTCTGCCGGCTCCCCATCAGCACCCCGGAGCTCGGCCTGGGTGCTGACATTTCACAACGGTTTGTGGACGGGAGGAGTCCTAAAACCCGAGCAGGACCAGGAAAACCAGCCTGGGAAGGGTCACTCTGGGTAATAATAAATAAGATTCCCCACAAAGAATGAGTTCTCCTTCTGTGTCCACGCCCTGTGAGCCGCCCTCTGCGTGCCTGAATGCTACAGTACAAAACAATTCGGAGACCTGGTAATTCCTGTCCCCACTCTACAGGTGGGGACACTTAGCATGTAGATGTATGCCACACCAGTGGCCACACTGCATTTAAACCCATTTTGGTTTGTTAACAAGTTCCTGTTGTGTCTGGTCTTACTTCAGAAGAAACACAGTATTAAATTCCTTTTCAAGAATTAAAAAAAAACACACACAAAAGCCAAAAACGTATGGTTCCAGCATATTCCAGCATACTCTCCAGTGGGAAGAATCAAAATAAGGTTTGGCAGTTTCACCTTAGAATTCCAGAGTGTCACCTTGCCTTGGGTCATATGTAGGCCACAACCAGTCAGTGTTTCAGAATGAATCCTCTTTGGGGGAAGAAAAAGAAAAAAAAAAAAAGAACACTTCTTTATTTGATTCTGCAAATACAGAATGTAAAGTAATTCCAGTTTAAATTATCGCATATAAAATATACATTTAAAAAGGACATTAATATGATCACTGAATACAGATTGCATCATGTCATTAACCAAAGAACCTTCCATGAAATGTGTAATTAATTAGGGGTAGGTCTTTTCAGAACAAGGTTTTTCACAGGTGCGGTGTGAGAGCACAGCCCACCGGGGCAGGTCTGGCCTGACATCCGTGCTGCTTTTCAGGACAGGCCGGCACCTGGAGGCCCCCGTCAGCTCGTGTGTCAGTCACAGCAGCCTCAGTTATCAAAAGATCCGTTGCAGGGCTGTATATTTTAAGCACAGTTGAAGAATAGCTGGGCAAAAAAGGGCCTTTCAACCATGGGAATTCAAAAGCAAAGGGCCCTCAAGAGGCAATTTCAAAACCCTACTCATTCAGCTTTATTCCAAAGCTTAATGACATGCTCTATTTGATATAGTTAGGCGAACTGTTTCATCAAAACCTTTATCCGGAGCTTGGAATTGCAATATTAGGTTTGTAGGTTGGCTCCCTTGGCCATACTGCAAGGTACTGCGGAGTGCTGGTTTACCTTTGACAAGTACATAGAACCGGCGAGGTTGATAAATGACATAGGAAAGGCCACTCTTATTTTTATGTGTTGAGAACTTACCATAGGCCATGCTTTGTGTCTTTCGCATTCAGCTTCTTTCCTTATTCCCACCCTTTGACATATAATCTCCAATTTTATAGGTGGTGCAGATGAGTCTCTGAGAGGCGAAGTGACTGGCGAGTGTTCACACACACTGAGCCTTAAGCGCGGGACATGCCTCTCTAAGCTGGAGCCTTAACCATGCGTCCCGTAGCAGGTGGTGACAGGCATCTCAAGCCTTGAATTTGTGCTTGCGTTCTTACATTTCTGAGAACAGTGAAGCCACTGTGGACAAGGGTCTTTGCTTCCTTGTGGGTCACAAGGTATGTGAGGTAGATCAGCCCTCTGGTTCAGCCAGAACTGTGGTTCTCACAAGGCCTCAGGCTACGCCCCATAATTCCCTCCCCCTCTTTCCCTGCAAGGCAGCAGATGAGAGGATCTCGGTTGCTTTCGCTTCCCCAGTGTAATCAGACTTGGGGTGAATGAGAAGGGCCCAGAAAAGTTCATACAAGAGAAGCAAACCAAAAGCCTTGTCTCTTCTCTGCTTGGGTGTAGACACTCCCAACTCACTTGGGCAGGAGCGCAGTCATTTCCTCCTGAAGATGACACAATTTACCGGACAGATTAAGATTAAGCCAACATCTAGGAACAAGAGTGGACATTATCTCAAGTTTCCTACATAATACCAAGGGTTTTTGCTGGTTGGGTTCTGTCTTTCTCAGACTTTTGACCTTTCAAGGCCAAGTCTATGGCTCTAGTCATGTTTCCCAGCACATGGTTATCTTTGCAGACACAAGCTGTAAGGACTCACAAAAGGATGGCCACACAGTATGGCAGGAGAACTTGCCCTGTAGCGGAGGTAAACTATTTTGCTCAAAAACTAGGCTTCTGGGGGTGCTTGGGTGGCTCCGTCAGTTAAGCGTCACATCGGCTCAGGTCGTGATCTCCCAGTTTGTGGGTTCTATGCCCCATGTCGGGCTCTGTGCTGACAACTCGGAGCCTGGAGCCTGGAGCCTGCTTCGGATTCTGTGTCTCCCTCTCTTTCTGCCCCTCCCCCGCTCACACTCTGTCTCTCAAAAATAAATAAATGTTAAAAAAAGAATTTAAAAACAACCATAACAAAACTAGACGTCTGTGGTTTTGAATTCTCTTTAGACTTTACTCCTAAGCTCTTATAACCCAGAGTTTTTTCTGGAGCAATGTGAAAAGTGGAAAGAGGAGAGGGATTGTTTGTATCTGTTAGCACCACATGCCTGAATGTTTGCCAGGCACCAAAACTAGCTTTTTCAAACTGAACTCATAGTCTTCCTGCACAAAACTGTTCTCTCCTCCTGTGTACCCCGTCACAGTTGAGGATCTCCCATCCACGCAACCATCCAATGTGGAATCCTCAGCCATCCTTATCACTCCTCTGCTGCTGCCCGGCCTTGCACAATCTAAGAGGGAGCCACTCTACCTCGAAAGTCTCCCTCAACCATTCTTCTCCTTCAATTCTCATTCCGTTGGTAAATTTAGACCTAGGTCATGGCTTGTCGTGACTTATAAGATACACTCCTATTTTGTCTATCTCCATCTTCTCCCCCACCGTCACCGTGACCATCCATCACCCTGTAACCAGAACCAGATTAATAAAACACGGATCGGATCACATCATTCTACTGCTTAAACTCCTTCGGTGGCCCCCCACCCCCCACTGACAAGAAACTTAAGTTTCTTGTAAGATTAACCTACCTTATAGTTCTATCTCTTACCAACTTTAAAATCTTTTCCCAATTCAAACACACATTCTTGGACAATATCTTTGGTCACATGGGATTTCTTACCCTTGCCCCAAACTCTAAGGACTTTTATGTCCCTTTGCCCTTCTTATTTCAAATTGTTTTGTCCAAGCAGAATTTCCTGCTTCAAATATTTGAATACCTTCTCACCTTTCAAAGCATAATCACATGCTTCATTCCAATATTCCTCCAACTACACCCCAATAGAGTTCATTTATGACACTATCATAATCTGTATTTATATTGTATTATGAGCATTTGTTGAGCATTTGTGCATATGTGTGTGTGTGTGTGTGTGTGTGTCCCCTTGCCTTCTCCCATCACCAGAACCTGAGCTCCAGATCCCAAACTTCGAATTCTCTTTGTATTTTTATTTCCTAGCTCAATAAAAGGTTCACAGTAGATGGTCCATAAATATTGTTGAATGAACAAACGGGCTAGTGAACCCCATTTGAGCAGGAATGACATTCAGTACAGCTAAGACAACACTGTGAAGATGTACAATATTATATTAGTTGTATGATAGTTGAAACTCAGGCACAGTGAACCAAAAAAGGCTAAGAAGACTGAAGATATTTAAAATTCCCCAGGAGGTTCAAATAAACAAAGGCTCCATATATAACAGTAGCTTGGTCTGGTAACGGGGTGGGGGGTGGGGGGCAGTGGGTCACAGAGAAAGCTAAATGAAAAGCTAAACTTGTGTAACGCTGCTTTTACTGACAGGCATATTTCTTTGAAAATCAGTTAAAAAATTCATCTAGTGACTGCTTCCTACCTGTCATATTGCTCTGCAACTAAATCACAGCCTCGGGTTACCGACTGCTAAAAAGTGTTTGGCAAACACAGTGGAATGAACATTAAACACACCCCTGTGTACAAGTAACACCCCCAAGAGCCCCGGACCCAGCTCCTCCTGACAGGGCTCTACGCGCAGTTTTCTGTTTCTAGGTGTTTGGTTCCACATCGAGCTCATGTGTTTTTACAACCATTCAATTGTCACATCGAATCCAAATCAAAGTGACGACTGGTAACTGCCTGCAAGACTAGCACATCGCAGTTCCTCCTCTGTCTCGGGGTCTTTCCCATGAGACCCAACTGATTTAATTTGCTTCTTTTCCCCAAAAAGGCTGTGAAACAACTATTCCTTCGATCCAAAACCAGAGCTTCTGGCAAGGGAGGGAAGATACTATGAATGTTTGTATAGCTATAGAACGACTACAAATATACGTGTGGGTATCTTTTGCCTTTGATGTCCTACGAATGATCTCAGTCACAGACATTAAGAAGCAGAATAAATAGAGGAGGTATTTCATGCCACACTTTCTGACTCTAGACCTTAGGTGTTACATATATAGTCATTTTCACAGGACCTGGGAATAAGAAAATCTGACTTCCCTTTAGTACCTTGGTCTTTTTACAGAACTGAGTGGCACCAGCATTCTGGTTGGTTTTCATTCCAGGGTGGTTCCATCACTCTGAACACTTACCTCTTCTCTATCATTCACATCACAATTATTTCAATCCTTCCAGTTGGCAGATGACCTGGTCTCGGACATTTTCACCGCCGTCGGCTCAGTGACGTCAGCCTTGTTGTTGATCCTCTTTCTGGCGGTGGTCGCTTCCGTTATTGCCTCCAACAAAAGGGCAACTCAGGGAACCTACAGCCCCAGCCGTCAGGAAAAGGAAGGCTCTCGAGTGGAAATGTGGAGCATGATGCCACCCCCTGCAGTGGAGAGGCTGATTTAGGAGCATCTGTCTTCTCGAGAAAGAGATCTACACACTCGTGAACGTGATGACTGTATCTGAGCGTCTTTCCGACATACCTGAACATATCAATTTACAACTGGGGTCTCATTGAAACAGTGGGAAAGATTCCTCTGGCCTCCTTAAAGCCTTTCATGGTGGCTCAACCTGACATCATTGTTTTATTATATTAGCCAGTGACAGAGCAATGTTTTCGTGCCAGTGATCTCAGCCTCATAATTAGCAAAAGTTTCTTCCAGAGCAGTGTCTTCTGGGAAAAGCTCCAGTCAGTGTCTGGATAGTTAAGTGCCTATCACTTAAACTTTTTACCCCTTACATCCTGGGGACACCTTCCTTAGTTTGCTCATTAGCTGGAAACCGCATTTTTTTTAACACGAAAACTACAAAATACATTTGTCAATCTTCCTATCCTATGGTGAAAGATTTTAGTTGTATGTATACCTACGATGAGATGTATACTTTTCCCCTTTAATCATGGGTTCAAGAAAGCTATGGGAATAACCTATGTTTAAAAAGTGACCCAACATCAGCTAATAAAAATGGAAATGTGGCTAATCTCCTTTCTGAGTTGTTTGTTTGTTTTTTGGGTTGTTGTTGGTTTTTTTTTTTTTTTTTGCATTTTGTGATATACATGTGACACAAAGTAGCCTCAAGGTGCATTTGAAGAATCCTCTTGTGAATTAGATCTTTTAACTAGATCATATCAAGCATTACTTTTGAAGTCATGGCTCTCTATAAGGGATAGCTGAAGGTCAACACACTTCCCTAGACAGAAAACAAGAGGAAAACACGAATTCTCAAACCTAAAAGATCAAGCTTTTTCCTTCCAACTGTTCTTTGATAAGTCAGAGTCAGCGTCAAATAGTGACATTGTCTACAGGTAAGAAAGAACCCCAAAGTGAGGTGTATGCACTTTAAGGGGTACGTGTGTAAGACTATCTGTGGGATATGGAGGGAAAATACCAGGCCTTTTATTTCTCTATATATTTTTCCCCGACGATTTGGTTAGAATTTTATGTATGTTTTGAAATTAAAACATTAAAGTAGCATATAGATAACAGTTTGTATGTAGTAAAATAGCATATAAATAAAAGTTATAGTAAACATGTTTATTTCCATATATATATATTTATCTGGGGTATGGTATATGCTCAAAAAATTTAATAACATGAATACTTTAAAATCTGCTCTAGAGCAATCCATCCTTCTCAACCACTGAAGGGCATCATTCCAGAAATTGCCCCTCTCTCTTCCACGTCATGTTTTTCCACTGAGCTGGATCATTCCTGTAGCACCAAACATGCTGTCGTATTTCCTATTATATAAAATTCTCTCCTGCAGCCCACTTCAGTTACCATCCTATTCCTCCCCATTTCTTTTAGCAAAATATCCCCAAAAGAGTTTTCTATACTCTCTGCCTCTCCTTCCTTTCGCCTCATTCTCTCTTGAACTCAGACTAATTTGGCTTTTGCCTGCACCCCCCTCCACGAAATAGTTCACGTCAGGGGGGCCGCTGATGACGGCCACATCGCCAAATACGGTGGCCCCTCCTTAGTCCTCGCTCACCTGAGCTCTCAGCAGCCTTTGAAACAATTGTCATTGTCTTCAAGTACTTTCCACCCAACAAGACACCATTTCTTCTTGATTTGCCTCTTACCTCACTGTCCAGCTTTTCTCTGTCTTTTTTCTTTTCTTTTCTTTCTTTCTTTCTTTCTTTCTTTCTTTCTTTCTTTCTGAGAGAGAGAGAGCATGTGCCTGCTCTCAAGCAGGGAAGGGGAAGAGGGAGAGGGAGAGAGAGAATCTTAGGCAGGCTTGACATCCAGTGCAGAGCCTGATATGGGGCTTGATTCAGGACTCGATCTTATGACCGTGAGATCATGATCTGAGCTAAAACCAAGAGTCAGGCACTTAACCGACAGAGCCCCCAGGCACCCCTCTCTGTCTCTTTTGATCATTTCCCCTCATCTCCCTGACCTCTGCTTTATCACAACAAATCACATATTTTTTTGCTATTTCCCCTGACTAGAATTTAAATTACATGATGACAAAAAGTTTTGTTTTTTGTTTTTTTTTTTAATTTCACTGCAGCATACTCTACCTAGAACAGGCCTAGAACACCATAAATATTTTCTGCATAAATGAACAAATAATGAATGACTGGTGTACAAATTTGTACCTGGTACCAGAAAATCCCAGAGTGGCTCAGTCGGTTGAGCATCTGACTTTGGCTCAGGTCATGATCTCACAGCTCATGAGTTCAAGCCCGCGTCGGGCTGTGACAGCTCAGAGCCTGGAATCTGCTTCGGATTCTGTGTCTCCCTCTCTCTCTGTCCCTAACCCACTCACATTCTGTCTCTGTCTCTCTCGAAAATAAATAAACATTAAAGACAATTGAACAACTTCTTAATAGAGGTTTACATGGGAAGGATAAAAAGAGTTCTTGCTTAAAGGAAAAAAAAGTAGTTGAGTTTAAAAAACTACCAACTAAAAAAAAAAAAAAAAAATCAGAGTAGAAGTTGGTCCTATTGGGATTAACACAGGTAAGAAGAAAAAGATCACAGTCAATGGTAATATTTTAAGTTTAAAAAAGACGTCTAGTTAATCTGGCTATTCACCCTCTTACCGTGTCCAGTTTAGGGATTTGGGCAGGAAAACACATTCAAATATATGCATGAATGAATGCATGCAGGCATGAATAAGTGAATTTTTCCTTGTGGATGCTCCAAACACAGGAGGTAATTTACAGGCTGGCCCTGCAAGCCAAATCTCTACATCTTTGAACAAGCTTATGCAGGAATGCTTCAAAATTAGCCCCAAGGAGTATTTATTCTGAAGTATCTTTAACAAGATAAACCTCACCTTTAGTAGAAAAATCCAGCATCACCAGGGTTGGTGCAACTTTCGCTTGATACATATTTTTGCAGTTTGTGTTAACTTGTTTTCAAAGATGGCCCAAACCATTTCTCTAGCACTCAGGCTCATTCGCACTGCGACATTGCCAGCCCTCCCATCAGGAGGTGGAGTCTGTTTGACTTCCGCCTGCGTCAGGGCTGGAATGACCAAGAGAATGTCATGGAAATGGTGCCAGGTGCAAAAGGCTTGCAGCTTTTTTTCCTCCACTCCTGGATAGAATGAAAAAACCACGTGGAGAGAGAGGCCCAGCTGTGCCAGCCTTCCCGGCAGAGCCCGCTTGCAGCCACCGTGCCTGCTGGATGCAGCCACATAGTGACCCACATGAGACCAGAAAAAAAAAAAAAAAACACAAAGAAACACAAAACCCCAATCAATCCACAAGGAGAAATAATAAGTCATCGTTTGAAGCCACAAGGGTTTAGGGCGGTTTGTTATACAGCAACTGGTTCCAGAGATACAATTATTCACACCAAGGAGGTCAACTAAGGAATATGGCAATAGGCTGTACTTCTCTGATTCTCATTTCTTTCGTTCCAAAACTGTTGCCCTAGGAACGAATGAGTAGACTATGCAGTATTCATCTGCATAATAATTAGTACATTATTAATAAAATATGACAAATGTATGCCTGATTTCTCTCAGAGTGGAAAGTTAGGTGAGGATCCATTAAATGCAAGCACAGCTCTGGGTGGCGCTAACGGTCACGGTCCTTCCAGGGCAGCTGCTCACAGGCTTGGGACAGGGGTGGAAAGTGGACACAGTCGTCCTACTTCCTGCCCTGGGTGAACGCTGGCGGAAGGCAGCCGATGGATAAAGCACATCTGGTGTGTGTTTACGAGGAGTGATGGGAAGGCTCCTTCAAGCGGCCTCTCACAGGGCTCGTGTAGTCACAGTGAGTGCAAAGAGAAGCAGGAAGTGACAAATGATTGTAACTTAAATCAGCTGTCAAACCTGCCCCTATTCTACTTCCTAAAATAATCACCGCCTCACAGGTCCCCCGGGTAGCCATGATTATTACCATTACCCATTAGTATTAGTGGCAGTAATTGTAGAGGTAGAACTAGAAGACATCATTGTAATGATAATTTTGATTATTAGAATGATAATGAGGGATCCTAGAGGGAGCTCCAGCTAAGGGCCCAGGCTGTATTTCCCTTGCTGCACTACACGCAGCGTGTCTCATTGAAAACCTTACGACAGCTCTTTGAAAGAGAAACTTTCGTCCTCCTTTTAAGAGCCTCTAGAGACTAAGGTTTGAGTTTCTGACCTGCCCCATCCAAGTGATGCGACCTGCCCGGAAAATGGGAACAAAACACTTCTGTCTCTCCTAGGCATATTATAATGCTTATTAGTGTCGAACACTTAGCTGTAAGCACACAATGTGTAGCATTCATTATTAGCATTCAGATAAGATGTCAGGAGGGCTAGTGGCTAGCACAGGTAACAGTTTCTTCCACCTTCCACTCTATCTGCTAAGCAAACCATGCGAGTAACCACTCTTCTTCCCCTCCTTAACATCACCCTGTGATGTATTTGTAAAATAAGCAGGTTTTGTGCAGAGAGAGATTATTTTTTCACATCATTCCCATAAGTCACAATTGCCCCGTGATGGCTCTCCCAAAGAAATCACTTCGTCTGTTAAGACTGACATGAATTGTACATACTACTTATAGGCTCTCAATAAAATGTCAGAAAATAAATCAAAAGGTCTCAGGTTTCTCAGTCCCCCAAACAACTGACGATAAGAATAATTTTTTAAAAAAAGTTTTGCTTTAACAGACATGATTTTTCCCCCCAGGCTTTGAGGGATTACTTCTTAAACCTCTTTTGTTAAGAAATCACAATCATCTAGAACATCAAGAGCAAGAAAGATTGACCCATGTATTTTGATGTAAATCATCCTTTTAATGATGATTAGCTAGCCAGCTTCACCTGGTTTTATGCTCTATGGGGTTATGATTCAAACCTGGAAACTTTCCTTAATTCTGGAGTGAATATGACCTTTCACATTTCAATCTGCTTCCAGCAAAAGTGCAACTTTACTATTGTGCATTGCATCGAATAGCGCTGAAAAAATTCATGTTTCCAATTTAGGCCCATTCTTCTGTGATTTGGTCCCCAGGCTTCACTTTACATGGTTCCAGAAACCTGGGAACGACATCCATCAAATATATTTGGCAGCACTGGCCTAAGGAAAGCTGCTTTAAGAACCAGTCCCAGAGCCTTCTGATACGGTGGGTGACAAGGTGACAACATCCCCTTGAAAACTGCTCCCAAATCCATTGTCCAGCTCTAAGTGGAGCACCTCTTGGAGGTACTCATGGTTTGCAGGCTGAGGCCTCAAAATCAGAGCTCATTCGGGGCTGAAACAAAGCAAACCCTGAATGGAAACAAGTGTATGTTGTTAAAAGTCCCCAGAGTATAGGTGCTCGAGAACCCTTTTGTGACTCAGCCCTTTCTGTCATGGGTTTGAATATGTCAGTTCATAGGTCAATTCGTTCAGTAGCCTGCTCAGCATCCAAAAACCTTTTTCTGCTTGGGGCAGTTATCCACAAGGTAACTTCTGGGTTAGCTTCCCCATAACAGAGGTAATTCAGAAAACTTCCTTTACCAGCTCATTGCTCTCCATTTGAACAATTTGGGAATGCTTAATTTTGCAAAAGGATAAACAACTAAACACTAACCACCAAGAGTAGGTTTAATTTGATAACATTTTGTTGTACAGAAAATTCGGTTAAGCCTTACTCTTAAGGTTTTTCTGTTATGGAGATCTTAAAATTACTAGGTCCCTGAGGTCCAGAATACAGACATCTTCACAGGAACCCAGGATCAAATTCTCCTAAAAGTCTTTGTTACTTCTCTAACGCATTGGTATTTCATTTTCTGATAGACAGAAGGGAAGCCAGGAGGTCCTCTTGACTGATGATCAGAATAGTACGTGGATTTCAATCCAACTTCCCTCTCTGGCCAAGTACTAATGTAGTTCAAATATTGAATCTGTAGTAATAAGACTTAAGTGTCTCAAACTGAAGAGAAGTGAGGACAATCTAATAATTATAGCAACAAACTGCCATGTGAGTGTAAAATAGATTTAGCTATTTTTCCCCCATCAGTGTTGTGACCCACTAAACTTTCTTGTGTATCCGCATAATCGCCCTTTATGACCCATGGAAGGAAATCTAACTTTGTTCAATACTATTTACTTTTCAGCACAGATTATTCTATTCTGATTTAAAGTCTACCCCTTAATCAATTTCTGCTACCTCTTCCATCTAAGACAAGGGAGCAAACTGAGCTAGCTGGTGACTCCTAGGCATCTCCCTACATTTCTGCAACTCTCACCTTCTGGGTGTCCGAACACTGAAGTTAATTAAATCCAGGGATCTGAGCTCTCTCAGAGCCCAGGGATCTGAGGGTCCCCTCCTCCTGCCTCAACTCCCCAACTCATTCTTTTGCTGACAGTTTCACAGATGCCCAGACCTCTAGGGCTTCCAGAACTTCCCAGCCCACGTGAGGTTATCAGAATGCATGTTTTGAATTATTCAAACATATCTGGAACATACAAATCTGATTTTAAAACCAGTACATGTATTAATACTTCTCTCACATTTGATAGAGAAATGATCCAGTTCATTCACATCATGAAAAAAAAAATCACCAAATGTCTTGCATTTGGTGCCAAGTACAACATAATTAATTGAAATCAAACATACTTTCTGAAATCTTACCTGGGATGAGAAACAGTGGTGGTAGAAAAGATTGCACAAAACGGCCAAGAAATTTCTGAAAGGAGTCAATTATCCTGAAAGGAGGTTGTTTTGCTGCCCAGGGCAGAAAAAGTAGCAGAGCTCGGAAAGAAATGCTCCTATGCGGAAGAGGTAGTAAAGGATAGAAAAGAGAGGGAAGGGAGAAGCCAACTATATAAACACTGGTCTGGTGACATTTAAAATGTAATAGGATGAGAAAGGTTAAAAAAAAAAAGTTCAACCCATAAGCAAGGATACCCAAGACAAATCACAGAATAAGAGGCAGCTAATTAGGCTGAAATTTCCACGTTGCTGAGTATGTCATTCAAAATACCCGTGATGTCAAAAGGAGATCATGACCTGCTTTACAATGTGCCAAGGGTCGAATGTGATGCAGATTCTATCAAATAATTTAAATACAAATAAGTCTTAAATGACCTCTAAATTCTTCCCTGCTATGCTAACATTTTCAAAATCATTAAACAAACATGTAGAGAAATCACTGGAACAAACTGAATGTCAGTTGCTTGTTGTATACATTATTCACTTTAAACGTTAAAAAATACATAATGGTCTCTACTGTTAACACCGTTAGCCCAGACTAACCTACACCTTGTAATAAAATAGTGTTAGCAAAGCCACTTGAAAATCCTTTTAAAATCTTGAAATCAAAATCTCCAGAGACTTTTAGTTCACCTTACAACGGCAGGTTGTATCAATACATATCAATGTCAATATCAATACATATCAATATATCAATATCAAATACATATCAGTACCAAAACTCTGCAACAATCCCCCCCAATAGTATTCCTTGGTAGTTGTACAGAATGTTACTTTGCTATAATGTGATCACCTGGTTTTTAAATATAATTTTGATGAGAAATCACTGCTTACATTTTTCTAGCAGGAAGTTTTGAAAAGACTAATTTGAAGTGCCTCTCAACTGTCATTTGTTTAGAAACTCAAGAGGTTTTCTAACAGTCTGTCAATAAGCATGTCCCATATATAAGGAGCCAATAGTATAAAACAGAGCATTTCCTCCTCACGTCTGTCTCACAAGTTGGGATTTTTGCCTAATGGGTTGTATCTAATTCGGACATTTATCAAGTCTCTGAAAACTTAGCTATTGCTTCAATATGCCTTTTTAAGTTTACATTTGGGAGAAAATTGAGTTAAATTCTAAACGCATACCATCAGTTTATTTCGGTATCTCAAAGTGAGACCTCAAATTAGAAACTGGAGTTATAAAAAGGAATTTGTGCATTTTCAATACATTCTTTAAAATTAAAGCCAGTTACTAGAAAACACTATCAACAAGAAACAGTCTCCATATTTGAAGTAAGTTTGATTCAGGGACATTTGGGTGGCTCAGTAGGTTAAGTGTCCAACTTCAGCTCAGGTCATGATCTTGCAGTTCATGGCTTCAAGCCTCGTGTTGGGGGCTATCAGCTCAGAGCCAGGAGCCTGCTTCGAATTCTGTGTCTCCCTCTCTCTCTGCCCATCCCCCACTCATGCTGTCTCTCTCTCTCTCAAAAGTAATAAACATTAAAAAAGAATAAGTGTGATTCTAAAGTAACAAAACCAAACTGAAGAGTAAGACGTTTGTCACCCATGCTGCTTCTTGAACAGGAGAAAAATAAAAACGTTGTAGATAACATCTGTGAAGATGTTGAAAGGGTGTTCAGATGCTCTGAACAGCTTTGTGTAACAGTGGCTCCACATTAAAAATTTCTTAAGTTATACCTTTCCTTTTTCTCAAAATTGGTCTCACCAAGCATTCTCTTACAGTTACCATGCATAGTCAAAATGGGGCTCCCTGACCTGCTATCCAACAACTGCACCTGAAATTAAAAGGGATGAAAGAAAGGGAAGAGATACTACAGAGAACATGTATATATAATACAAAGGTTAGGTGGGATTGAATTAACTGAGCTGGAGAGTATGGGGGAAAAAAAGAGAGAAATGAAGAATCTGTACATTAACACGATCTTACCAAATGTTACCAGGAAATTCTGTACTCAAAAAATTAAAATCTTGCATAGTACATTTTGTGAAAAAAAAAAAAAAAAGTCTTGTCCAATAAAGGGGAAAGTCGATAGAAAAGAAAATCATATGGGGAATCCACGTTGGGCATGCCATTTAATTTCTGTCCTGCATTTCTGCCTAACAGAATGGAGGCTGAAACCAAACTATCAGGTTCATACCCCAGCTTGGTCATTTGTTGGTATGGGGCATTAAGTATATTACCAATCTATTTTATTCCTCGGTTTCTTCAGGTCTACATGGGAGTAATTACAGTATCTACTCCAGCAACTCTTAAGGGCACGGTCTAGGTGCTTTCTTTTTTTCTTCTTTTTAAAGTTGTGCAGCTAGTTCTAATAAAGAGTTAGGTTTGAGAGCTACCGGATTAGATAAATATAAGATTCATATAGCTTTATGTTACAGTTTCATACTCCAAAATACCATGAGTTCAAACATCTACACAACAGTTTCTCAGTAATAATTCATTCTAAGAACAGATAACTTCTATTTTAAATAAAGAGATGGAAAGCTTCAGGGAAATTAAGTAACAGACTCAAATCAATGGCAGAACTTGGGGGAAGGTTTTAATTCACCTGGAAACATCCACAGTACACTATTTTATTTTTATGCTATTCATACTATATTTTTCATGTATGTGCAAATTTTTTATGTGTGCTGTAACTCATTCTGTTACTTCTAGGCAAGAAAATTCTCAGACTCACTACATAATAATACTCCAAAGAGGATATTTTCTTTCACTTATACATAAGGAAATCCAATTGTGTTTTTTGTTTCTGCATTAATAAAATAAAGATATGACCACCTCTCATACACAGACACTGAGAGGTATTGAAACTAACCCTTGTGAACGTGGTAGGCAAAATGTAAAAAATTCAAATCAATATATACCTGAAACTAATATAACATTGCATGTCGACTATACTTTGATTTAAAAAAAGTTAACTTTTTTTAAATCAATAAAAGTTAGCTAAACTTTACGTGTACAAGGATAATCTCTCTTTTCTTGTTGTCAGACCATAGCTGCTTCTATGGAAACAAGACAATCTCAGCATATTACCCCCCAAAATTCTGCAACTGAAGGGAAATTTCATGTTCATTTCAGTAGGAATTTGACTTTTGCCCTAGGTGCAACTATCATAGCTCTTGGATGAGACATTCACCCTTCCAGTCTCTAGAGCATTGTTCATATACTTTACTGTATTTCACCTCTGTCCTCGACTTGTAAACGAAAGTCAATAAATACAGTCGTTTGGCTTGGATGGTCCTGCTCTGGTACATTTGGTGACATTCTACTTACCTATTCTATGATTTTAGAACCGAATATAATTAGTTGACCATACATGAAGGAATGGATACCTCTCAAACAGACCTGTCAGAAAGATTCAGGCTTGAAGTTACACTGCAACAGTCACAAAGCTCAGGGATGAAGACAGTTGGGTCCGACAGCAGGTCACCTAGAACACCGAGGGAATAACTGGCTAGTTATAAAAGAAGAGTCACCACCATGCAAAAGTTTAATTATGACCAATTTTATTTCATAACTGCATTGTTGGGCACTTTATGGTAGTATGTAGTTCATCCAATATTTGCGTTTGCATATTTTTTTAAAAATCCCCAAACAACACTTTTATGCACAATGTCCTCCCAATAGTAGTCAACTTTAGAGATGATTTATACTGTAGCCTCAAGGATGCAAGAACACTGAAACAAATCTCAATGCTGGGTAGGTGTTTACAGATATCTGTCACCATGTCTAGCAAAAAAGCTCAAGATGTTCAGTACTTTTAAACAGTTAGTCATTTAAAGCAAAAGAAATAACCTTTGGAAAAGTTCCATTTTGAACCCCTCATGTACCTTTTATAGAAAAAAAAAAAACCTTTATGCATATTAAGTTGTGGACTTCATGCAGTTCATACTTGCTTGCTGTTTTAGGCATTGCTGTAAGTACTAAATCGTAACAGAGTCAAGAAGTCTTGTTTTTGGTATATGATCATTAGATGGTTCTCAAAATTACCACATGGAAGTTATACTTGATGCCTGTGGTGCATTTAGCATGCACAGGGTTCTAATTCTGTCCTTTCCTAAACATCACATAACCAACCAGAGGGTGGATTTGTTAAGGTACCTCATTAAGGCTCTCATCTGAGAAGTGAAATAACACAGAGACAAAAGAGACCTGGACATTTATCGTATCAAAGAGGTAATCATTTGTGACTTTGCAATCTTTTAAGATAAAAGATTGCATGTTTTAAATTACTTAATTAAAGAATGGTTTGAAGGAAAACACAGCTTTCTGGATAGAAAGCATCCAGCTAATATTGCTGTTCAGTACCTTGTTTAATTTTTTGGTATGTTTGCAGATCGCATCCAGAGCTACAGATATTCCACAGTGCTTTTCTGCCTCGTTCAAGTATAATAAAAGTAGAAATCTATAGAAGCTCTAAGGTTAAACAAACTGTACACCATACAAAAATTAACTTAATTTATAGACAGTCAAGGAGTATTGGCAATGCCCTTTATAAATCTTACCAAAGATTCATCACAAAGGATATTACAATCTACATATGTGGTCATCACCATACAAATGCCATTTAGATTTATGTGGTGGAACTGAATATCTGTTACATGTACACATGTAAAATCAGCATTTTGCACTATATACATTTCTTTTAAAGTAATAGTATTGTCAATACTAACCTAAGGTTCAGGATTTCCTTATTGCATATTTATTGTTGCTGAGGCAGTTAGTTATGATACAATAATGCAATATCCATAATTACTTTAAATAAACAAAAACATTTCTCCTGCCAACAATATAAAGGATTTTTTTTTCTAAAATCACATAGAACATTGCTACATACAATTTTACACAAATACTGAAAAACATGACCTTAAGGCATCTGCTAGAAAAGCAGATGTGCATATTTATATGAACTAAATTATGCAGGAAAAATATTGCACAAAATCCTATTATTTTCAAAATAAAATGTGCATCTTTCTAAATACACATAATTCCCTATCATGACCAAATGAAAATGCGAAGCGGTTTGCTCAAAAACAATTCTGCCTCTTAAGTAAGCTTTAAGAAACAGACATGAGCAAAGTACTGGGCGCGACACAGGAAAGATGTGAGTACTGACAGAGACTCTGTGAAAGCTATTTCCTTATAAGAAGTGCTTTGGGGGATGAGATTTGGGTATTCGTTTTACTTTCTGAAACTTACATTCTCATTTACAAATATCTACCCAGAATCAGGGTCTGTTCCGCTAAACAAAATGGAATTTGCATCAGAAAATTTATTCATGAAAATAATCTTTTCCTGAAAATCCAGATTTTCTGCATGAGAAGGGAGATCTAGTGCTGATTATGAGAACATTCACAGTTTTCTCCTCTCGATCATGAGTCTACTTCATGCTATTTAAGAAACAACTAATTCATGAACATACCTGAATTCTACCATCAGGATCTTAGCACAGAATCCTAACAACAGCACTGACACAGTTTTAATTTAAGAGGCAGGGACAGCAGAGACAGTTTCTAGAGAATGCTATTATCAAGATAAAGACAGTAAAAATTAGTTTCCATCAACATGCACCCACACCCTCAGTTAGCCCTAAGGTAAGTAAAGTGGCCCTCAGTATTGCAAAGAAGCATCATTCCTTTATAGAGCCCTGTGCTGCCTGGTGAAAGGATTGAGCATAGTGGTGACAGACAATCAGATAAACAAGGACATTTAGTTTCTAAGAGCCTCTAAGTCTGTCCTTTAGAAATAGATATCTTAAAATAGCAGCATTATTATACTTCATTATAATAATAAAGTTAATGAAATTGGAAATAGTACTGTGGTTCTGTACTTAGAGCATTTTCTGATTAAGCAGCCTTAAAAGACTTTTTTTGATGTTAGAATCTTGGGCTAATAACTTCTAAGCAAAATATATTATTATTATTATTATTAATGAGATTTATAATTTCTTTTCCTTTTAAATTCAAATGTTTTAATTGGTTCCTTCAGAGCAGAGACTAGGTTAATTATTTTATTTCCTAAAATCCTCAGATACTGTACCTTGCATACGACTGATAAAAGTCAATAAATACTTCCTAAGTGATGAGTTATCCATTTTTAATCAGGAAAATAATCCTGCTATATTTTGGTGCCTTTCTAAAATATGCTAAAGTGGGTAACCATCAAAATCTGCCACTTAACAACATACTGACTTAACAAAACGACAGCTTCTAAATTCACACACTACTCTTCCATCCCCTCCTGAAACACCACAAATGCAATATTTAAGGGCAAAGAGGATAAAAGCCATGGTGGGATTCAGGGAGAATTATGATGGTTTAGAGGCCATATGAAAGACTATTTACCAAAGCCAAACGTCCTATTCATTTATACAACTCTGTTGTGGAACAGATGTAGCTTCTTGGAAAAAAAAATTCAAATAGCAGGGGAGTTCACAAATATTTCATTTAGTTATAATAGAAAATATAAGCATAGCAGAAAATAAGATAATACTTTTGTTTATTTCAGAATTCATCTTCACTTCACTTCACTCTCCCTACATCCACCGCAGCACTGGGAAGTCTAGTTTAAGAGAAGACTTTGAATACTCAAAATATTAGTGATTTGAAATACTAATACTTTCAGATTAGTAGTCTCTTGGATACTAGTCTTTTGGATTCTTTCCAAGAACAACATGTACAGATTTTGTTTTTGCTGTTGTTGTTTTTTTTTAACACAGAATATAAAAGCTGACTTTGCATGTTAAAATAAGGCACAAATCCAGTTTAAAATACCTTCATGCAAACTTGCTTGTGAGTGGCTAAATACCCTCACAACACAGTTTTGTAGTCAAACATCTCATGAGGGGACTGGATGACAGAAGAACTTACATTTCTGAAGCCATGATGTCTATTAAGCAAATGGACTAAAACCCCAGCTTTACCTATGCTACACTCACAATATTCCCATTCCCATGCCTCATTCGAACAGTCGTGTTAAAAAAGGCTTTTCTTTTCAAAAATTATGAAGAAATATTTGCCAAGCAGATTCACAACCAGAATGACCTTTTTTTCCTTCTCATTTAAAATAGCTCTTCTGATAAGTTGACTTCTTTTACTATACGCTTCAACAAAGTAAAACGGAATTTTGTAATGAGTATATAAAGGCAAAATTTGACAAGAACCTTGAGTCTTAACTTTTGTCTTAATAAGGATTAAACACTTTTTTCCTTAATGTATACTGAGTCCATCCTTATAAGGAAAATAAGACTTGTCTTCCTTTATAAACATGAATGAATAATTGTCCTCAGTAAAACATATCCACTTAAGATTTTGGGATGTGGTTGTAAAAAGAAAAAAACTTTGTCATTTCTTTAAATTATTTAAAGACTGACCTGAATAAATATTTTTAAGCAATGTTTTTAACAACACCCCTTCCAAGATTCCTTTTTTAACTCGCAAGTAAATTCTTTCAGCAAATGTTCTAGGGTACAGTCCTGATGAGGTTCTTGAATGGTTTCTCAAACATCTTTTCTAAAGTGACAATTTTTTAAAACTAATCATGATTGGGGATGTACAGAGTGTATACTGAATACACAAATACCAAATTAACCGTAACATCACTGCTTTTGTTTCCTGATTTTTTTTCCTGACAAACTAGCTTATCATGAAGCAGTCAATGCATGATTCCTTATGAGATGAATTTCAACATTTAACAGTGAATTTGAGGGAGAAGAGACGAATCTCCTATGCAGAAGAATTCCAAATAATTTATGTAGCTACTCCACCCTCTGGGAGAGGAAGCATAAGCTCTACTCCTTAAGAGTGGGCTGTACACAGTGACTTCCTTCCAAACAAACACTACCGTATAGGAAGGGAGGGGAGAAAGTGTAGTGGAGAAATCTAACACACACCACCTAAGCTAGGCTATCAAAGTCAACATGAACATTCACGATAAATCATGCTGACATTATGTACCTTGGATATGATGTAATGAAAGTGACACTTCACTTCTGGAATCTTCCTCCCCCCAAACCCATAATCACAGTGTAGTCATGAGGAAAATAGCAGACAAATTCTATTAGAGGGACATTTTACAATTTATCGGACCAGATCAGTACTCTTCAAAACTGTCAAGGTCATCAGCAACAAGGAAAGTCGGAGAAAATGTCACAGCCAAGAGGCATCTAAAGACACATGACAACCAAATGTAATGTGGTATCTTGGATGGGATTCTAGAACACAAAAAAGACATTAGGGAAAAACTAAGGAAATCTGAATAAAGCATGGACTATCGATACTGGTTCACTGATTGTGGCAAATGTACCATACCAATGTAAGATATTAATAATAGGGGAAATTGTGTATAGGGTTATATGGGAACTCTCTGTACTTTCTTCATAATTTGTCTATAAATCAAAAACTTCTAAGCTATAAAGTCAATTATTTTAAAAAGTAAATTTGAGATGATAAAAATATTTAATGTAGAATTATTAGTTAAGAAAAAAAAAGATAGGAATATTTCTTTATCAGGATAGTTCATGTTATGTTTGGCTTTCTGGGACTGGATTCCTAGATAGCAAAGGCATACAGAGAGACTGGGAAAAAAATTTAAAGTGTCTCATTTGTAAACAGAAGTCATCAATTTCACATTGTAATTCAGCACTTCATATATTTCACTGAGTGAAAGGTAAATGTGTACCTTTATACGTTTTGGAAAACATGGCTGCAGTGTCCACAAGAGAGCTTTTTAACTTTGAAAAATTAATTTTGTCCTTGATTCAATGAATAGAAAAAGGCATTATTGCTCTGCAGAACACTTATAACTTATCCTTCAAAATTTACAGGTAATTCCATAAATTATTAAAGTATGCTAAATATAGGCTTAAGATTAAGGCAGTTAGTGGGTCAACAGTTTCAGTAGTTTCAGGCTAGTTTTGAGAAGTTTTGATATCCTGATCAGTTCATGCTCAACCAGATTAGAATAGTAGCTACTGGTTATGTGCAAGGGTTATATATGCATACTTAGTTTAAATAAATGAATGGCATTAAGCACCAAATACTGGGAAATCATATGTTCAACATATACTTCCAACATACATACAAACTAGTACCTGATTTAAGAGCACAGTAGGAGAATTAGGTTTACATTTAAAAAAATCAATCAATATATAATCACACTCACGAGATGAATGAGTGGGAAAAATGTATGCTCCAAATGAACAATAATTTTTTAGACAGTCCAACAACTGTCATTCCTACATATAATTCTGTTTACCATAGAGATTACATGGAATCCTAAAATGTCTCCATAGAAGCTTAGATGCACGTGAGTGACTCTTAACTGTTGATTTAAGTTTGGTTTCCACTTGTGTTTTCCTCTGAAATGTTTAAGTCTTGCTGGAAGGCAGATGTTATGTGACATAACGACACCACTTCATGAAGCAGTCCACTATCTTCTGAAGTCTCTTTGGCTTCTTTCCCTTCTTTCTCCCAAGGGACAAAAGTAGATGAATGTCGCCCAAGGCTGGGTATAAGCAGATCATCTGAAATCTGGCTTAGTGTTTCCTTCCTTTCTGTTTTACACTTTTCATCTTCGGAAACTTCAGGCGAAGCTAACTGGAAATCCAGTTCTGAAGCAGAAGCTGCCTTTTCTGTGACCGCGGGCCCCCTCACATTGTCAACACTGAGGTGTTTTTCATTGTTTTCCTCTTTCAGGATAAACAGAGAATCTGTCCAACCACTAGAGGGAACTCGCTTCCGGGGAGATGGAGGAAGGTGTTTGCCATGAAGGGCACTATCATCTTGCCCGAGATGCCACTCTACTTGGTCACCAGAACCACTGCAAAGTAGGGTCAGATTATTCTCACTAGGTGCATTGGATTTATTCTGAAAGCAGAAACCACAAATTCAGAAAAATTTTAATGAGTCTATAGTATTACTTCAGCAAATTATTTTCCAGTTTGAAATAAATATTAGTATCTTTCATGGCTGGGAACTTGAAGTTCCTCGTAGAAGAAATATAGCATCAATAGTGAATTCTGAACACCTGCAAATGGCTCTATTAACAAGAAAACATATAAATATATGTCAATAAAGATGAAAAATTAAATAAAAAGAACTTGCCAAGTCCCCTCCCCCCCAAGAACCCAAACAGACCAGCTACCTCGTATAGTCAATGCCAAGTTCTGGAATTACTTACAGTCACAACATGGTTGCCATCACTCATACTTCCATCTCTTGTTTTTTCAAACATTCAGTTCAATTTGTTTAAAACACTGCTCATTTTTAAGTAATATAATAAAAAAATTACTTGAATTGATACATTTATTAAACACTTTTTTGAAGATCCAGGAAATATAGAAAAAAAAGTAGAAACATTTCAGATCTAAAAAAGTGCCCAAAAAAGACAACTATAAAATCAGATCGTAAGAGACTATTATGCTTGATAAAAGAACATTTTTTTTCTTTTTTTGATTTTTCTTTTTAAATTCTTTGATGTTTATTTATTTTTGAGAGAGAAAGAGACAGACAGACAGAGTGTGAGCAGAGGAGGGGCAGAGAGAGAGGGAGACACAGAATCCGAAGCAGGCTCCAAGCTCTGAGCTGTCAGCACACAGCCTGATGTGGGGCTTGAACTCACAAACTGTGAGATCATGACCTGAGCCAAAGTTTGACACTTAACCTACTAAGCCACCAGGAACCCCAAAATAATTTTTTTTTCAATTAATGACAATAACCACTAGAATCGGACACAAAATTGGAAAATACTGGAATTTTTCGTGGTTAAATTTTATATTTTTGAAGATTTGACTACTTACCTGTTTGAGGTTAAACGCTTTGACCAACTAGGACTATATATAACATGAAGCAATTCATAGCAAAGGGTAAGTATGTTTTCATTTAATTTTAAGGCTGAAAAATCAACTAACCGTAGGCTTGTAATCAATATCATCCATTGATCTGAAGAAATCCAAGCTCTTCGCTGCTGCCAGCTTTCCTTGGTCAGAGCTGTGTGTGCTCAGTGTATCTAAGATCTCTCCTAGTAGGTCCATTTCACCTGAGTAAGGAGTCTTTACTCTTGCTTCAACGGAGTCATCGCTTTCATAAAAATCAGCAGAAGCTTCTTCTCCATCTTCAGAGGATAACCTGGAGGAAAATGAAGCACATCCTAGTAGTTACAGTCACGCACAAGGCATACGAGAACCTTCCCCCGGCTACATTCAAGCAGTGAGAGAGTCTTAAAACCAAAGTGCTTTTCAGTGGAACAACAGCGAAATGGCTAACTGGTTCATGGTCAAATTCTTCATAGAGATGTGTATATACCAATTCAAATATGGGAAATTTTGGGTACATGCACAAAGAAAAAACAAACAAATAGCTATGGGTCCTTAATCTGGAAGCAGAAGCAGGGCTTTTCACACAGTCTAATTCTGTGGGATTTGGGACATTAGCCTTAGAAATAGTAGACGGAACATTTGGAGGATTCGCTATAGCCAAGTTAACTCTCAATATTGGTATGTGGTTTTCTCTTTATTTATTCATTTATTTTAGAGAAGAATGCATATTCCTTTATATAGACAAAGATACACTTAACAGAGAAAAAAGAGTCATTCCCTATGTCAAACTTGTTTAAAAAAATTAAACACCTACTATTATTATTTTCCTTATTTATAGTAAAATTATTTTTAACATTTTGTATTAGAATTTCACCTTCTGATATCACCATGGACTTAAACCCCTCCTATCCCCGTGACTCAATTTATTTTAATTGACTATTATCACTGTTCCTGCCATTTAACCTGCCCCTCTTTACTAGGTGGGTAGGAGCCTAACTTGGGTGGGCTTCTATCTCTCCTTTAACACTATTCCAGATATTTCTGTAGGCATCATTGTTTTCCAAGAATAAGATATTTCAAGTCTATCTTTCTTCCTATCTCAAGATTCATCCCCCATGAGACTCCACTGAGCACTGGCTCTTTTTGCTGAAGAACACCGTAAGGCAGCAAAATCTGATCTCTAGGACTGTACATTCTTTCAACTATCTTTTGAAATCCTAGAACTCCTGCCTTTCGGCCACAACACTTAGTAGGATTCTAAAATCCATCACGACTTACTTGCTTGCTCTCTCGTCATGGTCGTCATCATACAGAGCACTATCAAGGCTCTTAAGAGGTCTTTTCAAGCGTCCCTAGAGAGGGGAATTGACAATAAAGTGGCATTAGTAGTTTAAATAAGTCTTTTTCATAAATTTTAAAGGAAGAATTTTATTTGGCAAGGAACACTTTTATTGTATGACTCCTTTTTTTAAATTTTATTTTTAATGTTTATTTATTTTTTTGAGAGAGAAAGAGAGAGAGTGCGAGCGGGGGAGGCACAGAGAGAGGGAGACACAGAATCCAAAGCAAGCTCCTGGCTCTGAGCTGTCAACACAGAGCCTGGTGCGGGGCTCAAACCCATGAGATGTAAGATCATGACCTGAGCCGAAGTCCGCCGCTTAACTGACTGAGGCATCCAGGTGCCCCATGACAAGAACACTTTCAAAAGAAATATGCATTAAAGGTTTTTGAATATTACCCAACAACTTGACTAGCTGTTCAGTTATAAGGGGAGGGAATCAGGCAATATTTATGTCAACATTTACAGCTCAAACTAGTAAACAAGAACAAATCACTGGATTGGACACACACACACACACACACACACACACACACACACACACACTGATCCGGTCTGTCAGTCCCTGGTTTAAAACTACTTGACTTATAATCAATCATATCCCCATGTACTTATCCCCCAGTTTCAATAAGCTTCAATATTTGCCAATCTTCTTTCTTTTATCCCATCTCTCCAATTATTTTAAAGCCGTGCTCCTCCAAACTGAGTATGCATACAAATCTCTTGGAGATCATGGTGAAAACGTAGATTCTGACTCTACAGTGGTTCTAAGGATGAGGCCGGAGTTTCTGCATTTCTAATAGGCTCTCCGATGAAGTTAGTGCTGCCTGATCTGCACGTTATTTGCTGAATAGCAAGGCTTTGAACCAAAGCTGGACAACCCATCATTTCACCTGGAAACACTTCATTGTGTATCTTTAACAGATAAGTGCTCTTTAGACACAACCAAAATATCATTATCATACCATACAAATTAACAATTATTCTTTAACATCCTCTATTCTCAGGCCGTTTTCATATTCCCTTATTACCCCCAAAATATTTTAGTTTGTTTATCTGGACCAGAATCTCAACAAGGTTAACACTGTATTTGGTTGATGTGTCTGTCAAGTCTCCTTCAGAGACTATCAGTTCCACTTTCTCCACCCTTTATGCCATTTGTGTCCCTAGACATGTGGTTTGATCCTCTTCCTGTAAACTGGCAGTTACATCTGGAAGCTTGGATAGACTCAGTTGCTGGGTTTTTGTTTTTCTGTTTTTGGCAAGAACATGTTATAGGTGTTGATGTGTTTTTTACTGCACCAGATCATTCAGACCAGGAGGCACATAATGTTAAGTTGTCTCACTTTCGGTGGCACTAAGATTGATTAATGGCTCCAGGATTCAGGTTGGCTGATACCATCCACTATGAATTTTTGTTCACTTGATGGTTTTAGCATCCCGTGATAATCCTTGGGTAAGTTAATTATGCATTAGGGGCTTCAAAATTATGCTTTTCAAAAGCATTTCTTCTATCTTTACTTGTTGGCATTCTACCAAGAATTTTGTCCTATTAACTATTTTGAAATTCAATGTGTACAGGAGAGGTAGGATAAATCCTTGATTCTTTCTTTTGCTTAACAATTTCCAGAGTAATGAGTTTATACCTAATGATCTCTAAAAGTGAGCTGTGAGGGTTTTTAAAAAGGCATCATCATTTGTACATATCTCATATGGCTCAGTCTGTCACAGTAGATTCTTCTTGATGTTTGATGTCCCATTATTAAACTATACCATGATTACATTTTAAAAATGGCTCTTAACGTTTAGAGATATAGCTTGAATACTTGCAGGTTAAATGATGTGTGATGTGCTATTGGGTATTTACTTCACAATAATCCAGTGGTGGAGAGGGATCATGGGTGGAGCTGGCACTGAAATAAGATTGACCACACGTTGATAACTGTTGAAGCTGTATGAAAGGTATCCAAGAATTCTTATAAGCTTTTCTTTACTTTAACATGTTTCAATTATGTTAAGTGTTCTTTCCACAATATTTAAGTTTTTTTTAAATGGTCCTATCTTTGATCCAGTGTTAGTCCACTCAGGTTGGCTCTTGTGTCCTTTAAACACAAGTGACCTCAGAGGTTCTTTAGTAAGCTTCTTGCTTTTGGCCCAACATAATGTCTCATTTCAACTTATACATTTTCTGCATCAGACCTGGAATCAGTCACTTCCTGTAAGAGTTTTGGTTTCTGTAAGTAGGAAATGGCACATCTTTATTTATTTAATTTTTTTTAAAGAAGTTTTTTTTAATGTTTAATTTTGAGAGAGGGAGAGAGAGAATAAGTAGGGGAGAAGCAGAGAGAGAGGGAGACAGAGAATCTGAAGCAGGCTCCAGGCTCTGAGCTGTCAGCAGAGCCCGACGTGGAGCTCGAACTCATGAACCATGAAATCATGACCTGAGCCAAAGTTGGACGCTAAACTGACTGAGCCATGCAGGCACCCCAGGAAATGGCCAGAGTCTGAGTGCTATAGGTGTCCATGGCTGCAAAGCATCCTTTTGAACGGATGGCAGCAAAACTGAAATTCGTAGACTTTAACCATGACATCACCAGAGAAGTTTCTGTCTTCCAATTCTGATCTCCCAATCTAGATAATTGTTTTCTTCTTTTCCTTCTCCTCTTCCTCCTCCTCCTCCTCCTTCTTCTTTTTAATTTTGAGAGAGAGAGACAGAGACAGCACAAGCAGGGGAGAGAGGCAGAGGGAGAGCAAGAGAGAGAGAAAATCTCAAGTGGCTCCATGCTCAGCGCAGAGTGGGATGTGGGGCTCGATCCCATAACCCTGGGATCACAAACTGAGCCAAAATCAAGAGTCAGATGCTCAACTGACTAAGCCACCCAGGCACCCATGATAGCTGTTTTCTTCTGTTGCAGACATAAAGAGTAAGCAAATTTCTGGAATTCATAATTCAGGAGTGGATCCCTACTCATCTCCCTCCTCTATGCCAGTGCTGAGAGTAGAAGAAAGGAAAGAATGTATAGAGAAATATGATCTTGTAGCCCCTGCTCAGAATGTGTAGTGAGCTTCTCCACAAGTTTGGTTACTAGCTATGTATTTGGGGCCTGTAACTATAATATCATTTTATGACTACAAGTTTAAAGTATATGAGGAAAAGTAATTTGAGGAATGGCCTAGGAACACAACTACCACTTACAATATTATTTCTGTAGGAAAAATACATTTATTTCCCCTCCATCCAAAACTCACAAAATATAATACAATTCTTTGTTTCTAAAAATCAGTCATCATTATAACACTGACCTCCGTATAGGCTTAACATTATGCCAGCTAGGGGCCTTGCATTCAATTCTTTCTGAAAAACAAAACAAATCAGAACTAAAACCAAACAAAACTATGAGGGAGCTGAGACTTCATGCTGCTATTTAAAAAATAAAAAAATATTGACTATTTAAGAACTAATACAAAATGGGGTACCTGGGTGGCTCAGTTGGTTAAGTGTCCAATTCTTGATTTTGGCTGAGGTCATGATCTCACAGTTTGTGAGTCTGAGCCCTGCTTCGGACTCTGCATTGACAGTGTGGAGCCTGTTTGGGATTCTCTCCCCCCGCCTCCCCGCCCTCTCTGCCTCTCCTCTGCTCACTCTCGCTCTCTCAAAAAGTAAACTAAAAAAAAAAACTAAGAGAAAGAACTAATACAAAATAAGATAATAAATACATAGCTTAATATTTACGTTCGTAGAGTACATTGCCAAGCACTCTCATATACACACACAGTGGGGCTAGGTTCTGGGAATACAGAGCTGAGTTAGGCTGAGTCTCTGTCATTGAGTAGCTCAGAGTCTAATAAAACCCATGATAAATTCAGAAGTACGCCACAGAAGCTCCATAATTTGCCCAAGCTCATACCACTTATCGAGAACAGGATAGGTCTTTCTCTCCTGTATTGCCAATCCCTTGTTCATTTTCTCCCACAAGTTACTTTTATATTCTATCTACGTCTGCCTAGATTCTTGGTTTTTGTTTGTTTTGTTAATGACAACTTTTTTTTTTTATGAAGCTACTTCACCTATTTGTGAAACTCATACGTTTGAATTTGGTTTTATATGTCCTAGCTAGATGACAGTTCTATCAATTTCTACATAGGGATGCCGTTAAATGGTGTATCTTGTGATGAATTTTCACAACAGAGTTAGTTAAAATTAGAATTACAACTGATTAATGTTTTCTTTCCTGTGAGTGTTAAGCTTTGTACTGCGCATATTCTGAGTACACTTTCTTACAAATTGTTTGTCTTTTTTTCTTTTAATTTTTTTTTTCTAATGTTTATTCTTGAGACAGAGACAGAGTGTGAACAGGGGAGGGGCAGAGAGAGAGGGAGACACAGAATCTGAAACAGGCTCCAGGTTCTGAGCTGTCAGCACAGAGCCCGACGTGGGGCTCAAACCCACGAACTGTGAGATCATGACCTGAGCCGAAGTCGGACGCTCAACCGACTGAGCCACCCAGGCGCCAGTTTGTCTGTCTTAAATAAGCTTCTAATTAGCAGTTGCTGACTATGTATCAAGCAGTAGGGACTGCAGCCTCTGCATATGAAATGACAACGTCCAGAGACACATAGTGAATATGTCAACTGCTTGATGACATCAAATTATGTAATTTGTTAAGGTCACACACCCACAAAAGAAAAACAAAAGGAGAAAAAAGCTCCAGTTTGATTCATATGCAAGATAGAGAAAAATGGCAGCTTATTTAGCAAAAGCATTATCAGTTTCTGAGCTTTTATGAACCCAGTTTATCCCTATATTACTGTTTCTGGTAGACTGGGACTCAGGGATTGTACTTTCGGGAGAAATAAAGGATTTTTTCCACTATGCCCAGAACATACAACACTGGGCAAAAAGACCCGGTCACAATTTTGTAAATAGAAAGCTTTTATGGATAATAGGTAGCAAATAAGCTTAGACTGCAGAAAATATATTACGTATTCTTTAGGATCTAATACATAGCCAATAACAGCACATCTTTACCTGGATTCATAAATCACAGATATATCATTATTGAAAACCGGCCTATGAAACTAGACAGAAACTGAAATATAAATGGCTAAGAAAGAGAAAAATAATCTCAATACACAAAATAAAAATAAAATCTAAATATATTTATAATGTAAAATATATGCTCTTTTTCTTAATACAACTGACTTTTGGGAAGAGGTATGCATGTTTATTTTTCTAACTAGAATGATAATAAGCAGATGCAAATGCTGGTGGAATGAATTTTGTGTATTATATGGATTCAGAGAAAACAATCTATTTCCGACCTGGATAGAAATCTCACAGTAAGAAGTGCATAACAGGAAAGTTTCCAAGGGTCAATAAACACTTTCATTATAAATTATTATCTACAAGTTCCTGAAATAAGCACCAAGACACTCATAATATGGCCTCTGGCTGGGAACAGATTTTTTTTTTTAAGAATGATTATAAAGTGATTAAGAGATGACATGGTACAAAAAAAAAAATGAAGGAAAGAAAAAAAAAACCCTCTCTTCTTCTTTACTGGAAAAACTCCTACTTATGCTACAAAGCCTTCTCTTCACCTGCCCTCTGTGTAGCCATGTATTGGCCAAACGTCTGGCCAATGTATCAATTGCACTGCGTTACTTGTTTGTGTGGCCGCCTGCGTGGCTGTACTCTGAGCTCTCGAGAAGTGTGATCCACCTCATGTTCTTTGTGACCTCTGAGCTCTTTTGTATGCCTTCTCAGCACGGAAAACACTAGTACGTATATAATAGGTGCTTCCTGGATGTCAGCGGGATAAAGAGATGCCAACAAGTCAGAGGAAAATGAAATGCAGCTGCTGCCTTATTTTTAAGGAGTGCAGAGAAGCAGCTTTTAGTTGGTTTTCAGTAAATATTTGTTGAAGGAAACAAACAGAAAAGATAAATGCCTTTGTGTTGCTCTTCATCTGTCAGGTCTCGCAAGACCAGGCTCTGCCTGCCCTGCCCACTTTAGTCACTTTGTTCTAACCCACAAGGCATCACCACGGCCTTCTTTCAGTCCCTTATGGTTGCCTTGACTTATTCCACTACAGGACCTTTGCATCCGCTGATGCCTCTCCCTGAACAGCTCTTCTCTTACATTTATTCCCCTTCCCATCCCCACTATCTCTGTCTGTACCCATCGATTCTCATTTGAAAATCTAAGTCTCCGCCCTGTAGAATGCTACGGCCTCTAACCTGCTAACAGAGAGATCTTTTTAAACTTAACAATGCTACACTCCTCTTTAAGTAAATCCTCCAGTGGTTCCTTACAGTTTTCAGAATAAATATTGTACCTCTTACTTTTGCCTAGAGGGATCTGGCTCAATTAGCCTCTGAAGCCTTCACTTGCCATACGGATGTCTGCTCCATTACCACCACACCCTCTTCCTTGCTTGTAGGTTTCCCGTGTTTTCTGCCTCTGTCCGACACATGTGTTGATGTGTGTACCAGAACGTCCCTCTCCGTGGTGTTTCCCCTCTTTTTCTAATTATCTTTTGCCCTGGCTCACGAGTTCCCCTTTCAGGAAATACTTTCTCAGTCATCTTGTGTGTTCCTAGAATACCTGTACACGTATTTCTCATGGGACTTGTCCATCCCGCTGTACTGTGGTCATGGTTAAATTCTCTCTCTCCCACTGTACAGCGGTAGATTCTTGATGGCAGGAATCTTGCTAATTTACCTCTCATACCCTCAGAACCAAGCACCTGTGTGATACATATTCGTATCAGAAAAACTGTAAAAGACTTTGAAAGGAACAAGAGTATGGAATGTCCTATCAGTGGAATTCTGGATGGTGTTTAGAAGCCTTTGTGGGGTTATCTGATTCTACTGTACTCTGCATCTTTCATTGCCCTTATCTGCCTTGCAAGGACACAACTGGACACAAATCCAACAACCAAGTAGTAGTTATTATGGAACAAAGGCTGGCGATATTTGTGGAGCCAATGGCAACAATGCCTTCCCAGGAAAACCTGCCTGGTGCCTGCTTGACAGAGTCTAACCTTACATCAGGACAGGGACCAGCAAATTGGGAGAACTTTTCAACAGAAATTCACCCTAGTTTATAGGTATTTTAGATAGAACTTAGAAGATGTCTTGGCTTAGTTTCCTAGCCCCAAGATAGGAAAGAACAGACTTTTATAAGCCCAAACCAAGATTTCTTATGAAACCTTCCAGAAAGAAGTAAATTCTGTGGCCTTGTGCTGGTCAATACTGCATGGCTCAAGATTTATCAAGAAAAGTCAAGAAGACTTATATGGTTAGTTAATTATCATTCTTGCTGTTCCAATATAAATAATCAGGACAAACCTAATGAGAATAGCCTTCTTCTTTTTTTTTTTTTGATCACAAATAACCCTTGAGATTATTATTACAGGAAAAACTGTAAAAGATTTTGAAATGGGCAAACAACTACTTGTGTCCTGTCAAAGGACTTTTGGGAATTGTCTACATTTCTTTCCAGGATTATCTGATGCTATAGAGGTCCGTACCCATAGTCTCTGACTATTTGTAACCCTACAGGGACAGAAGTTAACCTATGGAGGTCTGGTGGCAATATGAAAGTTTTGTGTTCATAAGATGAATTGTGTCCAGCATAGATGTAATTATTATGGTGTGGATTTTGGTGGTTTTGGTATCTGTTAACATATATGCTTCAGTATTCCTGTCTTAAGCATTTGTTCTTTGGATTATCTGTTGTATCAGTAACATCTTACTGTTACTGTAACATTTTACTATTTCCCTCATTAGTAATGAAAAAAATAAAACAATGGAGTTGTATAAAATTATTCCTTAAAGTAGGCATTTAATGTTTCCTGAATAAATGAATACCTCCATACACAATAGGTCATTTCTGTTGAGTATTTAAATGAATTCAAAAACTGATAAACTATGTGACGTAAAGAAGTAAATGCTATCTTAATTGCTTATGTGACATAAGTATTTTCAGTGTCCAGGAGGTACAGAAAAGTACTATATTCATTTGTTCACTCAACAAAGATCACAGAAATGCCTTCAGTGGGCTAGGTTAGGGTACAATGATGACTGAGAACAAGGCTCCCTGCCCTCATGTAAATTAAATTCTAATAAGTTGGACATAAATTGAATAATCATAAAATAAATATAAAATATAAATGATGTTTGGATCGAGCCTTGAAAGGTCAGTAGGTATTAAGTAGATGATGACAAGACAGAACAAAATGTGCAAAGGTCCTGTGGTGGGATGATCATAGAATATATAATGGAATGAAAGACCGCTATCAGAGGGGGCTATAACCTGTGCCTGTGCACAGGGTTCTTTAAGGGTGCGTTATTTTGCAATTAGCTTTTTGATCACTAGATGGCAGAGATATACTAAGGTGGCAAAAAGCTGACTAAATTTAAATTTATGGAGGGTTTTAAGGAAGTGGGGGAGATCAGAAAATCTAGCAAGAAAAAGTGGGAGATGAAAAATTGGTTGGGGTGGGGGCACAGGCAAACGACACACCCCAAACTTGCAAGATCTGATAATGGAGAGTAACAGAAAGCCAGTTATTGTTTTATTTTCTTTCAACAAATATTTGAGAACCTACTGAAAGCTGCTATTGTGCATTCCTTAAAATAAGGTAGTAACCACATCTCAGTTTTCAAAAATTCTTAGCATTTCTTCCTTCCACAAAGATCCATTAAACACCTGTTACCCACACTACTGTCTTCCATGCTGTGAGGCATACAAAATAAAAAGATATCCCTCCTTTCAAGATTGTCAATAAATATGTGATAAAAATGCAAAATTATTGAATATAATACAGTAGTTATAAATACGAACTATCCTTCATTGTAGGAATATAACTGAACTCAAACTTTTTGATCATAGATGAAAACTTATTTAAATGACCATTAATACCAGTCATGATTGATGTCAAATTATAATATTTCCAATAAGTAGGTTCAGTCAACATACTAACAACAGTAACAATATAGGACTGTAATTACATACTATAAATAATGGCAAATTCTGGGATCAAATAAAGAGGTTTCAAAGTTGCTGTATGGTCATTTCACAATGCAATGGTCATTTCACTGTTTCACAACTGCACTCACAGGCTGTACAAATTAGCAAGTAACTTAGCATTTGCAGCTTTTGTGGGAGCCAGTACTACATGAGAAGAAGGTACATCTTTTGAATGCAAAAAGACATCAGAAGAAACAAAATAGAGTTTTGGAGAATTTGACATCATTCTAGTACGAGGAATTAAAAATAAGATGGGGCACTGGATATCATAGGTCCTCCATCAGACTCCGGCTAGGTTCTACCCACATACAATTGGAAAAGAAAAATTTGCTCACATGGAGATGTGAAGTGTAAAATTCACATCTAGCATAAAGATTCATAAAATTTTGGAAGTAAACACTTGTATAGCAAGGGATGCTTATTAAGCATGTGAGAAAATACTACACTAAAGCAAAAGGAAAGTTTTCAGCATGGTATAAAATTTATTCAAGAAGATATCTTACTAGGGAAGTTCAATCTCTAGCTAGACATTGAATAAAACAAAACAAAACAAAAAAATGGACTGGTAAAAACAAGGAGGAAAAGCATTTCTTATGAAGGAAAAACCACAAGCAAATGTACGCAGAAAGTGACAGGGGCAGAGGGTCCAAGTCATGAAACCATCAAACTTAACTTTGAAAGAGACTTCAAGAAATAAGTTTGGTTCAGCTACAATAAGCAAGATCAATGTTTCCTTTCTTTTCACCACAATGGTTTCCGGATGGCACTTCTGACAGTTTGAATGGTGAGAAACATTCCCCTGGTGCACAATGACCAGGTGATCTTGCAGTTACCATTTTTGTCACTAGATGGCAGACAGATCCTAATAAGGCAAAATGTTGAGTAAGTCTAAATTTACGGGGGGTTGGGAGAAGGGGGAAAAGTAAGGGATATATGTAAATGAATGGGAAAACACACTTTTTTAGACTTCATAAAATTAAGATGCTTTTAATATATGAATTTTTAAAAAATTGGTACTCTCTGTGCTACTGTCCCCATTTTAGGGTTGAAGTAACTGAGGTCCAGAAGTGTTACCTTGCTTACCCAAAGTCCATAGCAAACCCCCAAGCTTAAGACAAAATAAATAAAAATTAAGTATACATGCATGAAATAATATGAAAAAAATGAAACTCTACCATATGTAATTATAATGGCAATACCTTAAGAATTCATGGCATTTTACTGAAGGGTTTTAAAACACATGTTGCAATTTATTGGTAGTGGCTAAAGCAGAGTGAATTGACTTATCTATGACTGATTTGCTTCAGCGTGTTTGATATTTTACATACTGGACTGTTTTTCATTAAATACCTAATTTATCACAAATTTTGGTCAACATTTTCCCTATTTTTTTCTTTTTTTACAAATTAGGGAACCAAAAGCTTAACAAAGTGAACTGTCTTGGGGGAAGATTAGACTAGTGACAAACCTAAGATTCCAACCCAGGTGTTCCAGTTCCCTGAACAGAACTCCTTTTGTTAAAATTACATTAGATACATAAGTTCTCAGAGACTCAGAAGAAATAACTGTCTGAGAATTAACCCGAGAAAGACTTTCTTAAAATGGCAAGTTTTAACCTCATTTTTAAAGTGGACAGTTACAGAATGACCACGAGTCTTAATATTCTTGGTAGGTGAAATGGCACAGTGAAGAGACAAAAGATTAATACACTTTTCCAAAGACACTGAAGACACATTCCTGTCAGGGCAAAAGAGTACATTGGAAGGATTAACAAGATATGTATTTGGTGAAGTCTGATGAATTCAGCTGATGAGGGCTGTTATTAGACTAAGGAAATAAGATTTTATAGAAGCATTAAAATTACACTTCTGAGCAGTTGAGTGCTTGCTATGTGAGACTAGTTGAGGAGGATGACTTTGAAGTGGTCCATGGGGCCCTGGGTGGCTCAGTTGGTTAAGCATCCAACTTCGGCTCAGGTCATGACCTCGTGGTTTATGAGTTCCAGCCCCGCATCGGGCTCTGTGCTGACAGCTCAGAGCCCGGAGCCTGCTTAGGGTTCTGTGTCTCCCTCTCTCTCTCTGTCCCTCCCCTGCTTGTGCTCAGTCTCTCTCTCTCTCTCTCTCTCAAAAACAAATAGAAACACTAAAAAAAATTTTTTTAAAGTGGTCCAGACACATCCAAGAGCCCTTTACCAGTTCTTCCAGTTCGCCACGATCTGGTCTTTTTGGTTAGCTTTATTCACTTAATTCTCTATGATTCAGGTATCACCTGACAGATGATCTCTTATAAAAGTAATATTTCATTTTAAGTACATTCCTGTCTTACTAAATCCTTGAAACCAAGAATCATACCCTTTAATTCATTTTGCCTCTAATTCCACTTCCATTTAGAATGTAAAGAATAGCAAAAGAATGTCAACTCCCATCTTAACAATGACAAAAAGCTGGGTTATTTAAAAAAAAAAGTCCCACAAATCCTAATTCTTCTTGGACCTATCAGAGAGCTGAATTGTAAGGCAACCAAGCAAACCAAATTCCAAAGGGTTACAAGCCCTTCTGAGGAGAGATGAGACACAAGACCTATTTCCTCCAGGCAAAGCACGAGGAGAGAGGTAGCTGGCATATAAGCAGGGGAGAAGAAATCTGCTAAGATAATAGCCTTAAAGACCAAGTATGAGCTAAGATGTCAGTTTGGAATAGTTAGGAGTCTCAAAGGCAAGGGGAGATTGTACTCGCAAGCCCTCTTCCACAGATAAAATCGTGTGTTTGCTAAATCAGGCAACCCTATTACCTGGTGCTACAGGGAAAGGCTAGGGGCAAGACAGGAGACTGAAAAGAGCTCCCCTTGGGGGTACAGGCAAGCAGGAGGTGATAAGCTGCTGCAGGGAGGCATGTATGAAGCCCTACTTACTTTATAAGAACATTCATTTATGTATAAGAAAAGTCATACAGTCATGGCATACAGTCAGCAAACTCAATCCCAAAATTCTGGGGGAAGGAAAAAAACAGAAACTCCTTTAGGGAAGAGCAAGAAACACTCAGAGGCACAGGACTCTACTCTGTTAACAAGTGGAAATCTATCACCAGTGGGGAGGGGCAGGCAGCCCTCAAACTGCCCACGACCAGTCGCAGAAATAAGAAAGTTTATCTGTCATGAAAGGAAGTGGAGGGATGTTGAGAAAGCCCCAAATCTGAGGCACAGTGGCACAAGACCTGCTAAGGCTGAAGCTGGACCAGAGCACATAAAACCCATAAGGCTAGGACTAAGTAACCAGCAACAGAAGTTAATTGCTGGAGGAGGGGCAAAAACATTGGGAGAGATCCCCTATGTGGCTCTAATGTAGCTAAGGGTGATGGAGAAACACCAAGAAAAACCTGCCAGAAACTTCACTGGTAGTAGTCCACTCTAAGCGCAAGATAATAGCAGCCAACTGCAGGTAATGATATCAACAACAAAATCCAAGGCAGTTCAATTTGTGATGCACACAAGGGGCCCAGTACTCAAGAACTACCAGACATAAAAGGTAAGGGGAGAAAAAGATGGATGCATAAATGGATGAGATGACAGTAGCAAGATGAAATCCATATAAAAGAGTCAAATTGAAATGACAGAAAAAAAAAAACCATAAGAGAGAAATTCTTTTGATCAGCTCATCAGCAGACTGAAGAAAAGAAAATGAATGAACTTTAAAACAGGTCAATTCTATTGACCAATCTGGCATTTCTATATGCTAACAGTGAACTCTCTAAAAAAACCCAGTATGGCACTGGTATAAAAGCAGACATAAAGGCTAATGAAACAGAATCAAGAGTCCAGAAATAAACCCATACATATATAGTCAACTATTTTTGATAAGGATGGTAAGAACACTGAATGGTGGAAGGATGGTCTCTTCAATAACGGGTGCTGGGAAAATCGGATATTCACAGGCAAAATAACAAAACGGCAAAAATTTCATCTTAAACAAAAATTAACTCAAAATGAATTAAGGACTTAAATATAAGACCTGAAATCATAAAACTCCTACAAGAAAAAGCTCCGTAACATTAGTCTTGGTAATGACTTTTTAGATATGACATCAAAAGCACAGAAAATGTGCAACAAAAACAAAAATCGAGTGGAGCTACATCAAACTAAAAAGCTTCTGCACAGCAAAAGAAACAATCAACAAAATGAGAACAATCAACAAAATGAAAATTTCTTCCATTCTCATGGAATGTGAGAAAACATTTGCAAATCATATATCTGACAAGGGGTTAATATGCATAATACATAAGGAACTCATGCAATTCCTACAGTAGTCAAAGAAACACCACAAATAATCCAATCAAAATGAGCAGAAACTTGAATAGACATTTTTACAAAGAAGACATAAAGATAGCCATCAAGTACATGAACATGTGCTCAATATCACTAATCATCAGGGAAATAGAAATCAAAACCACAATGAAATACCACCTCACACCTGTTAGAATGGCTATTATGAAAAAGACAAGAGATAATAAATGTTGGCAAGGATGTGGAGAATGTTGTGCACTGTTGGTGAGACTGTAAATCGACGTAATCACTATGGAAAACCGTATGAAGATCCCTCAAGAAATTAAAAATAAAACTACCATGTTTAGCAATCCCATTTCTGGTTATTTATCAGGAGGAAATGAAATCACTGTCTCATTCAGATATCTGGCCTCAATGGTCACTGAAGCATTAATCACAATAGCCAAGACATGGAAACAACCTAAATGTCTATCGATGGATAAATGCATAAAGAAAATGTGGTATGTGTACAATAGGATATTATTGAGTCATAAGTAAAAAGGAAAACCTGCTATTTGTGACACTGATAAACCTTGAGAACATTAAGCTAAGTGAAATAAGTCAGACAAAGAAAGATAAATACTCTGCCACTTATCTGTGTAACCTCAAAAAGCCAAGCTCATAGAAACAGAAAGTGGATGGGGTAGTTGCCAAGGGTTGGAAGTGGGGGAAATGAGATGTTGGTCAAAAAGGTACAAACTGCCAGTTTTGAGATGAATAATTTCTGGGAATGTGATGAACAGCATGATGACTATAGTTAACAACATTGTAGTGAATAGTTGAAAGTTGCTAGAGAAAAACAAGTGGCAATTCTGTAAGATGAAAAATGTTAACTAATTTTACTGTGCTAAATATTTCACTATACATTTACCAAACTTAAAATAAGTATCCAAACTGAAACACAAAGAGAAAAGAGAACAAGAAAAACAACAGTGGCGGCAGCAACAACAACCACAAGAAAAACCAGAATAGGGCATCCAAGAGCTAAGGAATACTATCCATGGGTCTAATTCTTTCTGTTCCCAACACATAGTAGGTGTTCATTAAATTTTTGTGAAAGTTCTTGTTGTAGACAGAATAGAAACAATATTACCTAATATTTATTAAACTTCTAGTGAGTGTTGGAAAAACAAATTCTATCACTAACTCCAATCTCCACAGTAACTCTATGGGAGTGGACATAGTTATCATCCTTTTATAGATTTGAAGCTTAAGAGGATTAGAGAGGTTAGGCAAGTTGCTCAAGTTCCAATACCAAGCAAGTAGCAAAGCTGGTATTCTGGTCCAGGTTTGTTAAACTCCAAAGCCCAAGATCTTTCCTTCCACATGGGGTCTTTCTACCTAGTCATGAATGTGATGTTAAGAAGTGAAAAGGAAGAATAGATACAAAGGTCAAGGAAGGAAAGTCTGAGTTTGTAAATTCAGTAAGACAAAGTAAATGATCTTGAAAGTAGTCCTTGCACCTAGTAATGTTCAGAGGAGGTACATGACCTTGAAAACTGTAAACTAGCACACAGCAGATATTTAGGTAGTTTTTGTTGAATTGAGGTAGATTGTCTCTCCATTATGGTACTGTCCATTGGGTTCATATTGCACCATTAATTACATTAGTGGAAGCTTATTTGAATTAATATTAAGTTGGGGACTATTCTAGAATTCAACTAGAAATCTCCATATTAGATTTTAGAGATAGAATATTTGAAATCAGAACTGATCCTTTACAGACTCGTGTTACTGATGTTAGGGAGTTTCAGGAAGTTTTGACTCCCTTTAGTTTAGTTTGGCAAAATGCTGGATCAAAATCATCCTAGAAACACAGTACTTTAGAAATCATTTCTCAATTGTTAGAGATTATATACAACCTACCCAATGGCAGCATTGTACCAGCTATTCTAAAGGACTCTCTCTCTCATTGAAGTATGTTAATGAATGGAAAGAAGGAGAGAAGACCAGTACTCATTACTCATCTGTGGTTACAAGCAATACGATTGTGAATTGTTAATACTTTTAAGCCAATTTTTTAGGACAGTACATATGCAAAGTAATTATGTTAACTGTAAATATTTAAAATGTTGTTTTATTATTTTTCCTGTTCTTTAATATTTGCAAATGCAAAATTTAACAAAGCTCTTGCAGTAACTTTTCAGTACTGAGAAACTGTTGATCAGCATAAATACAAGTTGTATACAGCTATTAAAAATTATTCCCAAAGCAAAACAGATAAATAAATTTTTGATATATGGCAAACTATTTGTAATTTCACTTTTGCTGACAGGGTTTCAATATTTCAACATTTAAAAAGGTTTCTTAATGCACGACAAGTCCACTGTATTTTCGGTAAAACAGAATGTGGTTATTTTCACTAAATGATGTGCAGATGATTTTTCTAGCTGGCATAAACAATTAAAAAGTCAGTAATGACTAACAAAATAATATTATTTCCAACCACTTCAATAAACTATGTTTGCAAAAAGTACATAACCAAGATTAAAATATTTTATTGTAAAATAATTACAGCTGATTTTATTTTTCAGATTATCATATCACTATGTCATAAGCATAAATATGCAAATGTATGGAGAGAGGCTTAACACAGAAACATTTCTGTGTGAATCCAGCAAGAAGCAAGAATCTTAACAGAAATTGTAATTACTCTATATGTATTTCGGTTTCAAAAGCATTATCTTACAAATATCAAAGACATCAATAAACACAAAGAGGGAACAGGCTTCTGTGAAATGGCAGTCTTATTCTCAAACATTAGAAACACCATAAAGAACTTCCAGAGAAGGGTCCAACACAGTAGTCTTATTTTGAAACTGGCATGAGGGCACAGGCTAACTTGTTAAGATATTTATGTATTGCTCTAATATTTTGTGTTCTGTATCAGGAAATATAATAATGTGTAGTAGACACAAATCCAGTTCAAATTATAATAAGAGTCTATTATACTCTGGTAGTTATAATCTACTGACATTCCCGGAAATTTTTCTCTCTTGAGGGACATTAATAGGCAGCAGCAGTAACCCCTACAAAGAAAAGACTGGCTTCCCTTTTCATCAACACTAACATTGATCTCTGACCAACCTTAAAAGCAGTTCTAGATATAAAACAGGAAGAACATCATCATTTCTTTATCCCAGGGTGTCTGGGAGAACATAAGAATTAGTCCATTAAAAATGGGGTACTTCTGAGAGAGCTATTGTTATTTTTACCAAAAGCCCGTAAAACAATTAAAGAAGTAATGGGGGGGGGGGGGACTGTAAGTTAAATAGAACAGAAAATAGGGAGGAAAAATATTAGTGACATGATTGTTGATGTAAAGTCTAAAATGGTACTATTCATTATATTTACTAAAGGGAAAACCAAGTAGCTTTGTTTTTATTTCAAGACTTTCTAATAAATGACATAGTCAATTGTGGCAATAAATTTGAAGAGTAAAATTATAATATTAAAAAGGTACATTTCAATCTAGGATTACCTCATAATACATACTGAACATATTCACATAAGTGAAATTATCTTCCACTACTTCTTTTTAATATACTTGATATTATTCAGCAGTGCTAAATGTTTAAAAAATGAAGTCCTAGCCAGTTACTGAAAGGAACTGGCTTTGGATTATATCTTTGAAAAAATGATGTTCCCAAACAATTTTATGACAATACAAATGTTTCAATGTGTATTCTATTGTGTTTCTAAAAGAGAGTATTCTGAAAGGCAAATTTTATAAATTTTTTGTCTATAACTATCATTATACATATCAAAGTATAATATAATGCCCACTAGAGGGCATTCTTGTAATCCATAACTGAATGGGGGGGGGGGGTGGAGGTGGGGTACAGATTTTAAACTATAATCAAATTGGATATGTTGGAAATTAACATTATTTCAACAGAAAACAACAGAGGAAAAAATAACTTTATTTAAAATTAAAGATATATAGTACCCTTATTTTTCCAATTTGACTTAAAAGATTAATTTTATAAATTAGTGATATTAGTATAGCTTAGACTAAATACATGCTATGTCGGAGTGACTTTGGGACAGACTATGAGAATGTGTTTTCATTTAGGCAGTATTTTTGGTGGGCATATTTTAATAGAAACACATTTACTTATTTCAAAATATTTTTGTCATTTGGAACTTTCTAATAGATTTCCCTAATCACTTTAATTCAACAATTTAGTTTGATCATCATAATAGGCTCAATCCTGAGCTAAATCACAGAAAATGCTAAAAAAAAAAAAAAATAAATAAGGGGTTTCTGTTTATCACAATTTGGTTAAGCTTACTTTTATTATTTTTTTAAATTTACATTAAATATTCTTTCCAATTATCTGGGCCTCCTCCTTCATATACCCATTTCTTCCCTGTCCCCCCAGGTCACAATTATCTTTCTCACTGTGATTTGCAATTACCTTTTTCTTGGTCAGAAGAAGCAAGTGGTGTCTTTCCTCTGCAAACAATGACTATGCCATTTCTTTCTTGACCAATAAAGCAAAGCTACTGAATGGACTGTATTTTTCCAAAGATCCCAACAAGTGTGCCATTTTCTGCAATCTATTATGTCACCTGAGCAACAAATGCTATCTTTAATTACATTCATTTTATTCCCAGAGTCCACTGAATTCCAATGAAGAAAAGAGTGTCAGAAACACAATACTATACACCACATCCTACTAGGTATGATGATCCCATCATTTATTATGCTTAGGAACTAAATTTAGAGAATCTGAGTTTTTAATCTTATAAATTTCACAGCAACTGTAATTTCATCTGCAACATTTTAAAATATGGAATTATCTGTAAAGTGTAAACCACCTGATCGCTCGTATTTTAAAACATGCTTATATACTAGAATTTCTTTTAAATCCCCATTCAACCAAAATGTGGTTTTGAAATATCTTACTTGCAAGTCTCCACATGCCAAAAAGGTATATACAACTTCTATGTACATTCCTTAAATATAAATGTGTATTACTTGTAATTATAAAATGAACTCATGGCAGTCATGCTATATTCCATAAATCCATTAGGATGATTGATAAACCATTAAATACCTAAGGACTCAAAATGATCGCATAGTTTCTTTTGAAGTGTGCATTATCACCTTCTATAATGGGTAAAATGGAAAATCACATAGAGCACATTTTACGGTGTAAATATCTTCCTTATTTATGCATTCCAAAGGTAGCTCTTCATACCATAAACTATTGGTCTGTATGTGAATATATTTTAAAAACAGAATAAATGATCACTAGTTTAATAGTACTTGGTTTATTAGTAGAAATTATGACTATTAAACATAACTCTATTTCTAATCACTATATTTAGGTTCAAGTGTTGACTATGTTCCACGTTGTGAGTATTTACCAACAGGCACACTACTTTATATTACAACTGAAAAAAATAATTTTCCATTCATATTTCCTCACGCTGCTTTTACACAGTTAACTAGACAGGTTGAAAATAAATCTGAGTGCATTGCTATTTGTCTCAGACCTGAAATAGTTAAGAGTGGTATGTGTGCCAGGGTTTTAATAGGGCTTAACAACAAAAAGCTTCAATCCTCCACTTTCACTAGATTTTGTTGCCGTGGTTTTGCTTGCTTAGGGCCATCCATCTGTTAATGTTGACTTGTAATATAGCTAAGCTCCTGCTTGCAGTACACTAGTCTAGTTGGGGTGTGTGTGTGTGTGTGTGTGTGTGCGCGCGCGCGCACGCATGGGCGCGCATGTGTGTGTCCTATGCAGACACTCAGATACGTACACATTACAATTATCAGAGTAAGTTAAGAATGGCTAATATTATTAAAAATGGAGCAGTATCTTAGATTCATATAAATTTTGCACATTAAAGGAATTTCTCATTCTTAGAAAATTCCAGTACATTTTTACAAATAAGTGTTTTAAAACATAATTTTCAGTGACAGAATTAGTCTAAATGTTGTTCACTAAGAGTACAGTATTTGTTCTAAAATAGAATTGATGAAAGAAGGTAAGTGTGCAGTCAAGATGAAAACTGTTCTGCACCATGACCGGTGGCAGTATTCTCCATGGACCCAACTGGCCCTGTTTTCAATAAAACCCGAGGAGGATCCTTTCCCTGGAGTCCTGTTAGGCTGGGGCTGCTGTTGGAACTGTCATGTTCACACAAAAGGGAAAAGGGTTGGGTTTTACAAATGTGAAGCCTAATTGGGAGATCTTCATGGCTGTACCCTTGACATTCATTTAAGCCTCATCAACAAAACAGGAAGTAACCGTACTAATTAGCAGACCAGCACACAAATTACTATTTGCTGGGGTGTAGATGCAGATTCATAATCTATTTCCAACATAAGCTAAGTAATGGCATATAGGCTTAAAACAACATACATTTTGATTTTGTTCTTTTCTATAGTACCCAAATTATGAAACGTTATTTTTTCACTTATTTAAATACATTCTTGAATTTAAATGACCATAATCTCATTTTCATCTTTTGAAAAACAGATGAAAATAAAGTGTGTCATTTATACATGTCCAGCTGGAAACTGGAAATGTAAAGTTCTTTACATAGCTGAGATCAACTTCTCAAAAAGATAAGGAATAGGATAAATAAAGCTCACATTCTTTATTTTGATAATTTTACTGACAAGAAAATGAGATACTTGAGGTCTTATAAACTTAGAAATCAAGAGATTTCTCAATAAAATAAGCTGTATATTTCTTCTCAAATCATAAACCAGGATCTGAAGTTATCCCTACTTAGAATGAAGACGGACAAATTTAGGGTCCCCACTAGTCTAGTTAGTGAACTAGAGGATTGTTAGTGACTTTGGACAGTTACTACCAAGAGAGAAGAAAGTCAGTGCCATTGCGATAAGAGACCTGATGTTCAAGATATATGTATATGCATCAATGGGTAGAGGCCAATTATTAAGTGCTTGGCATGTGGCAGGTATTTTATATATATTATCTATAATAATGCCTATAGCATTCTAGCAAAATGACATGTATCGTTATTACTATTGCACAAATGTAGAAAGTAAGGCTTAGGAACACTGTGTTTTGCTCAAAGCTAAATGCTAGTAGTTGTTTCAAAGTCAAGCCTCTCTGGCTCTCAACACCATACCTTTGTCTCTAAGGGCCCCTCCTCCACAAACATTCCACCCAACACAAAGGCAGGCCTGTAGTGGTTAGGTACTTAAATTCCAGAATCAGTCTGTCTGCTTTTCAATCCCTACTCTGCTCTTTATTACCTGGTAGAACTTTGGCCACATGTCTTCATCCCTTTGCTGTTACTAAATCTGAAAAATGGGGTTAACAGTTCCCAGTGTGCTTGGATTGTTGGGAGTTTTAAAGTAATCACATCATTCACACAAACATGCAGATGACCTCACTGTTCATCAAGGATCTGTCTCTTCCTCATGTTTTCCAAGTCTGCTCTAGTGTGCTTTGGTGTTACTCAACTCTAAAAACTGAAGTTTGGAAAACAGTAGGAAGGACCTCAGAGCTATCTAGATCACCAAACCCCAGAAGTCCTACTGAATCACATTTCTGTAGGTAACTGAATTCACCACATGGCAAGTCTTTTAAGAGAGGATGGTAATTTGAATAATCAAAGGTACGATGGGGCCCAGAGACACCGGTTCCTCAGTGAGAGGCCATTTCCAACATGAGAAAGGGATGCTACTCTTCTAGCTCAGTGAGCCTGAGAGAAAGAAAAAAAAAAAAAGTGCATTCTAAGTTTATTTCTACTCGTAGCCTTTATTTTTAAAAATATTTTCTTAGAAAACCAAGCTGTCTTTGAGAGAGGTATTACTAAGCCTGAGTATTCCAAATGATAGACACTGCACAGAAGAGAACAAAGAAAGAAAACTAGATTTCTGTCCCTACATACCTCTCCTGGGTACGTCCACTGGAGGCGAGCTCTCGGGACACTGACTTCATCTGTGGACCTGCAGTATCTAGTCCCATTTCCTGGAACGGCTGCATACCTCCTGAACAATTTTTTTTAATCCTTGTACATTATGAATCATGGTAGGTGTGTTAGTCTCTTCATTTTGGCTGCTAAGCAAGGGAATGGGACTTAGCTTCTTACTGCACTAACTTTCTCTCTGCCTCGAGTCTTACCTAAATTAAATATATTTTAGGGTGGCTCAGTCGGTCCAGCATCCGACTTTGGCTCAGGTCATGATCTCATGGTCTGGTCTGTGAGTTCGAGCCCCACATTGGGCTTTGTGCTGACAGCTGGGAGCCTGGAGCCTGCTTCAGATTCTGTGTCTCCCTCTCTCTCTCTGTCCCCTCCCCACTCTCAATCAGTCTCTCTCTCAAAAATAAATAAACATTAAAAAAAATTTAAAATAAATTAAACAATTTTAATCTTTTGTTCTAGGATTCTTGGTAAAATGTCCATTTATTTTTGGATATAAGTAGAACATACATAAATAAACATAATGTCTCTGATGTATTGATTGATACCTAGATTCTGCCTTTAACCATATTTGCCTATTCTTAGAAATGCTTACGTATTTAATTGAAAATCTCAATGTGCTCAGATCCTAATATTATTGTGCTTGGAGAGACAGGAGTTAAGACTACTTACTGATTTGGAAATCATCATAAAACAGTATCTTCATGGTTGTAGTATCAGCTTCTATCTCTTGCACAATATACTAGATCATATCTTCTATTAAATCAATGAGACTGGATTACTACTGAAAAGTAAACCAAGGAACCTTCTGTGGTATCAGACCGCAAAGAAAAGGCGGTAGACTATGCCTGGTCCCTACTGACTTCCTTGCCCCAAATGCAAACAATGTATTCTAAGCTCATTTTCTCTGTAGTCTTTTCATTTGTGTAAGTGGCTCGACTCTCATGTGAGAGCTGAGGCAACAGCAACCCACTAGCATAGGCTGACCTTAAACTTACTAAGCTGCAGGTTTATGATACAAAAATCCAGCCTCTAGGTACTTAAAAGTATAGATTTTATTTCTTTTTTTGCAAAGAGGACTCTTGGGCAAATGATGACACGGCAACTAGAGATAGCAAAACTCTTCTGAGATTTTGTCACAGTCCTTAAAACCCTTCTCTGAGAACTGCTTTTCCTGTTTGCCCCTACTACTCGCCACTGTCCTTGGTAACATGGTATTCTCCTTGCTTTTCCGACGAAAGGTTACTGAACCAAGGATTAATGCTGGATCCAAGAGGGCTGTTGACAGTCTTCCAGAAGGAATTGGCTGTGGGCATTGTGGCCCATTCCTAGCAGCTGTTTGAACCAAGGGCCTTGCAAGCTCAATGTCAGGCTCATGGAGGAGCTGAGAAAGACAATCTACAGAATGCACAAAGAACAGCTATGCAGAGAGAAGAACAAGCCAGGGAGAGATAGAGAGAAGCAGGTTAGGAGGTAAAGGGTAGGGAGGGCTGATATTCTTCCTTGATTTTTCCATTTTCTAGCTCCAGTCCTACCAGAGGGCTACATACATTCCTATACCTGGATACAAGCAAAGACAAAACATTAAATTATGATAAGTATTACTGGGTACAAATGATTGGGAGTATGGACTCTTAATAAATTTGGCTGCTAAAATATATATACACGGATATATACACCTATTTACATAATGGAACACATGTATATATATGGAGAATACACACTGACTAAAACTCAGACCACTTGAAAAGTAAAGATTGTTATTCAGACATTAGCAGCACCTGCATAATCCATCTAAACATTTTGGTTTAACAAATTTCTGTTAACCAAGTAAGAAAAGTATATTATAATTCTTAAAACAATAAGCCCTACTTCTCTTAATTCCTGTTAGAGTCATCATTTAGCATATTCACCTGAAAACCACAAAATGCTTATTGATGAATACAGATAGTTGAGTTAATGATTTTATAATAAATGATGGCCATGACAATTCAGGATAAGTATGTGATGAATGTAACCTATTATCCTGTAAGGCTTCCTTAATACAGTTTTCTCTATCAGAAATTGTCTGTCTAGGAATTAACAGAAAACACAGAAAACCATACATATGTAATATATTTTATAATTTAATTATCATAGAAATATGCTGCCATGTTAAAGAAAGGAAGATTTAAAATTTTTAATGAGGAGCTACAGATAGTTTTCCTAACTTAAAACTAACATTTAGGACAGACGTTTCTCTAATTCAAGTGTTTTCTTTCTATCGTAAAGCATCCTATAAGTAACAAAGATCCCACTGGTTTTCACACAAAAATCTATCCACCATAGTAAATATAACCTAAATGCTCCAATGTTAAGGCAATAAACATTTTGCAGAAGTTTTTAAGATGCTGAAGCTTGAGAACCAATAGGGATTGAACATACTAGTGATGGAAGAAAAATAGAGCTACTGATTGCAAATCTATCATTAGTTTACAGGTCAATACATGTTTTCCAGTTAACAGTAGTAGCCAGAGAAGGTCTCCATGCTTGTGGAATTATTACTTCATTGAAGGGCTTATTTTAAGTCATACGATCAGCATTTACTATCAATACGCTGCAATTAAGCAATACTGATATATAAAAATATAAGCTTATAAATGGATACAGCATAGAGAAGGCACTTAGAATGGTATAAAAAAGGACCCACAAAGGCAGAGATGTGTTTTGTTTCTCCTAGAACACCTAGAATAGTGACTGGTACACAGTAGGTGCTGAATGATCACACGGATAAGTTTTCTTTACAAAGGCGAAAGTTTCCACACAGCTTCACTGACTGTTTCTCCATCCCTAATGACACGTAGAAGCACTTGAAGGCCATCTCTACTCCTGCAGCGTCCGCAGATCCAGGAAAGCTAAGTGACTACTGGAGATGGGTTCTCATCGCACTCTGCCACTAACTTGTTATGAGTCTTAGGGTAAGTGACGTGACCATTCTGGCTATCAGCTCTCTTGTCTGTAAACTTCAGTGACCGGAATAAATGAACTATAATCCAGTTGAGGATTCTTTTTAAAAGCTAGTTTTCTAAGGCCACTTAAAATATGATTTGGTGTATACAAATTTTGTATCATTTAAACCTTCAGAAACACACTTATGAGGCAAAATCAGAGACATGCATAGCTTTAATTCTGAACACTTTCCCTCTTCAGGACGGTACTTTACATAATATCAGCATATAAGCAGAAGCTTTAAATATTTATAGCAAACAAATTATCTGACTTTAGAAAAACCAGACACATTACTTTACATTCTAATTTATATAGATTATTTTAATGGTAAAATCCCCATGTATGAGTTTCATTTTACTTCTATAGTAGAAATCTGTGATTTCCTCCTCCTCATCAAACTGTTCACACTCTAAGACAATCACATGCTTGCCTCTGTCCCCGTACTGGAGAGCTCTATGAGAACATAATAAAGTAGGTAGAGACTGGTATCTGGAACAACTGATTCCTAATACTCTTGCAGCCTGCCCAGATGCCACCTACTCATCTTGACTGTAAATGCAGGTTTTCATATCACATGATAAAAAAAAAATTAATGGGTCCAAAATCGTTCTTAAAGAATGAATCAGAATTACATACTTTTAGAATTTGGAGACATAAGGGTAAATAACCTTACCTGGGCAAGCTTACGCTTTTCTAGATTTCCTCCCTTTTCATTGTGTAATGTGTAAACTGGTGTATATTGTACAGAACCAGAACAGGTCCCATAATCTTCTTCATTTTCCTACACACGAAGAAATATACAAGGAATTATTTTAAAATACTCCTTTTATTACTTTTAGACAAACTATCCGATACAGATGCAAATACCAAAATAATGCTTCAAATGTAAGTTTAAAAACTCTATTTCAGAAGAAAATGCACTTTTATATATTATGCATTAATGATTTCTAAATTAATCTCTTTTGAATAACATGAATAAAAGCTATTATTTACTCTCCATCACAAAAATGGAAGTTTCAAGTAGTATTTGTTCTTCAAAGGTAGATATTCAAAACAACTGACAAAATCTGTAAAGATATAATATGTAATCAAATTGAAAACACATATACATACACATAAATATTCATATACATGCAATATTCATAGATTCAAATACATATCTTCAAACACAATCTTTTATAAATTAAGAACATGCTTCAAATTAAAGTAGCTACAGTTAGAAAGTTCCTACAAAGCCAAATGATGGCATTCCTGGCTTGATTCTGCACCAAAGATCATCTTTTTAAAGAAATTCTCAGCTTGAAGCAAGAATTTCAATTGTGATATCAAGGCAATCAACTTTATGAAAACATACATCCTGTTAAAGCATCTTTGAAGATCTCCGTTGTTCTGTGATAAAATATGCAAACAATAAAGAGATTATTCAGTGGATGCATACAGAATGGCAGATAGTTGCCAGAGGGCTTGTTATGAAAAATACATTCTTGAACAAAGGGCTAAGCATATTTCAAACATCATTAAAAACATAAATCTCATGTGATTTGTAAAGTATGAGCTTCAAACTAATGCAAGAATCAAGGAAGAATGAAAAGAATATGACGTACCTTATGTTTTAGCTTACTCTTCACTTCCTTTATTCCCTGCTTTGCATGATTTTTTGCCTAGAAAAAGGTAACGCAAGTGTCTGGCTCAGCATGGTTCTATTACCACTTAAAGAGTTAGTAGATGAGATCACACTCCATGAAACTTGCTAACTTCATATTATTTAGAAAAAGAACAAATTATAATCTAAAACTCTTAATTCTTCAGGGAAACCACACCACTTACTATTATATCTAAATTAGTGAAAACGCGATTAGTCTCTATTTGCATACTAGTACCATACAAAGGCTAACATTTAGCCTATTTTGCCTCCTAAGCTATAGAAAACACAGCCCAGTCTTAATTTGCAATTGTGATTAACTGGTGGTGAAAGGAGAAAGCACAGCAGCAGGTTATTTGGGCAAATGTTTGGACTTTAAAGAAACGGGCAACTTTACAAAGCTTTACTGAAGTGCTTTTACAGGCAGACACACGTTTTTATTAGCAGAGATATTTTAAAGTTATGGCTATTTCATGTGCAGTTTTTCCGGCATAAATTAAAAGCCACTTAACAAAAGATGCTATCTTCATGTTCCATAGGGAATCTGGCTCCAGTATTTGAGTGTCTCAGGTCCTGATGTGATTCCTGTGGGATATAACTTAACTAAAGACAACTGGCCTTGGCCTTTGTTCCATTGGAAATTCCCACTCAGAGTGGCCACGGACGAAAAGAAAGGAAATTCACATTTATGTTGTGTTTCCTCAGTATTTGATCACGTGCTGGGTACCTAACATGTATCAGCTCATTTAATCATTACAAATCTATGAAGTTAGGACAATTATTATGACATTTTTACAGATAAGGAAAGTGACTCAGAGGAGATCGGTCTGCATAGCCTCATTCCAGATCTGGGTCTATTTAATTCCTGAGTCCAACTTCTCCCCATCAGAAAGGAGAAGGAAGAACTAAAGTTTTTAAAATGTATCTACTGAATCTAAGCCTCACGCAAGAAAAGGCATTACAAGTCTCATTCTACAGACATGGAAACTGAGGTCATACAGACTGAAGACTTTCCAATTCCAATATTCTTGCTCCTACCAAACCGTCCTGCTTCCTGAATTACTTCTAGGAAGAGTGAATACATGTCTTCCCAAGTTCATTTAGGGGAAGGCTCTCATTTCTTTCCGGATAATATCTGTAGTACCTAATATAATATTTGGCATATAGTAACTGCTCAAGAAATGTCTTGAACTCAACTAAACAATTATTTCTTCATTGTATATGAGGCAAAATCAAAACATGCTACACATAGCAAAAGATAACCTAAAACGCCAATAACACTAAATTATATTCCCATGGTTCTTTGGAATTAATAAAGCATTTTCACATTGTTTTATTGTTAAAGCCTCTGAATCTATTTAAAGGGTCCTGTATTAATCCCTACATTCTCATTAGGTAAAAATGAAAAATTACCAAGAAAATGTGCCTGTCTCTATCTTCTAGAATTTTTATCCATATTTGCTCACATTTTGTCATATTCTAATTTACCTAAATATTCTCTAACCTTTCAAAATCCACTTGATTCACACTAATCTTTTCAGAAGCTCTTCAGTATACAGAGTTGAATCTAGTGTCAGTCATGGTTCTGTAATTCATGGACTGATTCCCTTACGCATCTCTTGTCCTACCCTCCTCCACTGACCTCTTTCAGATGATCTGGAAGATGGGGTACAGGCTCTATCCTTTTCAATCTACCAAGTTGAAATTTACCAATAAACAAGTATTCTTTACAGAGAAGCACCCAGCAAATGGCTTTGGCTAATAATTTAAGATACAAAAACCTAACAAGAAAGTTGACTCAGAAACGCTTTTAGCCAAATCAATTATGTATTCACTTTACTGTTATTTTTTAGATTTCTAAGAAAGTGTATCTGTTAATTCTAGCTTTCTTTATGGCCCCTCTAAGCACAGAAAAATAAAAGTATAAAACACATAGAAAAAAATGTTTCAAGTACAGAAAAACTGTTCTAAGTATAGGACAAAGTCATTATCTCCTTCAACAAAATATATTCAGCTCCTTTGTAGTACATGCAAAGTACAGAGCAAAGTAACAGTGATACAAACATGAAATTAGCAGGAACAGTACCTCTCCCCCTCCCAGTACCTGCCACACTCACTGCTTTAACTCAAATAACCAGCATAAGGCCTTCTTCATGGGAGGTACTCAAACAATTTACTGAATGAATGAAAGTTTAAAACATGGTTCCTTTTTTAAAACTTTACTATCTATAGAAACACAAGTAAATAAATTATGTTAAACCCATACAACAGAGATTGGGAGTTTTGTTCATAGTAATTTCTGGTCAAAGGAGGAATTTCAAGAGTTCATATTTCAGAATATGAGCAGCCTGGAAAGATGAGTTTTAGATACAACTATGAAAGTCACAAATTGGCTTTCTTGTCCCAAATCTCTTTGACTTCTTGATTCATGTACAACATGATCACAAGATCATAAGATAAATAAAGGAAAGTGATTAGGTATATTCTAAAGACCTTAAATTGCCTGAAATCAATTTAGGGAATAATCTTTCAGAGAGCACAATTTTTAATCTGGAAACATTTGACTCTTCTGCAGAAGAGCGTTCTCAGCAAAAAAATAAAATACTGATTAGAAAGATAGAAATATGAATAATGAATGAAGTTTTAAATATGTTTGCTTTATTTCTGGGTTTTTGTGGGAAAATATGAGTGAAATTAAGGAAAGAAACACATACTTAGCAAAATAATACAATACATTTTCTCTGAGCCTGAGGAAAAACTTCAAGTGTTTGCTCAAGGAATTAAATGAAGGGCACTTGACTGGGAAACCTTTTTTAGAATCTTAAATGAATGTGAAAAACAAGGCTAGTCTGATGTTTCACATGGCAGCCAAGTGCTACTTCATTGTAAAAAATTAAAATCTCTTCAAAACTGTATATAAATCAAACCACCAGTATTATAGTGAGAGTGATATACACAGAGAGGTTTTCCAGAAAAGCCATGAAACAATCAACCAAAAGGCAGAGGCTGATGTTTCCAAGGTAAAATGATGAAACCTTCCTACTTTTATTTTTATGATAAGGCTTCAAAGAGTTCAGAATCTTGGCACCATATTTTTGAATCAACTCTGTAGATTAGCTGTGCTACTATAAAATGTAATCTTTGAAATTGACTTTTTTTCAACAATAATGGTGGCTACACATATTTGTCATAATTGTACATCACAGCAAGAATATAAGTTCTACGCTTATTAAAATACATTATTCCATTACTAATTCAATCATATCATTTCCTTTACTGAGAAAGCATTTGAAGATAAATTCTTATAAAATCAAAACTACTGCCCTGAATATTTTTTAGAAATATGAAATATACATGACCTGTGGCATTTAAAAAATTACTTCATTGAATACGAATCTACTAGCTCCTACCTCAAGTAGCTCTAGTCTAATATTAGAGATGAAGATGCCCACAGGAAAACCTGTGCTGAAACAGAGGTATGTCTGAAGGTCTTGTGAGGACCTGGGAGGTATATAAACCTTGTGAATGTGGGGTTGGAAAATGTTTTCTCAGGGAAACAACTAATGCCTAAACTAAGTCTTATAGGATGAATTAGTGTTTCCTCGGTGGACAAAACCCAGAAATAAATGTCCCAAGTAGTGGAAATGGATTGTGTAAGAACAGAGGCAGAAGAGAAAATCTTGCATTCATGAAATGAGGAGCACTCAGGATCTGGAGAGAGAGGGTAAGCTCGGGGAATTGGGGTGAATTGAAACAGGACACAAAAGGGGTTAGGTCTTGAGGGTCTTAGTTAACACATTAAAGAGATTTTAATTTTATTAATTGTTTATTGTTATTGCTATTGATACAGCTGTTTTTATTTTATTATAAGCCATGGAGAATCACTGAAGAATTTTAATTATGGAGAGTCAAGCATCTTTGAGGGAAAAGAACTTACCCTAATTTTCTGTTTTTTTTTTTTCTATTTGAACCTCAGTATACAATGAGAATTTAAAATATGTCAATAAATTAAAAAGTCAAATCTCTAAAAATGGCACTTCATTAGGGACTGTTGCAATTTGAGTGCACAATTTTCCTGATTGCTTTGAAATAAAATGAAGAATTGGTTTTAAATTACATGAAGGGAATATCCTTTCTACACAATAATTTCAATAACTGAATTCACTTTGATCAATATTAACTCCACAAATTTTTTAAAAAGTTTTTTTTAGAGAAAAAATGGGGGGTCCCTCAGTGGCTCAGTTGGTTAAGTGTCTGACTTCGGCTCAGGTCACGATTTCACAGTTTGTGGGTTTGAGCCCCGCGTCAGGCTCTGGTCTGACTGCTCAGAGCCTGGAACCTGCTTCGGATTCTGTGTCTCCCAATATCTCTGCCCTCCCCCCCGCCCCCACTCATGCTCTGTCTCTCTCTCTCTCTCTCTCAAAATCAAATAAACACTAAAAAAACATTTTTTTTAAAGAAAGAAAAAAAATGGGAGGTATTCTAGATTTACGTGTCTGTTAGCTAGGAAAATGTAAAATTTTATCAATAAGAAAACTTACAAATTTATATGCTGTCCGTACAGCTGGAGTTGCTTTGGTCATTGCTGTGTTAAACAGTGCACCTCCTCTCTGCAAACAAACAAACAAACAAACAAAACAAAAAGACGTATTTCCAAAAATTTTAAAACCAGATTAACCTGAAAACAAAGCATTATTAATAGCACAGAAAAAGAGGTTTACTTACAAATTAAACAAAGACCTATAGAAGTTACTTCAGATTTAGTCTTTTCAAGCTTTCATATACCATATATGGTCATTTCAGATAAAATGTAAACCCTCTACTCCATTCCTTTAGTTGGTATAATACATGATTTAAAAATCATTTCATCTTTGCAGTTTAGGCAGACTAGAGCAATAGGACCCATCATAGGTATGTAGTTAAAACTTGATAAGAAAAGAAATATAATCTGGGCACCAGGGTGGCTCAGTCTGTTAAGCATCCGACTTTGGTTCAGGTCATGATCTCGCGGTTCATGAGTTCGAGCGCATCAGGCTCTGTGCTGACGGCTCAGAGCCTGGAGCCCGATTCAGATTCTGTCTGTCTGTCTATCTGTCTCTCTGTCTCTCTCCATCAAGAATAAATAAACATTAAAAAAAAAAAGAAATACACTCAAACAGTTTATCAACTGTTTTAAGGTTGGGCAATACAGTCTAAATCTCTGGAGGTGAGTTTTACATTTAATAAAATCGTATTAACAAAACACATTACCAGAAATGATAAAACTCCTCTCAAATCCTATTTCTCCTTCTAATTCCTTTGTTCTAGGATATAATATAAAGTGACAAAAACATCTTGATTTTCAAAACAAGCCATTTATCTCTGAACAAAAGCTTTCCATTTTAAAATTATGAATATCAAACTATAATAGCGTAAAATAAAAATATTTAAAATGTGACAAAATACACAAACATTTTAAGTATTGCTAATAAATAGCATAAGCATAAGCAGCATCCTTTTAGTGAACATTTCTCCATATATTTTGAGTGAAGGAAGAAGAAGTGGTGGAGGGTTATCATTACCTTGACTGTATGCACCCACTGTTGATATGACCTCGGGTTCCCTGGAATATATAAAAATAAGATGTCAGGACTATTTGATCTAAAATATATCCATCAACTAAAATTCATCAAGAACTAATACGTCCAGGATTTTAACAAATTTTGTTTATCTGCAATGTTGTGAAAAAGGCAATAGTATTGTAGAATAAACTGCTCTAATTCTTAGAAACACGGTAATTAGCATTTCCAAGAACAGACCCAGTTTTCTTTAGTCACATATGAAGGTAATATGTCAAAACACTCTATCTTCTTTCGTTTTAATGCTGTATTCAGAGAGGAAAAATATGCTGTCTCTTTTAAAATCCAAGGTTCCTATGTCTTTTATACCATATTTTGTGTGTTATGTCTATGTTATCTTTAAAAAGTTTGCCTCTTTTATGCAATTAGGTTCACTTAAAAATAATATTGCAAGTGCACAGAGAAAGAAAAAACTAAAAAGGAATTAAAAAATGCAAAAAACCAGGGGCGACTGGGTGGCTCAGTTGGTTGAGCATCCAACTCTTGGTTTCAGCTCACGTCATGATCTCATGGTTCAGGAGTTCAAGCCCCACGTTGAGCTCTGTGCTGACAGCACAGAGCCTGCTTGGGATTCTTAATCTTTCTCCCTCTCTTTGTCTCTCAGAATAAATAAATAAACATTGTTTTTAAAAATGCAAAGAACCTTGAAGACAAAATATTCTATAGTTTTTAAATATCAACATTAATTGATAGCAAATTTTACTTTAATGCAATTAAACTACAGTCATAGTTCTGTAGATACTCTCTAGTTGTAAATCCAAGGTTGAAAATATAGTATCCAAGGAAATATAAAACAAACGAAGGTTCAAATGCTGACCAATTCTTTTTTCAAAAATTTTTATTCAAATTCCAGTTAGTTAACATACAGTGTAATAGTAGTTTCAGGTGTACAATATAGTGATTCAACACTTCTGTACAACACTTGGTGCTCATCACAGGTGGACTCCTTAAAACCAGTTCTAAAAACCTAGTAATCATATATTTGGTTCCAAGTACAGTAATTTAATCAATAAAATGGTATTAGAAGGCAAAAAAAAGAACACAATCTCAAGTAATGTTTATATATATCAAGGCTTAGATTTCATGTACCTTCTTCATTTAAATGCTTAAAAAACATGGCTATTCAAAGACTATCTGGTACAAAGAATCCCTAAAACAGATTAAGGTCTCTTCTTTTTTTAATGGAGGTATAACTTAGATATAACATTATATCAGCTTCAGATATAGAGCATAATGATTCGATACATTGGGAAATGATCACCACAATCAATCTAGTTAAATCTGTCACCATACATGTTCTCCACTTGTGTATAGTTGTGTCCTTTTAAAAAATTCATTACCTTGCTGTCATAAAACAGAGGCAGAATGATTCCAGCCCAAGAATTTATTTCCAGCTGTTCTCTTTGCATTCCTAACCAACATCAGGCAAAATGTGTTCAGCTCTAAAATTACTCCTGTAATTAAAAACCTTTCTCTACTTTAAAAAAAAAATCAAGAAACAACCCCCATTGCTAAAAACATTGCTTACGACTCAGCACGGCACTTAACTGGAAGAAAACATATGGCAAAATATTTTTTTTCTAATTTTGTGAAATGATTATAGCAAAAAGTGTCTACTTAAAATAGCCTGTGTAAGTGAAATGTGCACTGTTCAAAACCTATGAGTTCCAGGTGGTATTTGGCCTGAACAATTTTTCTGAAATCATATTTCACTTGCAAAATGACAAAAATTCAAGTTATTGTATTTGTATTGTATTTATTTCTAAGGAGATTTTATTAACCAAAAAAGTAAACAATATAACTATATCCAGATTGTTCATATACGCTTACCTATTCAAAGTTCTCATCAGTTCATATATTTTTAACTTCTCTACTATAAATGGTTGGGTAGAAATCACACATTTAAGGGCTGGTTATCACTTATAGTATTCTGGGAAGAGTTTTATTTTCATTCTCTTCCCAAAATGAATTTAAGAAAGTGGAAAGAAAACACTAACTTCTATGTGATAACTATTTAGCATTTTGGAATACTTGTCATCCAGAAAACAATTTTTTAAAGGCTCCAAACTACAAAGAAAATAGCTAGCAGAAAACTTCAGCGCAGTTAGAGAAGAGTATCTTATTTAGAGTTGTGAGGAATAAAAATAGCTCATATTCAGCTCTTCACAGGCCACTAAATGTTTTTACGTACATTACCTTATTTGAGCTGTGTTTTTGTACTCTAAAATAGGCAAAGCAGGTAGTGTCTTAAGCAGCACATTCCAAGCACAGTTCAATGAGGAGTCCAATAGATCAGGGGGCTCAAGTCCACTGTATCTTTGTAAACTATGCTATTTGGGACCAGTCCTTAACCTGGTTGCTACAATGTTACTTAGTATAGTACCTAGCATATCACAGACACACCATACATACAAGTTTTATTGCAATAACTCGCCAAATGAGGAAACTGAAGGTTCTGAGGTGGCCCTAGGTCACAAAGATAGCAACTGAGGAATAATAAGAATCCGGGTATTTGAATTCCTGGTTAAATAGTCCTTCAGCCCAGAAATTCTACCTCTTAGACTGCTAAATAAAATATGATAAAACTTAAGATATATGAGATTTCTTCTGTATCAGTTCAAAGTAATTACACTAGAAAGGAAAAGGGGCTGCTCAAAGCTGATACTTTGAAAAGAAACAGTTGACAGAATCACCAATAATAATCCAGAATTATATGCATGGGGAAAACAGGAAGTCCCCAAATAAACTACTTAAAATGGTAGGGAAACATGTGGTACAATTTAGGTACTCCTATTTAAAATTTTTAAAAAGAGGGGCGCCTGGGTGGCTCAGTCACTTAAGTGTCTGACTTCGGCTCACGTCACGATCTCATGGTTTATGAGTTCAAGCCTGATGTTGGGCTCTTCTCAGAACCTGGAGGCTGCTTTGGATTCTCTCTCTACTCCTCCCCTTCTTGCGTGTCTGTTGCCCTCTCTCCCAAAAATAAATAAATAAAACATTAAAAAAAATTATGATATTTGTTTCTTTAAATTTAGTGCCTTTCAGATTGAAAGCTTCTATTTCTACAAAATTTATGAGACAGACACATTATTCTTTAAAAATGTTTTTGAGGCTGTTTTTCTTCTCAAAAAAATTAATGTGAATGCCAGAAAACTCTCTGAGTCTTTCCATTAAAGTAAATGGATTATGGAAATAATAAGTGTTATTGAGGAAATTCTTAACATTGTTCTCATTCATCATACAAGTGATTTTCTCACACTCAAGGACAAAATATCTTTGTTTCCCCCTTGTGCAAAGACTTCATCTTCAAATGTATTTGTTTGAATTCTAGTAATTTGTAGTTACTGTTCAAAAAGTATATAAATTGACCTAAATTGTTCAGTGAAGCCTGGAAAATGTCACTAAAACTGAAGATCACCTACCATCTCTTCAAATTCCTCTGATGCCTTAGTCAGTAAAAAAAAAAAAAAAAAAAAGAAAAGAAAAAGAAATACTACTATACAAATAAAAGACTGATCAGAAATATATCAGAAAGTAATTAAGAGACAAATGCTACTAATGAAGAATAACTACATGCTTCTATATAAAATCAATCTGAAAATATTTCTATTTTTTTAAGTCTAAATAATTGGAAGGGGATTTAAAAACTAGCCTTATTTTATTTATTTATTAAAAAAATATTTTTTTTTAACGTTTATTTATTTTTGGGACAGACAGAGACAGAGCATGAACGGGGGAGGGGCAGAGAGAGAGGGAGACACAGAACCGGAAGTAGGCTCCAGGCTCTGAGCCATCAACCCAGAGCCCGACGCGGGGCTCGAACTCACGAACCGCGAGATCGTGACCTGAGCCGAAGTCGGACGCTCAACCGACTGAGCCACTCAGGCGCCCCAAAACTAGCCTTATTTTAAATGAAAAAAAAAAAAAATACAAAAAACCACCTCCATGTTCTTAACTACTCAGTATTCCTTAGCTACTCTTTCATAGACCAATATCTGTGTTTACTGCATCCTCTGCTCTACTTATGTCCCCTTTTATTACCTTTTAGCCTCCATGGATACTCTTCCCTTTACATACTTCCTGATATTTACATTACTTTCCTCTTAAGGTTGAGTGTTCTACAAAGGTCTCATGAAAAACAATTGGGAGTAACAGGGATTTCTTCACAGTCCTGACCACAGGGACTCACAGGATAGCAAACAGATTTTGGAAATCTGTGTGCATTTCAGTCTTTAACCACAGTTCTAGATTCAATGTGAATCTAGATTGAATGTGTAATTCAATAATTACACGGTTCCACCACGCTCATATTAACTTTATCACAACCACATATACTAGCATGCAACTAGCCGTTGCAATGACACAGAAAGGGGAGAAATTAGATGCTTCTCTGAAATTCCCTAACTATTTTTGCTTAAAGGAACATAATTTTTTCTTCAGCTTTAATGAATGTCGATTTCTCTTACGGTGATCTTTCTTAGGGCTTTATGTTTCAAAAATCTTCAACAGATAATCAAGAGACAGGAATTTTACTTTTATCCAATCACAGTAGAGAAGTCTTGACTACTACTCTTGTTTACTGAGTGTCTTCTAATTAAGAAGATCTCCTATCATAAGAAAGCAATATATTATAGTTATTAAAGCAAGAGCTTGGAAGCCAGACAGATACATGTTGAGTTCAGATCCTAGCACTACTAGCTGTGTGACCTTGAGCAAATTACTGAGATAAGTGCCCTCATAAAAACAGGGATAGGTAATCAAACTATTTCGTAGGTGCTGTGAGGATTAAATGAGATCAAGTTTGTAGAGCTCTTGTAAGAGATTCTGTCACATATTAATATTCAGTAAGTAGGAACAATTATAATTATTACTATGAGAGAAGCGGCAGTTATAACCATTTACTTCTTTGAAAAATAGTTCAATATCATGATAAAGACATCTTATTTCTTACAAATGCAGTCTACATGACAAATGTCTAATGTTCTTTCATATATATATCATCGTTTATAAGAACATTACTAATTTTTATTAGATTATTCACATTTTTATTTCAAGTCCTAATAAATTGTGCTTTATTTTATACTAAAAATAAGCTCTCTGTATCTCTAAAATAATAACCTAAAATATAATAATTAAAAATAATACTTAATAGCTAGGCACAATTTTTAATATACTTTCTTGCTGTACACATTGAAATTAATATTTGTTGAACTATGCTTTCCTTTTGAATCAGTATTGCCCACCCTCCCACCAAACTAAAGTAAGTGTTCAAAACCTTTTTAATTTTAAGGAGGGACAATAAAGTGGTTGGCATGAAATTGTACTGAAAATATAGCAGTCTCTAAGTCAGATGCCAGCTGGCGATCAATGTTCCATTCTTTTTAAACCATAAGCCCTTTATTGAACAATGTTAGTAACCCCTCTCACACCAGAAAACCCATCTACCTTCTATTCTATTCTATTACAGAGGAATCTGGACCAATGGTTAAGACTACAGAATTTAACTATACAAAACGATCATAGTTCTACCCATTACTGTCACAAGATGTCATCTTCAATTCCATAGAAGATACTAGCCCCACGGGTCATAAAAATAATGAGACAGCAGTTATATAAATACTGAATAGATGCCTCAAGCAATTTGTCCATGAGCTGACAATATTTTGCTTGTCTGAGTTGAAAAGTAAAAAAGCCTTATTTTAACACAAAAGTTCCATTGAAGCTAAATTTTTACCCATGAGCTGAGGAAAGCAAGGAGCTGAATGATTCCACACTTGGTTGACTTGCTGAGTCAAGTAAACTAAGTTTTTCCCAAAGCTAAATGCTTTCAATGAAATGCTGTACTTACACCAGAGGAGGATCCATATGCTTAGTTCATTTGGACCTCTCTTCACGAACAAGTTATCTCAATGTTTTGTGTATTTTTATGGAGCAAAAATAAATCTTATTTGAGAATAAAATCACATTTTGGCAAATGTGTAGATGAGTACTTATTACTATGTCTTTTCATGTTTTATTTCTCAATTCTAGCAACTATTTATTCACACATAAAGACATTTTTTTCCCAAATTAAACCTTGTACAAATAAATAGAAAAAATTACTATTATGCCAGCTGAAAATGAACACACCAGAGATTGTTGTTTGTTTGGTTCACCCTGTTATCTAGAACAGTGCCTAGCACATAGTAAATACTTAGCACAAATACTGGCTGAATGAATGCATATGACATTTCAAGGACTCCAGCAAAATTCTCTGCCAGAGTCAGGACTATATACCGGAGCAATCACGTACAAAGTACCAGTTCGTAAGTCATTAACTGCCTAGAAATTACAACATTGTTTGAATACTTACATATCAAATAGTGTAACTAATTATATTAAGTTTCATTATATTAAATAAAAATGCAATATCACCTAACTTATGTTTCACACATACAAAATAATACGACGCCTTCCATTTGTTAGTGAGCACTTTTTACAGTGACAAGTGTAAGCACATGGGATGGTAAACTGAAAAGTCTTTTCCTCATGCTGCAGTGTTCTGCAAAGCAAAAAAAAGGTAAAGGCTTCTATAACAACACACTCACTTAAAATGTAAAAGCAGCTGTGGTATTCAAATCTTTTGTTTTCTATTATATTACAATCTAATATTTCAACTATGATCTCAGGTCTTTAATTCTTACTTAGTATTAGCCAGCACTGTGGGTTTTTTAGCGGAGAATACTAAAGGAAGATATAAACTAATTGCATTTCAGTGACATTTCGTTCTACTACTATTAAGAGATTATCCAAGAAAACAACTACCAATTCATGAGACCATCTTAACACCTTGAATAATGAAATAAGTTAATACCACAGCTCTTATAAGATGAAAAAAATGTATCTAAAACATTATATGTTTAAGAAAATACAACTGTTTAGGAAGTAGATTGTATCAGATACAGGAGCAAAAGTCAAGGCAATCGCTACTCAGAAAATGGATAATCATACTGAAACTAGTCTTTACCTCCACAAAAGCCACCTGAAGTGATTTCCTCTTCAAATACATCAGAGAAACCCCGTCCTGCATTTAATTTTGCCAGTCGACCATCAATAAACTGAAATTAAAAAGTGTCAAATATGTTAATTTTCACTTTCTTCATAGGATTAAATTTTCACTTATATCAAAAGATCCATATCAGACACTCATAAATATAAAATATGCACATATATGTACATGTATACACACATCTACATGTACGTGACAAGAAAACTCTCAAACATTGAAATAGCAGGCACTTAATAAATAACAGCTAATTTATTAAATAAAAAATGTACAGTACAGACTCTTACTTCATTAATAAGAAAAAGAATGTACTATTTACTGGCATTTGGTTACTTTCTATTTTGTTGATCTATGGCATCTGAAATTTCTCTTTCTTGGATTATAAAAAAATATTACAAATGTTTTGAGGTTTCTCCATTCATAATGAAGGTAAAGTATCTTTAAGCCTCCCTTGCATAAGACACAAAGGGTAACCATAAGAAAGATTTAAATGATGTCTGAAGCGTAGACTTGAAGATTTGGAGACTGATATAAAATGTTCGTTTTCATGCTGGAATTAATCCTGGCTACAATTTTTTTTTATCCTGAAAATTTCAAATTTAGTCAAATTAAAATAAAGTACCTTGACGTTTAAAAAATTCTCACACTCTGTTCTAGTTTAAAAAAAAATACAGTTTTCTATTTAAATGAACAAAACTAATGGAGTTCTATAGAGCAATACAGTTTTCCTCAGGCAGCAATTTAACATTTAATGGTTTAACTATTTAATAGCAGTAAGTTACACCAGTTAAAAGACTTTGGAACAGAAATCTCTTACAGACCAAAATTAAGACACAAATGAATCAACAGTTTCCAGTTCAAAATGTGGTTTAACTACTTTTATATTATTACAGATTAATTTTGACCCAAGAGGTGGCAAGATGGGTTTAAATAGACATAGCCTAAAAGGATATATAGTCATAGCTTTTTTTTTTTTTTAGTATAAATTGCTTTCATAAAAATTAGAAAATTTTGAGAGCTAGGTACCACAGATTACCCATTTTTAGTCTCGTTATGCTTGGCGTTCAAAAAATTTCCGATAGTATAAACAAATATGAACATGGAGTTTGGAGAATGAAAAGCTTACATCACATCTCTGCCACTTACTAGCTTTATGATCTTGGGAAACTTGTCTCTGAGTCTCTGTTTCCCCTCTATAAAATGGGAATAATAATAAATATCTTCTAGTGTTTTGTAAGGGTTAAATGAAACGATACGAAGTACCCAGACTGCAGGCACAGAATAAATGTTAAATACTAAAATCCATTTTTCCCACGACCACCATCACCTTTCAATCACTATTAATTTCTGAGTTTCCTGAGTACAGGATCACTGTCTGTCTCATGTGTGTATCTTTAATATCTGCCAAATGCTTAACATATAGCTTGAAATGAATGTCTGCTGAAAGACTGAAGTATACCGAAACATTGTGAACAGTCCTATATTTACACGATTTTAAAGGTAACTAATTACAACATATAGAATCATGCATTTCATTCTATCTTGAGATAAAAGGTGGTAACAATGTACGGCTACATATAATAAATGGTTAATTTGAAAATAAAGTGGTTTAAAATGCTTGCAAAATTTGACTTTCACAGATTTTCAACATAACATTATAAATCAAACTATAGTGGTCTAATTTGATGGACTAAGTATCGTTGTGAAAAAAATAAGGTGAAGCAAAATGATAAATTTTAAGTAATACATTACTGACGAATGGCACAAAGTAAGACATCCTTTTAAGGGACTTAATTTGCTTTAAAAGATTAAGACTACAAGACTTTTTAAAAGGTTTTCATTTTTATGTTTACTAGAAATAATCCATCCATTTTAGTTTGAGTGGAACAGTTCATCGTCTAAAAAGAGATAAATCCCCAAACTATTTACTGATTATGCATTTTCGAGCATGAGTAACTACTTCGTGTTACTGAACTCATGAATCGAGCCAATAAAAATTAATCACTTGGTAAAATGCCACGTGTTATCACTGACTCTGCAAACAATCCTGTCAGTGACAGACACTTATCTTTCATGAAAATGTTTGTTTTTAAAATAGATGGATTTTGTAGTATATATTCTATATATGTACACCCAAATGCAGACACCGAGGAGTAAGCTGAGAAGTGGTATTAATGGAGAAAAATGCTGATGGCAACAGTTCTCTAAATTCCTTTTTCTATTTTTAATTCAATAACCAATAACACCTTTTTTCTTTTTTCTCAAGTGGAGTGGGTCCATGGTCACTCCGTTCTAGTAACTCTGGAGGATTTCATAGTAAGTAAAAAACGATAAGAGCATTTTTAGCTACTTTGCAGAGAAGTAATTTTGAACTAAAAAATATTATCTGTTGGAAAGTTATGACTCTATAATGTGCTGTAAACTGTCGCTTGGCTAGTAGTTACCCATATAATAGTAAACACGTATCTTTGTAATTGTTAGTTTTGGAAGAATTGGTTTGGAATTGCAAGTAATTACAAGTAACACTGTTAATAACAATGAAAGTGCCACAGATAAAACATAACATTAGGTTGCAAGTAGATTTTTAAAGGAATTTAAGAGTTTGCATTAAGATGATGCTTTTTACATAAATCTTAATATTTTGCTTTTCATTCCAGAAGTGAAAATTAAAACCTGAAACTAAACATGCTAAATAATCACACCAAATCATAAATAACATAATTGGAAATCTCAAAAAAATCATAGACATAATTCCATAGCACAGATTCCACAATTTTCTTATAAATTATAAGTAGATAAAATTTTTTAAAATAAGGATATACATAATTATCAAGATCAGTAATAATATTCCCTCCAAATCGTCAATAATTGCAAGAATTTTATTAGTCCTTAGGACACAATCTTTTTTTTTTAATGTTTATTTTTGAGAGAGAGAGAGAGAGAGAGAGATCAGGGAAAGGGCAGAGTGAGAGACAGAAAGGATCCGAAGCAGGTTCCATGCTGACAGCAGAGAGCCCAATGCGGGGCTCAACTCAGATCATGACCTGAGCCGAATCAAGAGTCCGACACTTAACTGAACCACCCGGGTGTCCCCTTACGACCCAATCTTAAAGTAGTGTGACAGGTTATAAGATAAATGTTTTAAGTAGCAAAACTACTTCCTGCTACTCTTTGTGATACTGTAATTGCTAAGCTTTTTCAAAATGTTCTGACCTTCAAATAACCATCTTAATATGAAACCAAGTCCATTTAAAGAAATTATCTATTGTCTTAAGTGGGCTTCAGTGAATAATATTGTTAAATGAAAATGGACATTCACCACATTGATTTTTAAAATACAATTCGATATAAAATAAAGGTTTTAAAAATGCAACAAAATAGGGGCGCCTGGGTGGTCAGTCGGTTAAGCGGCCGACTTCAGTTCAGGTCACGATCTCGTGGTCCATGAGTTCGAGCCCTGCGTCAGGCTCTGAGCTGATGGCTCAGAGCCTGGAGCCTGCTTCCGATTCTGTGTCTCCCTCTCTCTCTGCCCTCTCCCGTTCATGCTGTGTCTCTGTCTCAAAAATAAATAAACGTTAAAAAAATGCAACAAAATATAAAGAGTAGACTTAGTGGTAAGCTTCTTTACAAATATATATATATATATATATATATATATATATATATATATATGTTTCTATATACAAATATATATAACTATATATATAGTCTGTGAATCGATGTATATATAAAGAATATGTTCTGATCAGATTCACAGAGTAAACTTAAATATATGGCCAGTAGACAATGTATCTTTCCTCTATGAGACAAATTGTATGCTTTTCACAGGTCTTTAATTCTTCACCAGTCCGTGCATTTCTGGCATTTAATCTAAAAATCCAAAACAAGTTATGCTATTAATCAGTCAGTGTTCTAAATGCCTTTAGTGGTCTAGACATATGTTACATAAATATTTAATTGCCATCAATCCATCAACACTCTGAGGATGACAATAATTAAATTTTAATATTCTTATATGATTTTTAAAGATTTTGACTTTAAAGGAGCTCAAAAAAACCACTGTTCTGGGGAGAGAGGGTCGGTGGTGCAATTCTTTACCAAGCTGGGGAAGTGGGAATGAAGTGCTGTTTTTTGTGCTAACGTGACAGTCTTGTTACTGAAGCAAAGCAGCAGAGGCACTGGAGAATCCCAGTAAACAAATCTATACTCCCCAATTCCTTTTTCAGCCTGGAGGAAAAATTAACATATTTCAAAATTTATCTCATATTAGAAACTCTTCTTGGGCACAAATGTAAGATAACCAGCATAATAAAGGCTTGAGAGCTAGAGAAAAATACATTTTTAATGAGTCAGAAATCTTTAGCAATTTAGAGAAAACATTTACATACAGTAAAACATTATGCTTCAAATACATTCATTTCTAGCGGATCTTTAAAATCTCTCTTCTATATAATGCTTTAGGGCTAAAAAAGAATAAGTAGTCTAATTTAAATATTTCTTCTTATAAATGCTCAGTAAACCTTGACAGGTTAGTGAAAACTACACTAAAGTGTTACAATAAATTAAGTCAACAGATATCTATAGACACCTGCTAGATGCAAGGCATTCGGTTAGTAGCTATATATAAACACAAACTGCTACAACAAATGGGAATAAGGTGGGTCAGTTTAGAGCTAAACCTAGAGAATTAAGCACATGAGGAAATAGAAATAAACTGTTATTTTTATTCCATTTCAAATATTAGGTAAATAAAACTGTAAAAATACTAAATTACACTACCATGGTATAATGAACAGGAAAACACTTTGAAGAGTATAAAAAACCCATTCAGTGCAATTTATTATTAGAACTGATAATTTAAAACAACATTGATGGAACAACAGTATCCTCCAGGATATATCAACGGATAGGCTTTAAATAATTTGCAACAAAATGAAGTCAGTTAAACTTCATGACCACCAGACCATAGAATTAATTAATTTAATCATTCAATTCAATATAATTAATTCAATATCATTCAATACCATTAATTAATTCAATCATTAATTCAATATAATTCAATGTTTACTACAGGCCAGGTACTTTTCTAGATGCCTGAAATACAGAAATGAAAAAAAAAAAGACAAAAATTCAAGCCCTCGTGAGCTCTCTTTTTTTCTTGATGAGCCTACTGAAGGTTAGTATTTCATTTATCCTTTCAAAGAACCAGGTCTTAGTTTCATTGATCTTTTCTAATGTTTTTTTTAAAGTCTTTATTTTCATTTATTTCCTCTCTGATCTTTATTATTTCCTTCCCTCTACTAACTTTGGACTTTGTTCTTTTTTCTAGTTCCTTTAAACTTAGATTGTTTAATTTGAGACTTTCTGGTTTCTTGAGATACGACTGTATGTCTCCTCAGGCAAGGGCAATAAAAGCAAAAATCAACAAACAGGACTATGTCAAACCAAGAATCTTTTGCACAGTGAAGGAAACCATCAACAAATTGAAAGACAACCTATGGAATGGAAGAAGATATTAGCATATGATATTAACAGATAAAAGACTGATACCCAAATTATATAAAGATCTCATACAACTCAATAACAAAAAAAAAAATGTTTTTTAAAATGGGCAGAGGACCGGAATAGACATTTTTACAAAGAAGAAATGCAGACGGACAATAGGTATTTGAAAAGATGCTCAGTATTATGAATCATCAGGGAAATGAACATCAAATCAAGATATTTCAAAACTGTCAAAATGTCTATTATCAAAAAAAAAAAAAAAAACCCAAGAAACAAGAAGTGTCGGTGAGGATGTGGATGAAAGGAAACCCTTGTGCTCTGTGGGTGGGAATACAAATTGGTACAGCCGCTAACAGTATGGAGGTTCCTTAAAAAAATTAACAACAGAACTACCACACTGTCCAGCAATTCTGGATATTTACTGAAAGAAATATTTTTGGGTATTTATTCAAAGAAAATGAAAACACTAATTCAAAAAGATGTATGTACCCCTATATTCATTATGACAACAGCCAAGATATGAAAGCGACCTAGGTGTCCATTGATAGATGAATGGATAAAGAAGATGTAGTGTGTATATATACAACAGAATATTACTCAGCCATAAAATGTATGAAATATGGCTATTTGTTGCAACACGGATAGACCTAGAGGGTATTGTGCTAGGTGAAGTAAGAGAAAGACAAGTGCTGTATGATTTCACTTATATGCGGAATCTAAAAAAGCAAAACAGATGAACAAAACAAAGCAAAACAGACACAGACTCACAGATACAGAGAACAAACTGCTTGCTGCCAGAGGAAAAGGGGGTGGGAGCATGGGTGAGACAGGTAAAGGGATTCAGTACAAACTTCCAGTAATCAAATAAGTCACAAGGATGTAAAGAACAGCATAGAGAATATAGTCAATAGTATTGTAATGACTCTGTATGGGGACAGATGGGGACTAGACCTATCATTATCATTTCATAATATATAAAAATACTGAATCTCTATCTTGCACATCTGCAACTAATATTGTATGTCAATTATAATTCAATAACAAAAAAATCTTTTGTGATGCTTAAATATTTAGTGGGGGAGAAGGGGAGTGAAAGCATGAAATAAAAAAAGGTAATACATTACGTAGCGTGTTAGAAGGTGATGAATGTCGGACAGTAAGATAGAATTGCATAAGGAAGGTTGGGGAGTTTGGGGCAAGGAACTTCCAATTTTAAACAGTGTGGTCAGGGCAGATATTATGATGAAGGTGACATCTGAGTCAAGACTTGAAAGCAGCGAGGAAGTAGGCCACATAGTTTATGGGAGAAGACGATCCCAGGAAAAGGGAGCCACCGGCATAAATAACGCCCTGGTGCAGGAGCACGCATGTAATCAGTAGGTCTGTAGGAAGCTCTGGGTATTGAGAGAAAATCCAGACAACCATGATGACCACTCTCATTTTAAAGTCACAACCTGCCATTTCCAACGTGCTCTGAATGATGCCAGACAATTCTGTTTTTTCTCGAGTCCATTCACTCTCTGACTTCGTATTTTCTCCCTCCTTAAATACCCAACCACTTCTCCCATTCCCTCTCAGCTGATCGTGCTTCCTAATTACCTGTAAGAAAAACAAACAAACAAACTGAAGCCATTAAGAGAGAAATTCTGCAAGCTCCAAGCAGCACATGTGCCCAGCCCCTTCGTCTCGTCCTCTCCCTGTCTGTGCCTTCTGTCCTGCTGTGCATGAAGTAACTGCTCCTCACAACGACCAACTCCACCAACAATTTTTCCGTTTTCCCGAATATAGCTTTCTGTATCTACCAGATCATCCCACCAGGCTCCACACACGTTATTTCTCCTCTTGACCCCATTTACTTCTCTAGCCATGCCCATTTCTGCATTGTGCTTTACAGTAAATCTCAAAAGAGCTGTGAGTATTTTTATCTTCACTTCTTCTCCCATACTTCAGCCACAATTTCTGCCTCACCATTTCAACAAACTTGCGCTTGCTGAGGTCATCCGGTCTCCACATTACTGAATTCACTGGTCAATTCCAGATCCTTATTTTTATTCACTTGTCACAAGACTTTGACAATGTTGATCCCTTCTTCTTTGGTATTCTTTCTCTACTGCTCTGAATTCTCTCCTACATCACTGATCACTCACTCTCCCTTGGCCTCCTTCACCATTGCCTTCTGCTATTTTCCAGTCCATGGGCCTCTTGCCATTTCTCTTTATAGCCACTCTTTTGATAATTTCACTTGGTCTCCAGTCTAATGACTTTAAGTTCTCTCCATGCTGATGACGCCCAAATTTCTATCTCTAGTATAATTTTCTCCTCTGCCTTACTTATCCATTTGCTAACCAATATCCTAGTTGGATGTCTAATAGACATCTCAAGCTTAATATGGCCCAAACTCAACTCATTCTTCTAACCAAAATATTTCCTGCCCATAATCTTCCCCATTTCAGTAGAATGACAGCTATTCTACCAGTTTCTTAGACAAGAAATCATGGAAACACCTGGGAGTCTTCTTTCTCGCATTTCATATTAAATCTTTCAGAATATCCACTGACTTTATCTTCAAAGTGGATCCATAATCTGACTTCAGCTGTTATCCTCTTTCCTGAGCCAGTTCTTAAATGCCATCACTTCTCACCAAGATTACAGCAACAGCTTTCCAAATCTTCCTCTCGGCTTCTATCTTTGACCACCTTTCAGGTAGTTGTTCAAATGCCACATATTCCATGAAAATCTACACTATTTTAAATTCCACCCTAACCCCCAATAGGACCCCCCTTCCTGTTCTATTTACTTTTCCATAGTACTTAATCATCTTTGAACACCCCACATAATTTATCTATTGTTTGTCCTCTACCTACTAAAAATAAAAGATTCACAAAGTCAGATAATTCTATTTTTCCTTGTTCTCCAATATATCTTAACACCCAGAACACTACCTCAAATATAGTAGACACTCAAGTTATACTGCTGACTTGAGAGAATACAGAATAATTAGATGACTGTTTCCAAAACTTTAGTGTATATATTGTTATGGCACCTCATTAATAATGTAGATTCCTGGGTTTTAATCCAGGCATCTTGAACCAGACATTTTGAAGATGAGACTCAAGAATATCCATTTGTATTGGTAAACTGATGCTGATCATTTGAGACCCCATTTAGAGAAACACTTTTTAAAATACTAATTGAAATAAGTTAGCAAAGGATGCTAAAAAAAAAAAAAGGTATATATATACCTCGTCCTGATAAGCTATCTCCCCTTGTGTATTTCTTCCTCCCGATAGTAAGTCTCCATATCTTTCCTATGCCACATTGTTTTATTATTTTTTCATGTTATGAAATAAGTGCATCATACAATTACCATCTCCCAACAATTCACATATCAAATGTTTCCAAATACTCCAAACCTATTGAATCTTTAGTAGTAATGCATATGTTGATCTTAGCTATAGATTACATACCATACATAAGTACCTTCATGCTTCCTTTAAGGGTGTAGAAATTCATAGGATTCTATTACTTACATTAAAAGCTTTCTAAAATCTTCCAAAATCGCTAGGTGACATAAAAGGAAGACATGGCTTTTGACTCACTCCTTTTTAAAAATTTTTTAATGTTTATTTATTTTTGAGAGAGTGAGAGACAGAATGTGAGTGGGGGAGAGGCAGAGAGAGAGAGGGAGACACACAATCTGAAGCAGGCTCCAGGCTCTGAGCTGTCAGCACAGAGCCCGACGTGGGGCTCGAACTCACAAACCATGAGATCATGACCTGAGCCAAAGTCAGACGCTTAACCCACTGAGCACCCAGGCACCCTTTGACTCACTCCTTTTATTCAACATCTTGTAAGTCAGAGAAAGTGGGCCATAACACAAAGTATACAGAGTACACTGGATGTCACTGAATTTTCATTTCTACACCCTACACCGTTATGTGACTCCACGTTTAAGTTACAGACACCATTCGGTAACACTTGACAGTAACTTGACAGTTATTTGACAGTAACACTTGACTCCTACAAGTTTTGTATTATCCCTAAATTAGCGTCATTACAATCAATTTTATAAGCTCTTCCATCAAAACTGTCAAGACATTTTCATATCCCTTATAACAAGGAGTCACTCAACAGTTTTTATTTATTTGACAATATTAATGTCTATCATGTATTAAATATTAGGATAAAAACAATGATCCTTTTCTTTACAGAGCTTACAACTCGAGAAAGCCAAACAAATTAACCTGGATTACAATCTAAGTTCATAGATCAGGTTCAACAAATGTTATTTTCATTTCTTCATAATTACTGTCCTTTACTCTCCCGCTCTTTGTTAAGCATCTATTACAATCCAAGTTATTTTTTTTTCAGAAGTAAGAAATTAACATAGATATAGTGCTATTAAATAATCCGCAGACTGTATTCAGGTTACACTGGTTTTTCTACTAATGTCTTGTTTTATTCCCAGGCTCTAATCTTATCTTTTCCATTTGTAACTCATCAGTCTTTCCTTGCCGCTGGTGATCTATACACTTCTGGAGAGTAGTGCTCAATCGTATTGTAGAATGCCCCTCAATGTGGGCTGTTCATGAAGACATGAAATCGTTTTCAGAGACCTAACAGTAAATCACTTAGAATGGCTGTAGCAAAGGCATCTGGACAGGTATTCCAGACAAAAGGGGAAGAAAGATTTTGTGTGCCAGGCTAGGGGTTTGAACTTTATCCTAAATATAATAGGAAAAAGACAAGATTTGCTTTTCAGAAAGAACAATTGTTAATATAGAATGGAGGATAGCTTACGGTGGCTAAAAACAGTTATCAGTTATCCAACATAAGTCATTGACATTGAAATGAGAGAATAAAACAATCTAAGCAATATTTAGAAAGATCAATCAATGGAACATAGTAAACAACTGGAAACTGGATGCAAGAAAGGTCAGCAGTGAACACATGGGAAAAGAACACTCCTCATTATCTGGTTTAGGCAACACGGTAGCACTAGTTCCCAGAAGAAAGGATGCAGGAGGGACATGTATGTGTGTACATGTACAGATGTAAGTATGTATATGGGTGAGGTATGTGTATGTATGGGTGTGAGTATGTATATGTATATACACATAATCATGAAGATATATACTAGGCAAACACACACATGTATTTACATTTATGTGACTACACACAGTGACTCTGTGATAAAGATGTGCTGGGGACTTATCACATAAAGGTAATTAATCAGTGTGGTCTTACATAAGAACCCCCCAGGGAGATATCTGAGATGTCTAAGGATAAAGAGGGGACTATAACATTAGGGGAGAGGTGGGAGATAACTGTGACTCTAAAGGACACTGAAGAAATAGCCTAGAAAAAAAGGAGGGAAAAAATAGAAAGTATATCACAAATACAAAAATACGTATACAAGAAAGGTACATTAAAGAGGAATAGAGCAAGGATTCTTTTCATTATACCTGTAACAAAAGCTATCCTTTCAGGAGAAACCGTAACACAAAGGATAATAATAGTGACATGAAAGAGACTCTGTTAAGAAAATATTAAGATACCTTAATGTGAGTGTCCTATTGGCATTTTTTTTTTAAGAATCTGTTTAAAATTTTTATTTTGAAATAGTTTTAGGTTTACAGGAATGCAAAAACAGAATGGAGAGTTCCCACATAAACTTCACTCAACTTCCCCTAATGATAACATCTTATATTACCATGGCACATTTATCAAAAGCAAGAAATTGACATAGTTACAGTAGTTATAATACTACTAAATAATCTACAGACTATACTTAGGTTACAGTGGTTTTTCTACAACGGTCTTCTTTTTATTCCAGGATCTAATCCAGTCTTTTCCAGTTGTGGTTCATCAGTCTTTCTTTGGATCTAGACACTTTTGGAGAGTACTGCCCAATCATACTGTAGAATGCTCCTCAATGTGGGCTTATCTGATGTACACTTATTATTAGATGGAGGTTATATATTTTGGCAAGAATACCATAGGGGTGATTGTATCCACAATGACTCTCATCAGGGAGTTCATAATGTCAATTTATGTTACTACTGCTGGTGACATTAACCTTGATCATCTGGTTAAGGTGGGGTCTGCTGGGCTTCTCCACCATAAAGTTACAATTTTTCTGTGTACAATAATACCTTAGGGAAATGTGTCAATTGTTTTAAAATCTATAACAAATATGAAAAAACTAACCATCACATGGCAAGTGGACTTTCAAATAGTACTTACCAAATAAATGTTGGTTGAATAAATAAATAACTACATAACCATCTAGTGTTTTGCCATTACATGATAAATTTCTAATTTAAATTTTTAGAATTATTACACAATGAATTTTGAAATACGTGTTATAAATTAGTATCTGAAATTAAGTACTGAGTATACAGAAAGTTATTTTTATGGGCCCAAATCAGCTCTTTAAACATCATCTTATTTTACCTCATATTCCAACACTGTAATCTACTTATCAATCTTTGAAGTAGCACTTTGTCAAATGCTTTTAGAAAAATAAATATCAAGCTATATAATAGGTACTGAATTTTCCTTATGTATCATGGTAGTACATCTTCACAGTACTTCTCAAGATTAGTTGAGCACGAACCCCCTCCCCCATCCCAACTACAAAGGATATATTTTATCAAATCATAAATTTTCAGGTTTTCCCTCACAACAATAGATGTGTTAGACCCTACAGTTGTTCAAGGTCCATCAAAAACTTTTTAAATGATTTTTAATTTAATTTTCTGATAAGTATTCTCTTAATGAACTGGTATGAGAATTTTCTACTTATACCCACAAAAGTATGTTCCTTATATAAGGAAAATTTGATGGAATTGGTTGACATGTTTACCAATAACATGAAATAGGTTACAAATGACATGAAATAGTGATCTCATCAGAAATGGATTGATCTTGAGGATTTTTACACTAATGTTATTATTTATATATTAAATATACACTTGTTATTGTATTCTTCGGTCATAAGGAAAAGTTTACTTTCATGAAGCAGAAATCCATCTCCCTAATCTTAGAGTCCTTATATATAATGTATGGCTGTTAATCACTGTAGTATGTAAATATCTTAGTCTTCAAAATCACTTTTTATAAGTAGTAACTTTGAAACACTGTACAGAGAAATTTTATTAATATTTATTTAGCACCAGCATTAACAAGATCCTATGCAAGCAACTACACATACAGAATTGAGTCCCATATGGTCCTAGTACTGGAGTAGCTCACAATCTATACAGAAAATTGATATGTAAACTAAAAAGAGAATTATTAGAAATGCCAATATAAAAATACACATACAAGTATTATCTTTGATTTTGCATTTCCCTCTACTCTTGTCAGCCCATCAGCAAGAACTGGCAATTCCACCTCCCAAACATAACCAAACCCTGCTCTGTTTTGCTTTGTCTTTTCTACTACCTTCCTCATCCAATCCACCATCACTTCTCTCCTGAACAATTGCAACAGACCCATGTAGAGACCCACCTCTCTCTCCTCTAATCCATTACAGCACAATCTGGGCAATCTTTATAAAATACAAATCAGATCCAGTCACACCCCAGCTAAAGCTTTCCAACAGCATATTGCTTTGTTTAGAATATAATGTAACAAGGGATGCCTAGGTGGCTTAGTCAGTTGGATGTTCTGACTTCAGCTCAGGTTATGATCTCACCATTTGTGGGTTTGAACCCCCTGTCAGGCTCTGTGCTGACAGCTCAGAGCCTGGAGCCTGCTTCGGATTCTGTCTCTCTCTCTCTCTCTCTCTCTCTCTCTCTCCTCCTCCCCCACTCAGACTATGTCTCTCTCAAAAAAGAATAAACATTTAAAAATGTTTTTTAAAAAGAATATAATGTAACTCATGCCTTTAAAGTCCTACAAGATCTGTGTCCCCTTTCTGCTCTTCTAACCTAAGCTGATGCAACTTTCTTTCTTGCCCACAGTTGATTTAATTATGATCCTAGGAAATGCCGAGTTCTTTTCCCTCCTTGGGGTCTTTGCAATAGCAATTTCCTCTACCCGAAATGATGTTCCTCTTTTGATATTCTCAAAACTAATTCCCTTCTTCAGATTTCTTTTAAGTATCGCCTTTTCAGTAAAGCCTTTCCTGAACCTCTGGTCTAAAATTAGGCACCCAATCAATATCTCATACCCTCTAAACTTACCACTTGCTGACATTTTTCCTTTTTATTTGTTGTATGTTAACCCATTCCCTTCACTAGAAATCACAACTCCATGAAAGCGGGTTACACAGCTCTGAATCTCAAGTGCTTGGAGGAGCAGGACCCAACAACAACAACAACAAGAACAACAACAACAACAACAAAAGATGCTCAGTACTTAACTGTTAAAGTGAATAAACAAACAAAATGTTTTCAAAGTAATACAGGCACAGAGAAAGGAGTGCAGACCTAGTGAGCTGGAGGAAAATCAGGGAAAGCTTTAAAGAGGTGAAGGAAAACACAGTAAGAGGGAAATTACAGTAACATAGACTAAATGCTGTAACTCTGGTATGAACAAAAGCTCTAAGGGAACAGAACGGATGTAAGGGTAAATGTTGATTTGGATAAGGGCTGATGTTTGAGAAGACTATGGAAGAATGACAATGGATTAATACTGGCTGTATGGTACAGCATATACAAAACCTTACTTCGTGAAAGGTGTATTTGAAGGGATATTCAAGGTATTTGGATAGTCCATTAGTATAAGAAACTGGGGAAGGATTTAAAGCTTAGAGAGAGACCAAGCACCTTACCATGTGTGATACTCTGAGAAAGTGGCACACCAGGGTACAAACCCAGATCTACTGCATTCCAGAGCATTCCAGAGCCAATGCTATTAACAATGGGGTAGGCATGTCATTACACATGGTGGTGAGACCAGGAACTCAGAGCCAAAGAATGAATGCAATGTATTTACCTGAAAACTTGAGTTTAATTGAAGATGAAGGGAGGAGAAGGGTACTTTAACCAGTAATTTATTTAAAACATTTTCACTTTAAAATAAACACAGCTATACTGTGGTATAGAATGCACGATGTATATAAACGTCTCTGAAAAATACAAAATGGCTTTATTAAATGTGCTTTTTCAATGGTCTCTGATAGTCACATTCCTATTCTTTTCAAAAACATGTGTTCTCTTCTACCACAAGGGGCACTTTGTTGGATGGAAAAGTTTAAAAAAGACACATTTGTATTGTCCTATGAAAGGCAGGAAAGGGTTTTAGAAGAACACCAAAAGAGCCTTTTCCAATTTGAATCTTTCCTCTCATTTTCCTCTCTGATAAAGGTAGAATATAAGCAAGCAAGATTATTTTAGGAAAAAAAATATATCTATGCTTGAGCTCCTTACTTATTGTATACATTTCTTAACAGAAATATAGGTTGCCATCTAAAAAAGGGCCTATATCATGGAGATCCCATAAGTCTGTGGCTGTATACTAGGCTCTTGGGTCAACACACCAAATTCAGTCATGGTCTTTAGCCAGGAAAAGTGTATAATAAAATGAGCAGAAAAAACTTTAGTTCCAGTGACCTTTATAATGAACAATATACACAAGAAAATAATTTCCTTTACTGTGTTAGTATAATATGAGATAAAGGTAAGAGTCCTAAAAATAATGGCTTAAATCTCGGTAAAAGCTGTTAGCTACAGAAACATGGTGATGTCAGAATGGTGGATTTAAGAAGCTGTTTCTGGGATTCCTTCCAAATCCATTATCTAAAGAGGAATTTATCCAAATGGAACCTACTATCATCCGTCTAAGCTATGTTTATTTCATAATATCAAGGAATGTTAGAGTCGAAAGGTATCTCAAACTTAGTGACCTTTTACTCTAACTCATCTTACAGATGCAGAAACTGAGGTCTCAAAAGGTTAAGAAGTCAACTGTCAATGAAAACAGCCCAATAGAAACAAGCTGATCTGGAAACAAATATATATATGTGTATATATATATATATACACACACACACACACATATATATGTATATATACACATATATATATACGTATATATATGTGTATATATATATATATAAATGTTTTTATACAGTACTTAGATAATTCAAATAATAGTGCCTTAAATAATTAAGTTTAAATAATAAAGCAAACCACCAGAACATTCCCTTCCTTAGAAGGTCCTTCCTTGAGTGCCCCTCTCTCTCCACAGAAAAGACCATAATTGCTTCAGGTTGTCCTCTCCTTGTCTGCCTTTATAGTTTTACCACACAAATGTCTCCCTAAATAATATACTATGTAATTTTTCTTCCTGTTAAATATTACATAAAAAGACTCATCATAGTAATTCTTTAGTGATTTTTTCATTTAACTCATTTTCAGTTTTGCTGCAGCTTAATTTTCCTACTGTACAATGTTTGTACGATTTGTTCATTTTAACACTGATGAACATCTGAGATTACTGCCAGTATTTTGCTTTTTACAAGCAATGTCAGTAAATGATTTCTGATGCACGACTTAGAGTGAAATTTCTAAGAAATTTGCACGTTTAACTTTAAATGGTAGTGCCACAGTGTTTTCTAAATTATTTGCGCAAATTTATACCCCCATGAACAGTTAAAACTTGGTCCCTTGCTCTGTGCCTTTGCCAAATTTTGTGATTCTGTTTTTGTTTTTTGTTTTTTGTTTTTGTTAAATTTGGCCAATCTGGTGAGTATATGGTGAAATTTCATTGTGTTTTCTTATGTGATGTTCTCTGACCCCAAATGAGGCTGGATACCTTGCACACTTTTATCGGCCATTCAGGTGTCTCCATTTGCATGTGCTAACTCAAGTCTTCTGTACAACTCTATTGGATGAATATGTCTGTTCCTGCTTATTTTGTTTTGTCTTGAATTCTAGATTCTATGTCCTTGTGTGGTTTGTATTTATTACAATTATGGTGTCTTTTGGTAATCAAAGTTTTTCATTTTGATAAAGTCAAACTTATTAAGCTATTCCTTCATGTCTTAAGAAACCTGTCTCTCTCTTCAAAGAAATAAAAGTAATGTCAGTTTAGTGTCTTCTAAATCTTTTTTTTTTTTGGCTAAATTATATATGCTAGGGATTCCAAAGGTAATAGCTAACACCTTTTTCAGAGGTAGTATTTAATATTAAGTATGAAGTTTGTTGAAATTGCTTTCAATCATGCCTCTTTTTTAGTTTTTATCAGGAATTTTATGAAAAATTTCTGCATCTGTTGAGATGATCTAATGATTTTTCTAATAATAGGCTAATGTAGGAAATTACATTCATAGATTTCCTAATATGCAATGGCCATTTAATTTCTGGAATAAATGAAAGCTGCTCATAAAGTAGTATCCTTTTAATACATTGCTAGAATTGGCTGCAAATATTTTGCTTAAATGTTTCCATTTGTGATTGTGAGTGAGGCTCACCTATAAGGTTCTTTTCTCGTGCTGTTTTAGGATCTGGAATCAGGATGATCTTAGCCACACAAAATAAATTGAAGAGAATCTCCCTTTTTCCATAATCAAAATGGGAAATTTTTGGAATCTGAATTGAAACCATTTGATTCTTGAACATGTGGAAGAATTTGCCTGTGTTATACAGTTAACATCGTTTTAATTTAATCCACATTATTTACCATTTATTTTGTTCTTCCTTTCTTCTTGCATCTCAGACCTTCCATCTTGGATCTGAGAAAACTTTCTTTCTCCCTGAAGTACTTTCTTAAAGTATTCCCTTAAAGATTTCTTTCTGCTGTCTGGTATAGCAGTCAGAGTTCAATCAGAGAAGCAGAACCAGTAGGAGATATACAGGAGATATAATGATAAATAGACAAACACAAATACACATACACAGGTGAGATTTATTACCGGGAATTGGTTTACATGATAATAGGGGCTAGCTAAGCAAGTCTGAAATTCATAAGACAAGCATCAGGAAGGAAAAATCATGAGCAGGCTAAACCCATAGAAGCCAAAGCTCTCCTCCACGGATAGGATTTCTTCTCTGTCCCAGGGAAACCTCAGTTCTGAGTTTAAGGTCTTCCAATTGATTCAGACAGACCTACCTAAATTATCTAGAATAATCTTCCTTATTTAAAGTCAAATGATAAGGAGTTTTAATTATATACATATATATACATATTTATATATGTGTGTGTATATATATATATACACATATGTATATATATGTGTGTATATATATATATATATATACACATATGTATACATATGTGTATATATATATATATATATATATATACACATATATATATATATACACATATACCTTCACGGCAACACCAAGATTGGCATTTGCACTTGATTAAGTAAGTGGGGATTTTAGCGGAACAAAGAAGACACATCAATAAAGTCAACACAAGGAGCAAACTCAGGTTTTTGGGGGGGAGGGGCAGGGTCAGGTGGGGTGGGGAATGTTTTTATATCACTCTTATAATTAAGATATATTTTTTTAAATTTTTTTTACATTTATTTATTTTTGAGAGAGAGAGAGAGACAGTGTGAGCAGGGGACGGGAAGAGAGAGACAGGGAGACACAGAATCAGAAGCAGGCTCCAGGCTCTGAGCTATCAGCACAGAGCCTGATGCCGGGCTCAAACCCATGAATCGTGAGATCTGACCTGGGCCGAAGTCGGACGCTTAACCGACTGAGCCACCCAGGTGCCCCAAGATGTATTTTAGTCAGCATAGGATTCTAGGTATTTTTTCTCCACATGCTGAAGATACGGTAGTATCTTCTGGATTACTAATGTGAACTCAGCTGTCACTATGTTGCTCCCTGAAGGTAATCTATCTTGCCCATCTTGTTATTTTAAAAATTTTCCATTTTTACTTAATGTTTTAGAGCTGAATATATGGTGTAGTTATAGATTTCTTTTTATTTATTCAGTTTGGATATGCTGGACTTCTTAAATTTATACAACGGTATATTTTATTGGTATGGGCATTGTCCTTTGAACTACTCGCTCTCCTCCATTTTCTGTCCTCTCCTTTTATAGTTTATTCCAATGGCTTTTAGACACTTTCATTCTACCCTTCATGCCTATTAACCTCTCATATTTTCTATTTCTTCATTCTTCTGCATTATCTTCTGGATAATTTCTTTTTCAGATATATCTTCCAGGTTAGTAAATCTCTCTTCAGTTAGATCTGATCTGCTGTTCAACCCATCAATTTCCATCAATTTCAGTTACATACTTCCTACCAGAATTTTATTAGCTACAGTCTTTTTCATGTTTTTATTTTATTTTTGAGGGACAGAGAGAGACAGAGCATGAGCAGGGGAGGGGCACAGAGAGAGGGAGATACAGAATACAAAGCAGGCTCCAGGATCTGAGCTGTCAGCACAGAGCCCAATGCAGAGCTCAAACTCACAGATTGTGAGATACTGACCTGAGCTGAAGTCGGATGCTTAACCAACTGAGCCACCCAGGCTCCCCTATAAGCTACAGTCTTAAAAACTGGCTTCACATTAATATTTTTATATCCTGAACATTTTTTTAGTGTTTGTTTATTTTTGAGAGAGAGAGAGACAGAGCATGAGTGCTGGAGGGGCAGAGAGAAACAGAAACACAGAATCCAAAGCAGGCTCGAGGCTCTGAGCTGTCAGCATAGAGCCTGACATGGGGCTTGAACTCATGAACCATGAGATCATGACCTAAGCCAAAGTTGGTCGCTTAATTGAATCACCCAGGAGCCCCTATATACTGAACATTTCTAAGCTTGTCTTCTATTCCTCTGAACATCTTATTTTTTTTTTTTACTTTTTAATGTTTATTTATTTATTTATTTATTTACTTATTTTGAGAGAAAGAGCATGAGTGGGGGAGGGACAGAGAATCCAAAGCAGACTCCAGGCTCTGAGCTGTCAGCACAGAGCCCAATGTGGGGCTCAAACTCATGTACCACAAGATCATGACCTGAGCCAAAATCAGACACTTAACCAACTGACCCACCAAGGCACCCCTAATTCCTTTGAACATTTTAAGCATAGTTATTTTACATTCTAATTTTGATAATTCCAATATTTAAAATCTTTGTAAGTCAATTTTGGTCCTCTGTTTCTGCTAGTTCTTGCTCATGATTTTTTTTCCTTGTATGTTTATAATTTCTAACGGTGAAATTTATCTTTGGAATTTTAGCTGGGAGAATTCTTTGATACCTGGGTTCCTCAAGAGAAGATGTGTGTTTGCTTCTGCCTAGGGCCTGACAGTGCTAACAATTTAGGATCACTGTAAACTTGGCTTGAGTTGTATCAGACCAAATCAGAAATTATTAATTCAGACTTCAAATTTCTGTACAGGCTGGTGTGTTTACTCTTCAGCAGCACCTTTTCCTCCCCTCCACTCAGTACCAGTGCTTTGGAGGTACAATCACCAGGAAATGAATAAAGGGAAGGAGCAGTTTGATTTCTTGTTTACTTTTACACTCAGTCATCCCAGATTTGTGGGAGTAGGGTCTCCTATTACACTTTTCAACTTGGGAAGTAAGCACTAGGCTTTGTCTCCTGTTCCACACCACAAAAGTTTTTTAAATACTGCATTTAAAATTGTTTCAGTACGTAAGTTACCTCCGAATCCTTCCCGGCCGTATTATCTGAAATAATAGTCTACTTTAACTCTTAACTTAAAATTATATGCTGCTCTCCTGGACCCATGTTCTCTCAATTTTGATGCATAAGCACTGCTAAATAGAGAGCCGGAGGAGTCCTTGACATATGATGGATCACAAATTCATAATAATGAATAGCAATCATTTATACCTAATGAATATTTTTATATTCTTTCAAAAAGAGCAATAGTCTCTTTGTGGCTTCATCTATGTTGGTAATTTTTTACCAATTGATTCCTATTTTTGTTTCTTTTCTTTCCCCCCAAGTTTTAGTAAAGTGTAATTGGTAATCAAAAAACTGAACATAACTAATGGAGACAATGTGTTAAGTTTGGACATATGTATACACTTTGCTACAATCACCACAATCAAGGTAATAAAAATATCCAACAGTTCCGAAAGTTTCCTTGCGTTCCTTTGGGTGTGTGTGTGTGTGTGTGTGTGTGTGTGTGTGTGTGTAAGAACACTACCATGAGATAGACTTTTAATAGACTAGAATTAGGCACTATGTTGTACAGTGAATCTCTGGAACTTATTCATCTTTAGAAGTTTGTGAAACTGTCAATAGCCATCTTTTAAATCCCCAAACTTCAAGTATCATTTTCTCAAGGGTCATAAAAGGGTATCAAGTTTGAGAACATGGTCAATTGGTGCATGTAAACTATCTAAGTTGTCTATATAATGGGTTCTATTTTAATTGACCACTTTAGTATTCTACATTTAGCCTTTTTGACCAAGTTATATTTAAAAATAATCCTGCATAGATTTATACTTTATTAATGTAATGGCTCTAAAATGAGGCAGACACTAAGATTTAATAAGCTTCTACAAAGTGTTGTGCACTTTGCTGGGAGTATACATGTATCAGTTCACATAAACTTTACCACAACCCTGTGAGATACGGGGTATTTCTATTTTAAAGAAAAAGAGACAGATACTTATGCGCAAACAGCTATTACATGAGAAAGCCAAGATTTAACCCAACTCTACCTGATTCCTAAAAATATGAGCTTATTGTAAGTATACAAAAATTACTCTATGTGAATTATAACTAATGAAAAGATTTTGGTTACAGTCTTATGGCCAAAGGTTACATCATAAGTTAGATATTCTATCTACCCGTTCAATTCTTGACCCCCATATGAATTGATCTTCACAATTCAGAGTTGACAATGGGAAGTAGTACTATCTCTCCTTGACAGATGAAACTACAAAAAGGGTATCACTATTTAACTCCACAAACACGCACTGGATGACTGGTTTAGGACAGCATTGTGCTGTACGCTTCAGCATTTAGAAAGACCATCACTTGATCCTTCTACAACCTTGGGAAGTAATTCAATCTATATTGGAGCCCTCTAGTGACAGAGCACCAAAAGTAACCCACTCCATCTTCAGAAATTCGTAAGACATCTTTGATCCTAAAAGCTATCAAAGCTGCTTCTGCCTCTTTTAGGTATTGGGTAAACGTAACCCTTTCTTTAAGGTAAACCTTCACATATGAGAAGATAGTTATAGCCCCCGCCCCCCCCCCCCAGAGTATTTTCTAATTATTGTTTAAAACTTCCTCAGAATATGGATAATAGTATTGGTTTTGTCACCATCAAATTAAATCACTTACTTAATTTGAAGCTTATCTCAAATTACATGGGATCTTTTCTCTTAACAGTCCAAAGGATTCTATTAGATTTTCAGTTTCAGCTATTGAATTTTTACTCATGCTTGTATCCTGGTCCTGAGCAGTTTATGGCACTTTATTGGTCTTCATTAAACGATGAATTCACACAGGTAACTTGACATTTAAATTATCATGTGGAATAAGAAAATAAAGTGTTTAGAACCTAATTTAAATTATGTAAACAGAAATTGAGAGGAGCCTCAACTGAGAGACTTGCTATGATCACACACAGGAATGAAAGAATGAGTACATCTAAACGTTCTCAATTCTGATGTTAACCTACTGCTTTTTGAAAATTGTGACTACATTTTCTGAGCCAAAAATCGGGATACACAGTATGATGATGACCTTTTTTTTCTGAATTTTTGAATTTATAATTATGAAGTCTGTTTTTCTAAGCTGAGTTACATTCGGACTGTCCTACAAAAAATAGTTTGCTTACCATCATCAATCTACCATACCAAACCAACTCCTAGATGCTCACATGAAACTAGTCGTGCTGGTTTTGTAACTGTGAATGAATCTCTTTCACAGACCATCAGATTAGTACTTTAGAGGAGATTTTTTTTTAATAACAAAGTTACTATTACTTAACTTTCTAGAGTGCCATGCCATAGGTAACTGTAGAGTTAACAAAAGAAAGAAAAATTTCTTGTAATTCTAGAACAGTATTATTCAGAGTTTTGACAAACTTTTGATAAAAGTGATAAAAACATGCCACACATTTGTTACATTTCTGTAATCTTCTGTTACAGAAGGAAATATGGAGGCCCACTCTTACCTGCTTGAAAAGTTGGAGGTTAACTGCAGTTTCCAAGAACTGTTTCATCAGACTTGAACGATGCTTTACAAAACTCTCCTCACAGAAAGTGATGGGCTCCCCCTACAAAGAAATAAAGATTTTTTGGTGTCAAAAGAAAGTCAGCAGAGAGAACCAGTCTCTCTAAAGAGGTAGATGGAGAGTCACAGAGGAAATGTAAGACACAGAATCAACCTCAAGGTGCTGAAAGTCTAAAGGGAGTCAAACAGACCCTTAGACATAATAGCTGAATTTCAGCCTCATAAAAATATTCCTCTACTGATAAGCTTCTACGAGAGCTTCCTAATCAAGGATCCCTGGGGTCTTAAAATTGCTCAGTTTCACTTCCTCAGAGTAAGAATGAATCACCTAAAAACAAAGGTTTAATATTATTAGATTGAATTATGAGTATTAAAAATAGCATGCATAGCTGAAAAGAGTATGCAATTGCAATTTTATCCTTATTAGAAAACACCTTCGGGGGGCCTGGGTGGCTCAGTCAGTTAAGCGTCCAATTTTGGCTCAGGTCATGATCTCACAGTTCTTGAGTTTGAGCCCCGCATGAGGCTGTGTGCTGACAGCTCAGAGCCTGGAGTCTGTTTCAGATTCTGTGTCTCCCTCTCTCTCTCTGCCCCTCCCCAACTCATGGTCTGTCTCTCTCTCTCTCTCTCTCTCTCTCTCTGTCTCTAAAATAAATAAACATGGAGAAAAAGAGAAAAAGAAAACACTCTTGCTATAAAAATTACTGCATGATTTTTGCCATTTATATTTGATCATTAATTTCTTTTTAAATTAATTACAAGTTCTTACAGTAACATTCTCTTCGTGATTGCAAACACAATTCTGATTGAATGCTTTCTAGAATAAGTCTCACTTTGTACCTGCCTCAATTTACCCTATTTTTTTTAAGTAATCGTAACTTTGCAAGTGTCTTGTGGTAGCTTATGCTCCATTAGCTGCTCCTCCTCCAAATTATCAAGAACTTAAATTCTCAATACAGATTCCACTCATTCCATCTATTCCCATGCATGACCTCGAAAACTGTCACTTACTGGCTGATCCCTACCACCTGCTACTTCCTCAGTAGCCTGAATGGTCTTCTTGCCAGTTCAATACGTGTGAAGATAAGTGGCTAAATTATATGACCCAAATGAAAACAGAGATAATCCATTATCAATGTTAATACAATGATCCACTCATTATAATGAATCCTGTAGCAATCTCTATGTTGCAATAAAAAAAAAAAAAAGTGAGCCTGTTCACCTTCTAACAGACCTTAGAAAAAAGATTAATTATAATTTAACTTTAAGGACAACTCAATGCCTTGATTATAGGTATCTGTAAGTAAAATTCTGAAAATTGGCTCCTGTATGAACAAAATAATGAAACTAATAATCTAGCAGTAATTCAACTGTTACCACTGTCTGATGGGAACTAATGACACTATAGATTGGCACTGTTCAATACACTAGCCACTAGTCACATGTAGCTATTTAAATTTAAATTACTAAAATTAAACGAAACTAAAAATTCAGTTCCTCAATCACACTGGCCACATCTGAAATGTTCAACTGTCACAAGTGTTCTGTGGATCCTCTTAGGTAGCACAAATACAGAACACCGATCACAACAAGTCTTCTGACACAGCACTGCTACAGAAGACAATATATAAAATTCAAACAAATTATTAAAGAAGACAATTTAATAATCTATTAATTGTCGTCATCCACCATCAGCTGCCAGCCAACACCTCATAATAAAACTGCAATTATGCATTTTGATACTGACTACTGCCAGCCTTAAGTGCTATGGGAAGATTTTAAATGATATACTTTAAAAACTTGATTAACTTATATAAATATACTTTGGATAATCAAAAATCACTGTATTTGCCACTATCACAGAACTCACCACTTAGAATCTAACAGAGGGGGGGAAAACAACAAACAGGCAATCCTGTTAAAGATAAAGGTCTATTGTTTTTGCTTCCCTGGTATCAGCATCATATCTAGTTACACTGGGAGACAAATAAATGTTTCTATAAGTCAATAAACAAAATAGCAAGTGAGCTAAACTTTGCTCCATAGGACTTATTTTCTTTTCAAAAGTAAATACAAATTACAAAAAAATCATTTCTTAATGGCAATGCCAACTACAACACTATTATTACAAAGTGATCAGTACTATTGATAACGTTAGTTTTTATTGCACAGATCTCCCCCCAAACATGTGAGCTATATTTTATTAGTATCTACAATGTGTCCAAAAGTTGTCATTAACACTGCAGAACAGCCTTCAATTCAAATACAAAGGTCTATCTTCAACTGAAATACTTGTCAATTTAAAAATAAAATTCTATCTCTAACTGAACAGTTTAGACTTCCGATGTTACAATCAAGCATTTCTTTTGACTGGAAAGAATGGAGGGCAGGGGGATGGAGAATCTCAAGGTAAGGGAAAATGGATGTGAGCAAAGTCTACCTGAGCTTTCTCAAGAATTGGGCATAACATGGTCTTTAGCCAATGTGAATTATTCGGGAAGAACCCTGTCCTTATTAATCTTCCAGCAACTGCTTTCAATCTTTCAAGAGAAAGTTCAGATGTGCTGTCCATCCATTTTTGATAACACCAATCATGGTAAAAGCTTTGAACTTAACCTTCAAATGATGAACACAGCCTGTTCACTAAGAATCTCTGATAACAACAAAGAAGAAAAGCCCTGATGCATATTAGAATTTTCTCTCAGGAGAAAGAAAAATAAGTCTTGATTAACAATGCTCTAAATTTTTGCAATATTAATACACAGGAGTCTCAATTATTGTCATACTGGGATGTATGCTATCAAACAGATTATAAATAACTCCCCAGTAGGAGTTCTTTTAAATCCAGGTCAGGTTGAGTGGTGGCATGATAAGGAACTCTGCTTAGGATCTTCTGATTTATTTTTTATCTGATTAAAAATCAGGATTAGGATTGAGTGTTTTAAAACCTTTCTTGTTCTAAGTAGAGTGACTATGTCTGGATTTTCCCAGTTAATTCCCAGTTTACTGAAGTATAAGAGATTTAATTTAGAAGTTCCTGTGGCTTCCTAGAGGAAATCTGAGCTGGTTTGGAAAACTAATGGATGCTTTATGAAACAAAGATGCAAAATATAGTCTTGAGAGAGGCAGACAAAAAGTGGGTAGTGTGTTTGGGATGGGTGTGAATTAGAGACAGTACCAGATGATGATAATAAATGATTGGTTGAGGCATAGTGGCTAATGGATATGAACTACACAAAGTACCAGACAGAAACAAAAGGTAGATTAAGCCATACTGAAAAAGGTCTATGATATATTCGGAAGTTTTTTTCTTAAAGACATCAAGAAGCTCACAAAAGTATCTACTCAATAAAGTGACAAGACTGTATGTTTTAAAAAATAAATTAATAGGCAAGAGGAAATAATGGAAACAGGCAGACCAATTAACAGTGTGATATAAATCAGCCAAGAAAAGACGAACGAGGCAGCAGAAAGGAAAAGTGATGACAACCATTAGCTAACACTTATAGGAGACTTATTTACTATTACCGAGAGTAATAATAATAGCTAATGTTTGCGTAATGCTTATTATGGGCCAGGTACTGTTGTAAGCACTTCATACATAGTAACTCACATAAACCTCAAATTGACTATTGTCTTACTTCATATATGAGTAAACTAAAATATGGGGAACGGTTAGGCAACTTGCTCAAGATCACACAGCATGTAAGTGGTAGGAGCTGGATTCAGACTCAGTCTATGCTTTCAAATTATCCCAGTTATGGGCATTCAAGACTATGTGGAATGTTTTATTTATTCCATATCATGCAATCTGTAAAAGTACAATTTCATCGCAAAATCAACTGGGCTGTATATCAACTGATATACAGCAGTGGTTCTCAAAGAATGGTCCAGGGATTCAGACCTTTTCACAGGGTCTGCAACATCAAAACTATTCTTGTAACAATGCTGAAACATTATTTGCCCCTTCCACTTTTATTTTCTCATGGGATCCAATGGAGTTGATCAGAGGTTACACGACTGGTGATATTGCAACAGAGCAAAAGCAGAACCAAATATGAGAATCCAGCTAACTTCCCTTAAGCCCCATACTTTCGAAAAACTGTACAACAAGGCATTCTTCTATTGGTTTTTTTGTTTAGAAACAATTATTTCTCATAAAAATATGGTTTATGTTTATGTATAGTATTGTATTATTTTTAAATAATATTTAAAATATTTTCAGTTTTAATTTCTAATATGATAAATAGTAAAAGATATACCCCACAGAAACAAAAGTTCTTTAAAGCTCTTGATAATTATTTTAGAGTATGAAGACATTCAGCAACAAAGGGTTTAAGAACCACTAATATACAGAAACAGGACAAGGAGGGGTCAAAGATGACTTCCAGATTTCAAGCTTGAGGATCAAAAGATGATACCATTTACTAAAGAAGAGAAATACAGAAAAAAAAAACAACCAGATTTAAGAAGGTGATAAAATCAATTCTTGCACATGTTTTTGGTCAGATTCCAAGCTGAGCCTGAGACAAGGATTCTTGTTTAAATGATTTGTTGATGGAGAACTCTCAGGAACTAGGAAATATGGGAAACAAAATAGGGCAGAAGAAAAAAGCCAAGCAACAATGTGTTTTCAGTTGAAAATCAGCCTCAGCCTAAACCTATGGAAAACACTAAATGTACTGGCAGAGTTATTCCCATCTTGAAGCAAGGGCAGTATAAACCTTTTATCAGCCAGTCAGGCCAATGAGGCCTTCCCTGCAGGGGCGGGGGGGGGGGGGGGCCGGGGAGAGTGGAGGTGCCTAGGGAGGCACTTCCCTACTTAGCCATGGGCAATTTTTCTCTGAAAAGGGTGCCAGCCAGTAGAGGGGATCTGGTCAGGGCACCAGTAAAGTCCATTAAGGCATGGTAAAGGTAAGTAAGGTTTCTGAAGATGCATGGACGTAGGGTAGCACATAGCTAGAGACTCAGGTTTGGAAAACTTGTTGTTTAATGTATATTTAGGAATTATCTGCACAGAACTAAGCATTGAAATTAAGCTGATCACTCTACTTAGGGAAAAAGATTGATATAACTGAAGAATACCTACCTATAATCCAATTTATTTTTTAAACGTTATATTGTTCATTGACAGAAAAACCAAGTAAGGAAGTATATAGCTCTGTGGAGACACAGAATTAATTGTGTAGAAACATATAAATGGGGAAATGAAAAACTATCCATGGTAAAAATCTGATGTGATGGTAAAGCAATTGAATCTTTTGCTTCATGGAACAGTGATGAGGCAACAGAAAGGAACCAAAATTGAAATCATTTCGATAAAATGTCACACAAAGGAGCATGAAAAGAGGTAAAGAAAAACTACCATTCAATACTAGGCTGGCAGTGAAGTTCTTATTACAGAGAGGAGAACCAGACTTTCCAGAAAGGAACCACCAACATTACTTACCATTAAAGTATTATGTCAGTCAACAAATATAGACTAAGAATGAATCAACAACATACTCAGCATTCTATGATGAGGTTTGCTAGATAGTTTGTTATTAATAAATAGTAAAAATACCAAAGTTCATACTTGATTTACCTGTTAAAACATATAAATCAGAGCAGATTCAAGTTCAAATTGTCCACAAAATAACAAACGTCACATTCAGTCCCTTGTATAATGGGAAGGGAAGAGGTACCATTAAAACCAGTGTGCTAGAAACTACATGTTGTTTGTACCTGATGGTATTTAAATAAGACCCATCAATTAGTTGTGGCAGAAGAATGGATTAAGAAATGGCAGAAGAAATGCCCTCCAGTGCCATAAATCTGGCCCTTATGGAACACACGATTTACCTTGCCAAGTCTTAGATTCCATCTTCAACATAAAGAAGTAAATTCTCCCTCCTCTGAAACCCAGAACCTTAAAAATATGTATCTTTCTTTTAGCACTGATTTTCTAAGTTGAATTAAAGGTTATTTTTATACATTTTATTTGTGTATTTTTGAGGTCTGGGACTATATCCTTATACATTTCTACATTCCCTATTATAATACTCAACATAGTACTTTGCAATTTGAGTGTTCAGTAAATATCCACTAGCTAATATTTGAAGTGTTTTTACAGGATAATTAAGGCACAGATAAGATATGGAAGAGATGGGGCTGTTTTTCCTACCCTACTGTATGTTCAGTTTCAAAGTGATTATCATCACTGAATTAATACAATATTTTTGCTTAGTGTGTTTTTTAGGATGGGCATCTTTCCAGTTCTATGTTGTCTTCTGGAGTAGGAAACTTGGCAAGAACAAGAAAATACTTAAAACATAGACTAGATCTCTGTTTATGTTTTGCGGATATATATATATATATATATATATATATATATATATATATATATAAAACTTAGTAACAATTCATATTGAAAGGAATAAAGGTGTCAGAAAGAATGATACTGTGTAAAGATATGAAATATAATCAAAGCATCCACATAATGCTTATTCAGTTCCCTAATACACTTGGGCTTAATATGTAAAGTCACTGTTATATAACAAATATAAACAAGCAAAAATGTCTGCATAACGATAGTTTATTTAAAATTTTAAATCTCTTAAACACTCTGTTACCAGTTTTCCAAGGTAATAGTCAAATATATTCAGGTTCTGACAGAAAATAATTTTAAAAGATTTTTCAGGTGATACAACATTCTTCTTCCAAGTGTCCCAATGTTGTTGTTATTATGTAAGGGACCACAGTCTACTCTCAGAGTTTTTTAACCAGGAAAACAATAATTTTTCTATTACTGAAAATTATTGATGAAAAAAAATCCTTATATTTAAATCATAAACTTTAATCATTATTTACAGCTAAAGCTTCTTTCTGTACATATGAGTACATATGAGCTTGCCCTAAAGTTATTAGATCTGTCTAGAATAAAAATAGCTATCAATGTTCCATTTGCCTTTGATTCAGCAAGTTAAGATGGGAAAAGAAATTCATTTTTCTAAATCAGATACAGTTGTTTCTAGCACTCTAGTTAAATTTGAACACTAAAAAAGATTAATAGAGCTACGTATTAATTTTATACATGCTATGAACAATATATATTTTCTTTCCCACTATTTAAAGAAAAACACTCTCTATTCTCATGAAACACATTATCAGGGATATAAAAATGAACGCTTACTATCAGAGTCCCTAGCTCTACCTATCCCATAGTGGTGGTACAGAATTTTTATAGTTTTGCTAAAGCAGATAAGCAAAACACCTTCTCTGTTAATAACAATAACAATAATAATAATAATAATAATAGAACAGAAAGTATCATAAAAGCAACCATATTCTATCAGAAAGCCAAATATACAACAAATATTTATTTGGTTGCAACCATCTTTAAAGCCAAAGGTCCAGGCTCAAACTTGGGTAATGAGACAAATGGAGGTCTAAAATGTTTTAGTAACCATAAAACCAAGGGGGGTGAGCAAGTGTACTTTTCAACTCAGATTTTTAAATCTCTAACAAGTTGACAGTTACAAATGTGTTAAATGGAAACTGGAAGGCAAAGATTTAGTGAATGGCCACTTAAATTATGGATGCCAATCCTGTGCTTAAATTGTTAAAGTTTAATCACAAAATATAACATTATTTGCTGATAACGTTTAAAGGAATATAATCCAAAAAATGTCTGAAGGACAAATCTTTCAACTTGCCAGAGGGCCAGATTACTAACCAATCTTTATTTTAAAAGGAATTTACTTTTTATCCATTAGCAAGGTTCACAGCCGCCCAGAAAAGCTTGAGTGATTGGAACAAAGGACAGCACCCTAACTATTCAAAGGACTAGATCTGAGTGTTACTTCTATGCTCTTGGACAGGATAATCAAGTATATGCCTTTGAACGTATAAGCAATATTTTAACTCAGGCAAACATTTCCTTAGCATTAGCTGTTGGTCAAAACTTAACCTTTTATTTTTAATAGCCTGTGACACAAATAAAACAGGTACAACTGATGACCCTTTATTAGTTATTTAATTCAATCTCTTAAAAGCATTCTGATGTTTATAACAGTGTTTTTCTTTTGGGGAATCAGAGGAGGGTACTTTATTTTAGTTTTGTTAAAGGGATTTTCCTCCCCAAATTTACTACTTCTAAAATGTCATTTTTAGTAATAATAGCACTGATTTTATGTTAGACACTGTTCTAGGTAACCTACATTTATGAACTCATTTTATCCTCTAAACAACCCAAGAAGAATTATTAGTTGTTTTTTTTTTGTTTTTTTTGTTTTTTTTTTTTTTTTAAAAAAAAAACACATGAGGAAACTAAAGCACTAAGAAGTTACTTTGCCCAAACTCATACAACTGGTAACTCCCAGAAGGAGGTTCTGAACCCAGGTAGCCTGGTTCTGGAGTCTGTGTTATCACTTTTCTTCAACTTATTTAGCACATTACTTTGATCTCATGTTTTCTAAATCTTAAAAAGTAGCTAACTTGCTGGTTAAAATCCAAAGAAAGCAAAATAGCCATTGTTTATTTAAATCACTTTCCAACAACTTTACAGAGTTGCATATTTCTCTCTGTAATAAGAGCCGGCACAATTTATTTGTCAATTGTGCTCGGGTGTCATTTAGAAGGTATAAATAAGAAGGAACTATGAGAAAAGTAACAACATATTTAGAACTGTCACTCAGACATTCTAAGTGTAATTTATAAATATGAGCTCCTCTTTGGCGGCATTTAGCGAATGTATTCAGGTATTTGCATTTGAAAATGGACATTTAAATCATCCTGGGGACTTCCCCTAACTGGTTCCCCAGCCAGGCTGCAGAAGACTGGAGGGAGGAGGAAGGGGCAGTTACTCTAGGTTGATAAAATCACAAATGGGAATATGTAGCACAAATAACAAATTATTCCCCCAATTTATATACACACCATGGTATGCCTATGGGCATGTGCTCCTTTTCAGGAAAGTCCTAAGACTGTACCGTTTGTTCTGTCTCTCTTTAAGTATGTACTGAATGCCTTCCATGTACTTGCATTTAGAAGAAATGTTAAGTTCAGGAAATTGATCTCAAGGAGAGTATGATACAAGAATGGAGGCCAGAGAGCAGAAACCTGTCACACTGAAGCAAGAGCAGGACTGTGAAAAGAATAGATTCAAATGTAGGCCCCACTATTTACTAGCTGGAGAGCCTTAGTGAGGTTATTTACACTCCATGAATATCATTTTCCTCATCTTTAAAATGAAAAGGTTACGGGGCGCCTGGGTGGCTCAGTTGGTTAAGCCGCCAACTTTAGCTTAGGTCACGATCTCATGGTTCGTGGGTTGGAGCCCTCCATTGGGTTCTGTGCTGACAGCTCAGAGCCTGGAGCCTGCTTCAGATTCTGTGTCTCCTTCTCTCTCTGCCCCTCCCTGACTCACACTCTGTCTCTCTCAGAAGTGAATGTTAAAAAAATTTTTAAATGAAAAGGGTAATATTTGAAGGCTTATCAAGATTAAATAAATAGCCTATCTAAAAGGTCTATTAATGCCTGGTACCCAACGGGTACTTAAAGGTCAATTATCATTTTAATACCAACTAATAAATTATGAATCTCAGTAAAAATAACAAAAGAATTATAATAAGTAACATATAAAAGAGGGAGAAGAAATGTATTAAAGAAAATAAGTGTAATCAATTCACAGAAAAAAGGGCAGTAGAAACTATAGCTTCAAGGGATCAGGAAGGAACTAGATGGCCATTAAAAGCAAGAAAGATAAAAGCACTACCAGGAAAAAAGAACATTATAAATAACAGTTTGGAAGCCAGAGAAGCTTGGGACATTTGGAGCCACAGGCAGAATTCTCTGAATTGAGGTCAAAGTTTAGGAAAAAAGTAAAGACAGACACAGACTACTTGCCCATTGTGAAGGCCCTGAATGACACTCCTAGGTCTAATCTATAGGTTTAATTTTGTCAACGTAAGGGGAATAACAATAATAATGGTTTGCTTTTATATGTGTATAAAAAATCATGACATTTTAAAAAGTAGTACCTGGTTAAAGAATTCATATCCATTTAAGGTTACTTAGTAAATTTTTCCAGTTGTGCTCTACTAGCTAGAGGGTAGTACTGAACTATACTTCTGAATAGAGACAAAACCATGAAATAATTGTAACTTCTGAACTTGGCCCTTTTTTTTTTTACATATATCAGAAAATATATAAAAGACATACACCTATTATATAAATGTCCAAAAGAGTTCACAAAATAAAAAGTAAATGTACGTTTAATAAATTAGAATATAGGGCATTTGTAAAGACAATGCCTAAACAGCAACAAAAATATTTTATACACAACAAAGAAGTCATTTTCCTTAATAACTATTTCTATTGAAAATTAAAAAAACTGTCTAAATATATTCAGTATACTTTAAAAATTATGCTTTCATTCAAGATGGAGTCAAAAGAAATGTAAAAACACACAGAAGGAAAATACTGTCCTTTGACTCCCAGAAAGAATTAGCACTAAAAAAGAAAGAAAACATCAAATATAAAAAGGAAAAAGGTAGATAATTTAACAAATTTATAATTAGATGTGACCAATAAACAGGAAAGATGTTCTATGATGAAATCATATATTTTCCCACAGATACTGGGAATCTGGCTTTAAAGATTTAAAAAAGAAAAGTCATTATTGAAATCTTGTACCCCTGTCTGCTCAATTGATAATTTAAATCATTTAAGAAAATTTTCTCTTCAATTTGCTTTCCTCAAATCTGAAGTCCTTCACAAACTCAAAAAGGAAAAGAAAAATGTAACATACAAAGATTAATAATTATTTAAATGTGGCAAAATTTAAGCAAAGTAATACTTAAATATCCCTGTTGGTACTGTAAACTCGAAATCAACCTGTTTTAAAAAATTTGACAACCAGATTATTTTAAACTTTTATTAGTACAGATGATTGGTGTACAATCTTTTAAAGAATGAGACCATGTAACTGTCAATAATTTTTAAAGTCTCCCTCATGTGATTCCCCCACATGTATACCATATTCAGTGCTAGGACTTCTACAATGCTTTAAAAACTATACACATATTTCCAAAATATTAGCATGCAAATTAGATATATGTACTTCTCTAGAGACAGCCGTTGACCTGCCTATCCATTTAAGGACTCCTAATAACCCAATAACTCCTTGGAGATATAAGAGCCATTGGGTGGGAATAGGGAAGTCAGTTTAGAAGGGATATAACTCATTCACATGTGTTTAGTTTCACAGTTTACAACAGGGTTTGCACACCAATTCTGAAAAGTAGGCAGGGAGAGTACAAGAATTCTCATTCTCCAAATAACAAGATCAAAGTCTATAGAGACCAAGGAAATGGGTCAAGGTTACACAACTTAATTAACGGTCGAATTCCTATTAGATAGCAAGTCCACTACTTATTACTAACTCAACGTTTTTTATCCATTACAACTTATTTATCTGGTCGTGGAAGGGCAGTGTAATTATTTTCATAAAATCAGACTCACATATTTAACCAGTAATTCAGAAAGAGAAACAAATATATTTTGATTTATACCTTTTGGACCATCTGAAACCTTGGCTGGCTACAATTCTACATAGTAATCATTTTTAGGGTATTAAAAGGAGAAAAGAAATGGCAGAATGAGCTAGCACATGCTAAACAGATAAGCCCACTTAGAAAAGTGTTATGGAATAGGAAGACAATAAATTTCCGAATAGTGCAAAATTTGCAAGTTCTAATATTTTTAAACTTGCACGTTGTACTGTCACCTCTACATGCATTGATCTATAAAACCCAACTGCCTGGTTAATTTCTTAATCCTCACATCAGGTAGTTCCATTAAAACGCATTAACACAACTCATTAAGAGGCTAAGTATTCCAATTTTAAAACAATACATAAGATAATATGCAAAACGTGGGAAATAGTAACTAAAGGTTACTAAAAGAACTAAAACCAAAAAGTCAAGGAATTGGAGACAGAACATAATGTCTTAAAGCACATCATTCTGGATTTTAAAAGACCTTTATGATGCGTTTTTCATGTGTGATATTAAAATGTTTCTTTTTCCTGCCCCACTCCAAAGAAACATAAAAAAAGCAAATGAAAATAGTGATGAAATAAAACGCTTACAGGTTTGTATCTCAGTGCATCTCTGTAGGATCCAAACAAAGCAGCCTGTGCCCTAAGAAAGGCCCTAGCTACTCCATCCCCTGTAGCTGTAGACTGCTTCTTCAGTTTATTTTTCAGGGCCGAGACCTGCATGACAGAGAGGAACAGTTAAATTAACACCTCAGAAATTGGTACAGCGAGGTACGAACCCAATCAGCAGGCAAACCACAGTGTCTGCAGGTCAGCCAAAAACTCATCCTCCTCCCTGATAGCTTATCTTTTTAACTGCAGAGAGCACCTGCTGGTCTGTTAATTGAAACGAAAGCAGGGGCCGATAGTAACGTGCTAATGCAAATTGGTTTATGCTCTCTTTTTTTCCCAAGGCCTCTTGACATAAATAAGCTTTAATTATTTTACAGTAAACTGCTCGTGAGCCACTTTTCTGCAGATTTTTAGCAATTACAACATGTGTCTACTTGTTTTGAGATGAAGCCGGTTAGGTATCGTTCATTTCTGCCATGTAAGGTTATTTGTTACAGGTCCTCCAGGATCACCTACCATTTAATTTTATTTTTGGAAGCCTCATTTTCATATGTAATTTCCTACTCATTTGTTGAATAGTTTCCACCATTATTAGACAAAAAGAGGGGAGAGAAATTGAAGTTATTGAGAACCTCCATGAGTAGAGAATTAGGTTCTGCAAATGTTATTTGCCATCTCATCTAATCCTCCCAGTATTCTAAGAAAGGCACATGTACTATCATTTGTGAATAGTAGAAACAGGGACTCAGAGATGGGAATCAGTTTGCCCTCACTAGACAGTTAATACGTGGCTAATACATGGCAAAACTGAGCCTTCAACCCAGTTCTGTCCAGTTTTTCCCATCACAACATGCTGGGTTTGAGTCCAATGTCATTGCCTTATGAACCAGTAATTGGATTAAAATAATGTTTTTAAGTCAAAGAAAAATTTATTACGTGGGAGTTTGCTAAGTTTTCAAGGCACTTAAATTTGTTATGATTGTTCATACATTTGCATCTTTTAATTTCAGGTTCTGTGTATTTTACAGAATACATACTATTTACGAACGGCCCTTACTTAGATGAGTATTTTAGAAGTGTAATCATAATCCTCATGTACACTCTTATTTTTTTAAGGGGAAGTGATTTGATGTTCCTGTGCATCTGACTCAACCAATTCCTTTCACACATCCTAGAAAACTATACTCTCTACACATAAACAATATTGGTGCCCATATATTCCTCATCGATGCCTTACATGGGAACATGAAATCATGTGAAAACTCTTGTTTTCTTAAGAAAACAACTGATGGGACACATTGTGGTTGGATTATTCCCTTAACAGAGCATATTCTTACCCTTATGAAACTAACAGACAACAAAATAATGTCATTTCCCCTTTACATACACATGCAAGGAAGGGTATTTTTTCTTTCTTTATGCAAGCAGCCCTGACTACTCCTGTAGATGATGACTGTAATTGAAGTGTCAACCTAATTAACAACTAAACTTTGAATAATGCTAATGAGAAATGAACACAGCATCAGAGGAAAGACCAGCTCTACAGGTGATAAACCTTCACAGTAGTGACATTTTCCAGTGTAAAGTCACAGTTACTGTGATCTGATCAAAGAAAGAGACCCCCATTGGGTCCAATTATAACCACAGTTTTGAAAAAATTATTGAGTTATGATGTTCATAATCTATGCAGAAAGGCCTTTGCTGGATAGGTCTTCTCCCCATAGCTGTGATCTTCTCAATTTATATCCAAGCTCCATAGATTCAGATAAAAGTTTGGAGCCTAATTCATTTAGCCCACAAAGTGCATAAATCAGGAAGTTTTTATTATTAAAATCCAAACTCAGTAAATGCACACTTTTAGGTAACCCACATAGTCAAACAATAAATACAGCTAAACAATGCAAAAACAAATCTTATGACTTAATGTCTTTTGTCTAAAGTGTGTAGTAAGTTTTTTAAGCTTCAAATGCCTTAAAGAAAAGCAATGAGAATGACTAGCAAATACGTGTATTTAATAATTGCCCCCCCCAAAGGCTTATGATGGAAGGAATATGTCTTTCCATGTTTTATAAAAAGTAAATGGTTGGGTTGTTTTTAAATTTTGCTTTCAAGGGGCGCCTGGGTGGCTCAGTTGGTTAAGTGTCCAACTCTTGATTGCATCTCAGGTCATGATCTCATTGTTCATGGGTCCGAGCCACGCACTGGGCTCCACACTGACAGCATGGAGCCTGCTTGGGATTCTCTCTCTTTCTCTCTCTGCCCCTCCCCTGTGCATACCCTCTTTCTCTCTCGCAAAATAAATAAATAAATAAATAAATAAATAAATAAATACTTAAAAAAATAAAATTCTGCTTTCAAAAATAAAAAAAAAAAAACATTTTAACATGTCATGCCTTACTTATATCTTTGCAAAAAAATTCCTCAGAGTGTATTTTTCTACAAAACATGAAATTGACATTTCAGTTCTCCACAAATTCAGTATTCTTAGGACAATCATAATGTATGCTTACAGAGAATGGAGGCAAGTCAAACCATAACTTAGCCTTCATGACCCCAAGTCCTTGACTGTTTCAGTACTGCTTAAGCTGGTTAGAATATCTGTCACATTGCCACAAGCCCTTCCTAACCAAACCATAATTATGCAGTCTTCACCTCCAAAATCAGTCAGTGTACTTTCTCAGCCCCCTCAGGAGCTCTGTAGAAAATAGGAAACAAAAAAGAAACACTTGTTCTAGAAATGCTCTGTCCAATATAGCAGCCTTTTAGACACATAAGCACTTGAAATGTGACTAGTCCAAATTGGGATTTGCTATGAGTGTAAAATATAAACTTAACTTTGAAGATTTATTATCCCCCCAAATGTAAAATATCCCATTAATAATTTTCATATTGACTACAGAATGAAACAATATTTTGAATATTTGGCTAAATAAAATATATTAAAATTAATTTCACTTTTTCTTTTCTTTTTTTTTTTTTTTTTTTACTTTTTAACATGCCTACCAGAAAAGTTAAAATTGTGCATGTGGCTCACATTTCTACTGAAAAGTGCTATTCTACATGGGCATACTATCTAATTTCATAGACACATGAGACTAGTTACCTGGCCAGAAATATGACTACATTGTTCCTTTGCCTATTTCTACACTATTTCAACCTTTACAAACTGCATAAGGAGGTTTTTCTTGACCTTCTCTCAGAGGGGTCTATCAGTAAGTAGATCTGAGGTTGTTCCTGTTTTTCAGAGACCAAGAGGGCAGGTGAGTTAAGGGTTTCTGGATGCACAAATAAATGCTCAAAAATAGCCTGTAAAAATGAAATACTTTTTCAAATCAGTTTTAGACAGAAAGATATGACTCTAATATGAGATGACTGTGCCAACCTTGCTGTTTCTCTGTCCTTAAGATCACTGGAGTAAATTATCACCAGTTACCAGTGCCCTCTGCAGTGCTAAGTAGCTTTTAGCGGTTTTTATCTATAAAAACGGTGATGTCTCTTCTGTACTTTTTCAATATTTGGTCTGGGAAACAACGTTTTCTGCTTTAACTTCCAAGCTTCTAAGTTTAGTTGGGAAATAAATGTACATTTTCCCCCTAAAATCCTAAAGTTTATACTTATATAGAACTCTGACCTCAGGAGAGCATTTAGAACTTTAGTCACATGGCTAGTATCACACAATCCCATTATGTGACATGGAAAAAGTATCAATTATTTTCCCTTTATATTCTTAAGAGAGTAAGCAAGCCTCCAAAGGCTAAAGACTACTTCAAAACTGACATCTGATTTTCTTATGACATTCTTCAATCTGTAAATAAATTATCTTTGTAAGTCTAATTAGGTATTATATTAGACCAAAAAAAAAAAAAAGTTAAGCAGTGAAAAGAGCTTCAGGAATAAACAGCATCTCATTGCTCTTATCAAATGTTTAGATTCCTTTCATACAGTGAGAATTCAGACTTCTAAGCAGCCATCCACGGGAGGAATTATAACCTGGGTTTGGCACAGTGGGAGTTCACTGCCACATGAATAATATTACCACCAATTCTCTACTTTTACCCTCTTAACACTAAAGTGACTGTGAATAAAAGGAAGGAATTACATGAGTAAACATAACAAACAGGTATAAATTAAAAGAGTGCAGGACACGTGCACACAGTCTGAGTAATGAAGTAATTATGCCAACCGGGAGTTAGGAAGGGAGAGCATATTAAAGGAGCTGAGTTTTCAGAGAAGTGACAGATTTTTCTCTTGACTTTTAGATGTGTCCTTTCAGGAAACAGAAATTAACCCCTACACCTAGAAATTTTAATTTTGCTTTTTAGGATCACAGAGATAAACATCAGGGTAAAGAACAACAGAAGGTAAATACAAATGTCTGGAAATAATATTTAGATAACCTCCACAGCTCTGAAATGTGCCTCTGATGTTTTTAAATACCTCCTTTTATGTAACTACGCTGCACTCGAGAATCCACACACATTTAGAAAAGTTAGAGCTTCCAGTAGTTACCTGCTTTAGAAAAAAGCTACAAAGATAAAATGTTTTATTCTCCCTTAAAACATGTTATGGTTATCATACGAAGCAGGTATTAAATCCCCACACTTCCTTCATCTTTCTAATGTGGTTTTTTTTTTTTTTTAGAAACAAAACGAAACCTACCTTCTTAATATAATTTTCTAGCAAGCTTCTACTCGAGGATTAAAATGGTCACTTTTAACATTGATCAAATGAAAAGCATAGGATACACTTGCAGAGTGTATCATTACATTGTCTCTGTGTATGCTGAAATTACCTCTTAAAACTTAGTTAATAAAGGGGCAGCTAGAACTATTTTCCTTTCAGAGGCCATTATAATAGTAAGACAATGTAAGTAAGACAATCGTAAGACAATAGTAAGACAATAGTAAGACAAACTGCTCTTATCCCCCCATCAAGCCCAATGTCACGCCAGTGTCTCTAATATCAACGCCATTTCCACTCATCTAGTTACCCAAAAAGGAATCTTGCACGTCCTCAACACTTCACCCTTTCTCATCTCCCACATGCAATGCATCACCAAGCCCTGTTAGGCCACTGATGGAGACTTCAAATCCGTCCACTTTTCTCTAAATCCCTGCCACTGTCAAGTTCAAGAAACTAGCATCTCTACCTAGACTACTGCAAAAGGCCCCTCAACTGATCTTCCTGTTTCATTAATCTTCAGGACCCCAGAACCCAAGATGATATCTTCAGAAGTCGAAGCAGATCACACTATTCCTCTGCTAAAGATCTTCAATGAATTTCTAATAATGTCCAAGTGTCCTTAACAAGAACTACAGATCTTTTAGGATCACACTTCCTATCTCCACAACCTCACCTTGCCTCATTCTCTTTTTTGCTCATCTCATTACAGCTACACAAGACTTCTTTCCATTTCTTGGGTTTGCCAACCTTGTCCTCACAGCACAGCCTTTGTACATGCTATTCTTCCTCCTCCTACTTTGCATGGCTTACTCATACTCCTCATTGAGGCCAATTCTGGAAACTGATGTTTTGGCATGTTGAGCTTGACTGCACCACAAACAGCTGATCTGAGTGTTTAGACTGGTAAGAATGAAGTCTCAGGCTAAAATCAGTTTGTTCAGTGTACTTATGGTGGAGATGATGGTCAGTCCACCAACAGCCACTGTCTCTTTCTTTGGTAAGAGAAATCCTAAATTTCGACTGGTGCTAGCTAGCTCAACCTAGCTACGTTGACCCAGCTACTTTCCAACATCCCTCCTGACTTTGTGTGGCCACATGGTTGGGTTCTGATGAATGGAATGCAAGTTCCATGAGAGCCGTGTATTATGTCTTCCTGTTCACTCAGCTCCTAGCATAATACAGGCATACGGTAGGTGCTTGATAAATATCTGAATAAATGACTAACTGAATGAATGAATAAATACATTAGCCACCTGTCACACTTATACATTAGTATCTCTAGTTAACAGTATCAGAAGATCTGTGATGGGCTCCAGGAACATGATTCATTTAAAAGTTCACCAAGTCATTATGATATCAGCAAGATTTCGGAATCGCTTTTGTAACAGTACTCACAATATCATATACATGAAAAGTCTTGTATACGGAAAAGTCAAGAACTTAAAGAACTAGAAACAAATTGGAAATTATTTTTAAAGCCAAAATCAAGGCCTTTACATTTAAATACATACATATGTGTATATACATATATATGATATATGTATATGTATGATGTATGTATTTACGCATTAGCAGTAGGAAGAGAGAGAAGCATGCTATTAAGATGATACAGGAAAAAAAAAAGACATTTGGAGAAAAGCTAGGTAATTTAGATGGAAATGAAAACCCATGAGAAAGCCAAGGAACTTCATGAGCACTTAAAATCACTAAGAGTAACAAACTATAAATCAACTTTAAAATGGCAAAAGTACAGAGACATAAGGAGGGAGCTGCTAAAGCCTGGATCACTGCAGTGGGAGGGACAGATGCTCTTACTCAGCTGGGAGAAAATAACAAAGGCCTTTTACAAGTTTAGAAGCGTGGTTAATTAAGGCTTTGAGTTTTATTTTTCATTTTGTTTTGCTTTCATATTTACATTTTAGATTTAAAAAAATATACACCAAGAAAACAGTAGGAAAAATCGCAAAATCTGTAGTTTACTTACAAACAACAGCAACAAAAAACTTGGTATAAAAAATCACGTCTCTGAAAATAATTTAAAGGAATAGTAAGTTTCCACTGACACCCAAAGTCAGGTACAGTGACCGCCATCACCACACGGTCCCCCCTTCCCAGGAGCCAAACTGACTCACGCTCATAGCCACAAAAGTGTATATTAAACATACACCCACGTTTCTTCTCATTACTATGGAAGTCAGATGAAAATATCCTTGTAAAATGTTCTGCGTAACTCTAAACAGGGATTTTAAAAGCAACTTTTATAACAAAAGATAAAAGAAATGCAATTATGGTTCCCTTCACCCATCATTTACTGAATGCCTACTATTTACAAAGCTCTGCACTGGGCTGTGTGGTGGGAGCAAGGCACATCTCGGTGCCTGGATTCTAACAGCTGAAGACTGAGGGGAGTATGACTGCATTTCTCCAGGGGGAAACTGAAAGCAGTATTTGTCTCTGGAAGTCTACTCTAGTAAACTAAAAAAAAGAAACAAAACCAAAAACAAAACAAAACAACAACAACAACAATAACAAAAACGGTGTCTAAGTTACTCTAGAACCTGAATGAAATCGGGTTATCTTTCTAACCTTGCCACTCTAGAATTTTGCTGGGGAATTTATTTACTGTTAAACATGATAAGAATTACAGCAGAGCTGTGGCAAACCTGGAACTAATATAATATTCTCTGGGGTCTTTTCTTTTTAACATATATTATGACAATTTAACATATTAAACCTTCATGTTAGGTTAGAGGAAAGATCCAACAAATTAAACATATCTATTAGCTATTCACACAGTTACAAGAGTTAAATTGGTTTCTATACTTTCATTTTTTTTAAAAAAGGCTGATTTTAAAAATTCTCTGAAATAGCCAATTCTTTTCCAAATTTTTCCTAAATTAACTCACTCAAATGTAGATATCTTAAATGTTTTCTTAAAGTTAGAGTTTTGGGGTATTTCCTTAAGTTTAGGCTTTTAATGATTTTTGGCGATTCAGAGCAATTTGTGTCTTTTCATTGCACAATAAAACCATTAACCTATTCCTTCACATGATTCTTGAAAGCGTCACTATAAGATGCACAGTATTTTAGATGACTCCATTTTATAATAAAGTATTTTTAAAATTTTAGTAATTAAATACGCTTTATACTAAATGTAGCTATCCTGTAACATACCAGGGTCTATGGTGAATTGTACAATAATGCTGAAGTGTATATTTCCTATATACTCTCATAATAGAAAATAAAAAAATAATTTTCCAGTAGTGTTCCATATAAGATGAAAATAAGTTTTTTAAAGTGTTAACAACCCTAATTTAAATCAAATAGGTCACACTGATACTTCATAAGCAAGATTAGAACAGAGAATAAGATTCTACAGTAAATTCCAGAACAGTTACTGATTACGTTGTATATCATGTTTATACAAAAGGACCACGGTCTAGTATTTGAGAGGATGAATGTTTATATGAAAGGGACCATGGTCTAAGTGTGAAAGGATGAACCTATAATATGAACTAATGCTGTAGAAATACTGTTAACAGTATACTTTCTGTGTCTTCATTTTCTTATCTAAAATAGGGATAAGTATATTGACCTGAGAGTATAGTATTTAAAACCTAATCAGTTAAAATTATTTAAAGACAATAAAGCAACAAAGATAAAAATTCACTTCCTAGTAATGGGTATTTTAGTGCATGTAACTTTTTCAGATGTCAGTTCTAACCTGCTTTCATCTGTAAGAGTTTGTAATTGTTTTAATTTAATTTTTTCACAAAGAGATCTCCTAAATCTCATTATAATTCTAATTAGCTTAATTTTCTAAGAAGTGAGTTGTCCTATTTATTTTTGAAATAGTTAAGAATTCCCCAAATTACTTTTAAAAATATTAATGATGATAAAAATTAAAATGAGCACTAATACCTTAGAATACAGCATTTCAAACTATTACGTGATTGAAACAAAATTTGTGTATATATTTGGAATGAAGGAGTCTCAATGGTAAATTTTCTAAAATTAAAAAGAATTCATCACTTGAAATTTCAAATGTTGTATTTAATTCAACTGTTTCATTTTCCCCACAGTTAAAAACATAGCATGATAACACTAAATTCAATTGATATTATTAAACAGCCCTCAAATTTATTTTTTATTTCAAGACACTCAACCTACACGTTTGAAGGTATCTACAGTTGACATAGCCACTAAAAGTAAAATCACAATGTATTCAGACAGAAAACTACAAAAGTATATTTTAATGGGTCTACTGCTTTTAAGATATTCCATGTAATAATCAATATCGTTAAAATCACTCTCAATAAAGTTTGTGTTTTTTTTTCTTTTAATGATCCAAATCTATAGTGAAATGATGAAATCGAAAAACAAGTGTTCTTGTCAGAAGACAGGAAGAGAGTTTTTTCCCTTCCCTTAAGGAAAACAAAGGATTCCTGAAAGCTTTGCCCTGATTTATTTTTCCAATTTTAAATACCTTAAGAGTAGCGGAACTGCTACTGGCATGGTAGTATTTCTAACAGTCAATAAATCTAAAATATTATGTGTGAATATTGGAATGAAGCCATTAAGAAGATTACAGCATGCAACACAGCAGAGGGTCCACAGGAAAAAAGAACTAGTAATTCAGGACAACTGTGACCACTGACCTTTGAACAGCCAAGACCACTGGTCAGGCTGACACAGTAATAGAGTGCACATGCATAGAAAGTCCTCTAGCCTGTAAGTATAATTTAAATGCTTTGGTGAATGATTTTAAAAGGTCCCCTTTTAAATATGAGTTAATTTATTAAATAATCAAACAGTACCAGGATTTTTTCAGGGTATTTTTCAGGATTCAAGAATATTTTCTCTTAATTCAGATCACAACACAAAAAATTCAGTAAGATCATTTGTGACTCTAACACATCTCATTTAAAACACTGACAATTATAGAAAGTATGATGTGATACTTTATCATATTTCCTGTAAAACTACAAGAGACAGCTTTTGGAAAATGGATGGAAAGAGCTAAATTTATTAGAGAGGGGTTAAACAAACAACCACCTAAAGTATTTGTAGAAAATGACTATAACTTTAAAATAACTCATACTTTCAGTAGATGGCCCTGGTTCCACCCCAGAGCTGCATCCACTTATTCGTTGTTCAAATCTGTCTGTAAGTCTCGGGCCCTTAATCTCAAGTATACGTATAGTTATATCTACATCACTTTGCAGAGTTCCTTTTTAAGATTCTTTTTACTTCAGTTACGTACAGTTAACTGTTCCTTATAAACGAGCAATGAGATGGTCCCTCCTGTCATTTCACATATTTAGGCTTTTATATTTTGTGGAACTGTTAAACTTCGTCATATTTTAAAATAAATGTCTTGGTATCAAACTAATTCTACTGGGAAAGTAGTACTTCTCAATTAAAAAAAGAACCACCCACCAAAAAAAATTACTATTAAAAATTGCTTTTCTCAAAGAGATGAAATTAGCTACCACTGAAACTGACTATAAAAATTTTTATGACACAAAAAAAGCTGATTTCTTTCTCATTTTTCTTTTTCTTCTTTTTTTTTTTATAAACAATCCTTTCTACTTAGGGCATTAACAGTGGAAATGCATTGCACATAAAGAAAATATTTATAAAAGTTGGGGCTTTATATCATAATTAGTTTTCTATCCAATGAAGAATTCTTTGATGGATTTCTAAATGAATAACTCTAATCATTTCTAGCAGCTTCTGCAAAATTTTTATAATGAGGCAATCTAGTTATAATGAGCTAAAAAGATAATATAATTCTTTACTGGCCTGGGTTTGGATTTGTTCACACATAGCATAAATTTTACTACAGTAAGATAAAGTAGTTCAATTTAATTTGCTTCAAGGTCAGCAAGTATTTTAGGTTATTTATGGGCATAGATAATCTGATTTTAACTTTAAAATCACATTTTTCCTATCGCCATAAAAACAATCAAAGCTAGTATTACTGTAATTTTTGAGTTTGAAATTTTTAAATTCACTTTTTCAAACTCCCTAATAAGTATTTCAAAGTACTTGCAATACTGCGGAAAAATATATGATGAAGGTTTTTTTATTTATGGATTTTAATATTCCTGAAAAAACTGGATTTTTTTAAAAAGGAGAGTTATTTTTAACTTAGAACTATGTTATAAAGATATTTTTAAATAGCCATTAAAATATATACAGAAACAGCACTAGCCTGCATTTTGCCCTGTTCTAAGGAATATGCAGGCCAAAAATGCACTTTTGGAGACTATTTAACATGAAATACAGAGTATATCCTATTATAAGCTGCAGACACACACATGCACACACACACAAACCCTCTGCAAGATCAAAGAGCAGAAGAGAACTGGCACTTAATTTATCAGCCTTTACAGACAAAAGACAGTTTTCGTCATTTCAAAAGGATCAGATGTCTTTTATGACAAACTGGGTTTGCAGTTTAATTTACAAATAGAATTCTAAGTAAGCAGTCTTTGCTCTGCCAAAGCAAATGACAAACAGTGTAGGTTTTCATTCTTGCGGCCCTCAGCAGGACAGAAAAGATTAAAATAAAACTGAAATAATTTAGAGAAAACAAATAAATGTTTCAGAAAGTTGAGGGAGATCAAAGCCAGAATTTTCTGACCCCAACTGTACAAGCATTTCTTATTATATTGACCAGTGCCATCAGATCATTAATTAAAAGGAAAAGCACTGGCAGGTGGCAGGGAAGCAAAAGCCGATAATTGGCCCCCTTCTTCTTCTTGCCTTCAAAAACTCTCTCATTCTTTTGCAAGACATGCCACTAGGCAGACAGAAATGCCTACTTTGTAATATAATGATTAAGATGAGATGAAGAGACTTACGTTTAAAGAAACTCTGCCTAATGAATGCATCTAGCTTTTTAATTATGATCCTACTTTTACAATAGGAATATGATGTTCCATTCAACATCTCCTCAACTGCCAAAAGGTAAAAATATTAAATATAGAATCTACACTGATTCCTCTCACACCCATGCACATACTCAGTCCTTTTATATCAGATAAAAAAAAAAACCTGGGAAAAATAACTCTTTGTAATTCAAGGGTCCTGGAGAAAGTAGATAGATAGATAGATAGATAGATAGATAGATAGATAGATAGACAGATAATGTGTTCACCACAAAATAACCTTCAGACTTACCACATCACTTGGTAGGTTGTTCAAGTCATTAAATGGTGATTCTAAAGTGTTTGTGTCAACATTTAACATAACCACATCCTCCAATGATTTATTTTTCACTCTCTGTTTAAAAAACACAAGTACAAATAAACATCTTAGTATATTTTCCTTCCAAAACTATAATGAACTTAGAAATGTAGAGAAAATTATCTTGATGACAATTAGCCTTGGGGGATAAAAAAGAAAAATCCTATATTATAAGAACATATAAAAAACTTTGCCTTATAAGAAAGAAAGTTTGTCTACAACCGTTCAAAAAGATTGGATAAAAAAATCCTTAGAACAGAATGTTTGGTCATCTAAACACATTGATTTAGTTTGGAGATATTAAATGTAATTTAACTACCAAAGAGATATTGTAACAAAAACTCACAAAATCGGAATGGCTATGTTAAACCAGAAAAACTTACATCCTTTAAAAACTTATCAACTGAATTTCTGTCCAATGATACAGGAACTTGTGGCCAGTTCTACACCTATTTTTAGCAAAAATCACATTATAGGGCTAACATAAGCCAAAAATCATGACTACTATAAACTAAATTTTAAACTAATAAACATTTTCTTCATACTTCCATACCAATTCAGTATAAGCTGTTTATGAGGACTGTAAGTTGAATAAGAAAAATGATAAAGAGAGCGGTAATAAGGAATTGTTGCATTATTTATACATGAATTTAATATAAAAGATGAAATTTAATAGCCTATCAGATTATTTGACTTGTCTTATCTGTTTGACAGTTTAGTTAAATGGTCAAATTATCTCAATATGTGGACTAATGACAGTAAATTAGAATTTCATCAAATTTTTCATCCTTAAAGAAAGGAAATACAAAGGTTTATTTTCCCTATTTAGACTACTATGTATACCTAAACAAATCATATAATTCTATTCGCCTTATTTAAATGATAGCAAATATAGCATTATTTTTTGATGCAAAAAAATTAGGTGTTCATTAATGAAATATATCACCTCAGAATTCCATAATTGTATAGGTCAACTAGAGATAAGTCAATTAATTTCAGTGTAGTATTTTTTAAATGACATTATAGAATAAGAGCTATTTTTGAGAATTATTAAATACCTTACATTTTAAATTGGCCAACCCAATTTTTTTTGTTTTAAGTTATTCAAGAATGAAATTTCTCTGATCCATTTAGAACTTCAAACCTCTGCATAGTAGGCAGAATGTTAAATTTGCTAGGGAAATGGTAGTCTAGAGTAGGGAATTTGTATGTTAAGAAAGCAATAATGTCTGGGTAGAATATGGATTCTCAGGGGGATATATGATAGCAAAAATCTATCTTGTAAAAGACATTGTAATTATTCCAAAATAAGAGTCAGAGGATGGCTGTTTCTTGGAAATTAACAGAGAACCACCTACAATAGTGACACTCTCACCAAAACATTTATAAATAACCTCATTTCTTTTCCTTTCCATATGTATACATAAATGTAAAAAAGGCTCATATACATAAATATGTAGTTATTTATAAATTAACTACAGCATAACTACAAAAATAGCCTATTTTATAAGCAACAATACATTTATATCAATGGTGTTCGAGTGGAAAAAGTATGTCATAATTTTGATTTTCACCTTCAATTCTAAGTTGTTTCCTTTAACAGAAACTATAAAGTTAATCCAGAAACCTAGTGCATTTGTTAAAGGATGAAATGAGTTTCTCTAAATAGCCTGGAATAATGGTTATGTGACACCTAAGTGTTTTGCTATGACACTAATGCTAAATTCTGAATAAAGAAAATTAGTATTAACATGAAATGTATACTTTTTTCCAACTTGCCCTTCATTTAAAAATGTCTGATAATAGCTGAATATTAAATTCTGTCCAAGGGACCATTCAATAAGAATGGAAAATGTATTAATTTCAATAAATCAATACACTGAGATGCACTAAAATGAGAACAATTCTACATTAGCAAAGAGGGAAAAATAGTATGTAATTAAAATTTTTTTATTTGGATTAATGTCACTTTTTTATCTTTGTTTCCTTCCAAGTCAGGCTTTAACTATTTTCTAAATAGGAATAAAAATTCATACAGCATATAAAATGATAACATTTTCTCTGTCTCAGATTATTATATCTCATAATGTTCGTAAGCTTGCTTGGCTCGGGAAAGAGAAAAATGAAAATTTGACTTTTTCTTCAAAAATAAGAAAATAATATTAGGACAGAGACTGAAAGTGTTATTAAGGACAAGAGTAAGGTACTAAGGCTGGTTAAGTCTTTCTCTCACATCCTCTCTATATAAGCCTTCCATGCAATGTGACTACAAATGTGACTATCGTATCATGTACGATAATGCAAGGAAATGACCCGGGGTCAGCAATCACATGTTCCTGCAAAATGGAGCCAACATTTTATTTAGAATCTTTTGTGTATATTAAAACACGTAATGCAATGCTCACACTTGGAGCCTCTACTGACTTGCTCCTCCATCATTTACAGACCTTTGAGTTCAACCCTAAAGTCTAATTTTCAGGGAGAACAAAATGTCCTTATCCTTTATTTTGGAAGCAAATTTACATTTTAAAAAAGAGATTTCCAGCCATCTTACAGTCATGACTACATAAAAATAATTAAAAGAAAGATTTAAAGGATATTAGTTTCACATCTTTGAACAATTATGTTTAGAAGTCTTTCTAAAACGTATGTCAAAACTGTCTTGACAAAGAGAGAGAATAGGGAATATGTTGATTCTTCCTAAAAAAAAAAATTCATTGTAATTGCAACCAAACAAAATGTAAAAAATTACTCAGTTCAGTCTCACATAAAATTTGTAAATAGATATATCCACATTTGAACTATAATGCCATTAATATAAAATAAGAAAGATCAAATTTTGCTTAAAAATATCTGCCTGATAATGACATAATAAGAATGGAATGGCAGGATGTGTATCTTGTAATAGATTAAGGAGAAAGTTACTAAATGGTACCCAACTGGTTTAAAGACATTCTTGAAGTTCCTATTACCCCTTCTCATTGACTATTAAACCCAATAAACTAAATACAATTGACTAAAAAGACAGTTCAGTAAGTCCAGAGTATAAAAGATACAGAGATGTTAACCAATCTAATCATGGCTGTAAACCTTCTCATTTAGTGCTGACTCAATTTAAAATTAGAATGGACTGTTTCTCCAAGACAATACTGTAAGAAGTAAAAAATTCTTAAATTTGCTCCTTTAAAAAAATAATGATTTTCTCTACACGTGTCTAATAAATATGCAATTAAATATGACTGAATTTTTAAAACATGTACCCATTTCTATAATATTTTGGAAAAGCTGAATCATTAGTTTTAAAAGTTGGTATAGAACCATTATGTAAAAAAATACAGAACATCACCAGGTACAATAAACAACTTTAAATAGTTTTCATCTGTACAAGTAAACATACTATAAAAATTATGTATTCTATTAGATACATTAAATAAGAAGAGACATGTGCATTAATATCAAAATCAGATATGATGACTTCTTTGAAACCATACCAACCAACTGCGGTTAGATTTTGTACAGTCAAAATACTGATGAAGAAAATACCAGTTATATATTCTACAATCAGATAACAGATTAAATACTTATTCATACACAATGTGACCTTTCACTGAAAGTACCTTGGCATGTAAAACAAGTTGTCTAAAAATTAACAAACATAAAGGCTCATGTTATTCAACTTAGACTTCAAACTTAAAACAAGTCTACTAAAGAAGTTCATTAAAATATATCCAATATTATTAATGATTAAACAAATAAAAATGTTACCCTTGCATTTTGCAAAAGGAGAAAGTGACCAGAACGAGAGTACATGCAGAATTCTATAATTCATGACTACTATCCGAACATGATTTCTCCAGACATGATCCTCACCACTCCTATATAATAATAATATAATCGGCAGGATCTTCCTTGATCAGCAGAGTGAGGATTGATGGTGTATACAGTGACAACAACTAATAAGAAAACCAAATCTAACTTATTTAGATTGTTGATTAGAAACTGGCTTAAAGTACAATATGCACACACACACACACACACACACATATATATACATATATACATATATACATATGTGTGTGTGTGTGTGTGTGTGTGTGTGTGTGTATATATATATATATATATATATATATATATATATATATATATATATAACTGAAAATCAGATAGCATAATAATGCCATGCAATTGACCCAAGTCTTTTGTTCAGATCCAAATCTTTTGTTTATTTTTTTCTAATTTTCTAAGAAGTCTTCTCTTGAAATCTCACTGATTCCAAGTTCAAGGTCTTTAAAGTTCAACATTTTTCACTGTAGTGATGATAAGTCACAAAAGTGATTTTGGAATGAAGTGATAACATTGCAAAAAACTTACTGCGTTCTAAATCCCCAACAGGACTGAAAACTAAAAAATATTTTAAGTCTATATTTTAATTTAAAACTTCATGATTAGTGTATTCCAACCACATTTTGAAAAAGCACACTGACAAACTGTATCAAAATGGAGTGTGAAAAATAAAAACATTTTCCCTTTATGAATCATAACTACATAAATTCTGACCTTCAAAATAAGGTGTGAAAAAGAAACATATAAAAGATCCCAAGTGCCATATAGAAAGTGGTTCATCAAAGACTAAGTTTTTAGTACTTAAAATTTACCATATGATCTTGACCAAATTTACCATATTTTCATGGGTTTCATGCCATTGAAAATGGTCATTCAGTATACTAACTAAAATGAAATTATTCCAATACAGTATTTCTGAAAATGATCATGTAAGTATACCCTAAATATGAAACTTATCATTACTTTGTACTATTCAATTGATTCTCTTTCAAAATACAACTGTTTTAACTATTATTTATATTAATTAATTTATCACACATGTATCTCATGTCTGAAAGATACTTACCTCTATGAGGCTGGAGTGTATTCCAATCAGGTATGGCATCGGAGCACTAAATTGGAAATATATAATGTATATATTCATGAAGTTCATTAACACAGAAACAATATAAGTAATTCAGAAGATTTAAAAAATTAAATTAATTAAATGTGCAGTTCTAATAGAGCCCACTACAGATAATTAAAATTATTCAATATATAAAAGTCAAATTTAATCTGAGAGGTCATTAATATATTCAAACAGGGGCGCCTGGGTGGCGCAGTCGGTTAAGCGTCCGACTTCAGCCAGGTCACGATCTCGCGGTCCGTGAGTTCGAGCCCCGCGTCAGGCTCTGGGCTGATGGCTTGGAGCCTGTTTCCGATTCTGTGTCTCCCTCTCTCTCTGCCCCTCCCCCGTTCATGCTCTGTCTCTCTCTGTCCCAAAAATAAATAAAAAACGTTGAAAAAAAAATAAAAAAATATATTCAAATTAAGGTTGCTTGGCATAAAACTCACAAAAGCATTTACAATTAAATAAAGAGTAGTAACACCTAAAAAAGCTTTTTTGGTTAGGAAGAATATTAGAGCCTAAGTCATAGTCCTGAGTTAAATCTTCCATTTATTTCATATAAAACATATCCTAAATAATTAGCAAATTTTTTCACATTTCTTTTATATACCTTTTATATTCAATTAGATTATTTCTACGATTCTCTTAAAAAATCATCATTGCTTCATACCTACTACACCACCAAAATTTTTTGAATCAGTTACCAAATATTTATTAAGACCTACTATGTGCCAAGCACTGTTTGGAAACTAGAAGTTCTTCCTCTACTGTTATCATTCTCTTTCCATACTATCTTTCTGCTCATGTACCTTGTCTTTCATTTAAATGTTGTACATTCCTATTTATCTCACTTTTGCTTTTATTAATAAAGTAATTTTAATGAATTAAAAAATATTCAAATATGTTTAAGCATGATACTGAATTAATTAATTCTACAGATAAAATCTGGAGCATACCAGGCAGTAGGACCTGGGCTAGGGTCTAGGTACAATAATAAGTGATATAAATAGAATAGATTCCTTTGCAGATCTTATACTCCAGCAGAGCATACAGACATTAAATAATCTTTGTGACATAAAATCGGGCTTACTTAGTAACTTCAAAAACATTTCTCATGAAATACACGAAGGGAATTATCCAACTTGACATTTCAAAATCAAAATATTATTTAACAAGAAAACGTGAGAATGGACAGATGTCTACAAAGGTGATAGAAGATATGCAAATAAATAGCTAAAACAATCTTTGACATTTCTTTTTATAGACATCTTTGTGTTATATTTAAGGCAAACATTTTCTATGTTAATGAAAACAGCCTTTTTAAAAGAATTTTCATAATTTTCCAAACATCACTTTCACTATCAGTCCAAACTCCTGTGTATCCACTTTGCTACTGAGGACCAGTAATAGATAAAGCTAAGAGGCACCTCGACAGACCCAGTTTTTCAAACGAACCTCAAACAGCTCCAGATTTATTTGAAGCTGGCTAACCACTAACATATATCCAGAACTCACAAAAAAATAAGGATGGTTAAAGTTTTTATTTGACTCCTCATTATCCTGTTCATTACTTCTTATTGTACTAGATTCTAATTTTCTTTTGTAGCTTTGTTCCTTCATATATATATATATATATATATATATATATATATATACATATTAAATATAACAGACCATCTGGAATTGATCTGATATTTTGGATCATTTGACTGAAAGTTAAGAACTATTTACAGGCCTTGATATCCTTAAGACCTAACAGATTTTCTGCCTTCAAAAGGAAACAGGAGGAAAAATGTGGACTGTTCCACTTTTGCTTAAATAAAGGAAGGCTGATTACTTCCCTAGCTCAAGTTCTCATCTCTGGAATCCCTTCTGGGACTCCACAGAAGACATAAAATATATGTCACTAACTGTTCTGGGCTCCCACACTGGGTTCAGAACATTTTCACAAAACAGGATAGGCAAATCCCAAGATCTTAAATATGTCAAGCTGTCCCCACATCCAAAATAGTAGAAAATTATTCAAGTTACTGTGCAAACTTCCAATTTACCCCAGGTTAGGTTATCCTACCCACAAAATTTACAACATAGTAAGTCTGTGGTATCTCAAATTTCTAAGTACATTTTAATATAATGAGTGTTGGGGCACCTGGGTGGCTCAGTCAGTTAAGCATCTGACTCTTGATTTCAGCTCAAGTCATGATCTCACGGTCCTGAGACCAAGGACAAGTCGGGCTCCATGTTGGGCTTGGAGCCTGCTTGGGATTCTCTCTCTTCCACTCCCTCTGCCCCTCCCTCTTATGCACACACATGAGCACATGCTCTCTCTTGGGGGGAAAAATAATAATAATATAATTAGTGTTAATCAAAAAATATGTAAGCCTCCTAAAATTAACAATTATTATTTCCATTTTAGTTGTTAGGGGAACACTTGAGTGGATCAGATTTCAAAAAATCAGAGCCCACTGTGCTGACAGCTCAGAGCCTGGAGCCTGTTTCAGATTCTGTGTCTCCCTCTCTCTCTGCCCCTCCCCTGTTCATGCTCTGTCTCTCTCTGTCTCAAAAATAAATAAATAAATAAACAAGAAAAAAAATCAGAGCCCAAAGTAGCAGCTAACCTATTGAAGTCCTATGAAATACATCTAAGGTAACATTTTTTAAATTTCTTGAAAGTTAGTTATTTCTTAAAATATAAAAAATAAATGTTTAGCAATTATTAAGCTGGAATAAAAATTCAATAAAGGGTTCCTATGTAGAACTTAGTAATAAAGTAACTTCTAGCTTTTTCTGTGAGATTACTGGGTACCTCTAGGTGTTTTTATCTCACTAATACCTAACAAAATAAAAAACACAGAGATGTCAAAACTGTAAAAATTATTAATCTAGAGCATAATTTATTAAAATGATTATGATGTTTTGCATATAGATTTTATAGAACATATTTTATAGACAGATTTTATGTTTTATAAAATACACATTCTACTGAATAGTTTCTTTCTCACGAAAACTGGATTGTGTGCATCCTAAGATTTAATCAGCCAAATCTCATGAAAAGTAATTCTGCAACCCTTAGCTGAAATCTCCTAATTAGATTTGGGTGTTAATAACTCAGGAAGAGATCCTTGGCGACACTGATGTTTTATCATCCACATGCAAAACTGTCCTACATCTTTCTGTCAACGAAGTCATTTTGCAAAGATAGCATACAGAAGGCTCTATTAGGAATGCTTCTTCTGTTGGGTAGCAATTAATCTTTAGTCAAAAGTAATCACCCTCTAACCGTTTTTTGTTTCTTTTTTGGTTTTCTTACAGAGACCACCCATGGGTAGACTGTAATAGCCGCCTATTAACTTAGGTAGTCCAAACACCATGATTTTCCATTTATTTTTTAAGAAACAATTCTCTTTCATGGAAAGAAGAGTCAGATAGGTTCCCAAAATAAAAAGGTGACTCAGCCACTCTTGAACAAATAATGAATGATTATAATTTTACTGATACTAGGGTCATACTACCTCCTAGGTGTTTAAGGACTCAGAACGGTTAAGAGTGTGTGGCAACATCATGAACTTGCCACATTAAAGTTCTGTCTCTATGTCACATAGTAAGAATACGTACCACGAGATCTGCACCCTTAAGAAATTTTTAATTCTGTAATACAGCATTGTTAACTCTAAGCACAATGTTGTGCAGCAGATCTCTACAACTTAACCATCTTGTATAAGTGAAATCTTATACCTGTTCAATAGAAACTCCCATTTTCCCCTTATACTGACAGATTAACAGAAAAAACGTAGATGGTGTCATTTCCTCCCAGTCTCCTTCCCTACCCCACCAAGCAGTGTGGGCCATTTCTTCCTAGGTGTCTCCTCATCTATGCTTCTTTTTTCATTTTATTTATTTACTTTGAGAGAAAGAGAGAGTGTGTGCAAGCGGGGGAGGAGCAGAGAGAGAGGAAGAGAGAGAAAATCCCAAGTAGGCTCTGCACTACCAGCACAGAGCCCAATGCGAGGCTCAAACCCACAAATTGTGAGATCATGACCTGAGTTGAAATCAAGAGTCGGATGCTTAACCGAGTTACTCAGGTGCCCCCAACCCTGTTTCTTTTACATGCCTCTGATGTAAGCCTTACAGTACTACAGTATTACTCTGTGTTCCTCTTGTGTGTGCATGTGCATGTGTGTATGTGCTCCATGCACATCTGGGTGAAGTTTTTCCTATGTGTGGATACTGCAAGGGCAGAAATGAAGTTTTACTCATTACCTTACTATACGCACTGCTAGGCAAACAGGTGTTCTCTATATATTTGATGTACAAATGGATGGATAAATGAAGGAATGAACAAACAGGTTAGCAAGGCTCCATCAGTTGGCCAACATGCTATAAACCTGCATGGTCACAAGATGGCATTATGGCTCTCCACAGTCTGTCAACACCAGAGATACCAGGTGGGAAAACAAAAAGACTTCCAGGAGAAAGGGTTATCTCAGGATTCAGAAAGTTCCAATCACCTTAAAGAAGTGGCAAATATACATCTATTCCATCAAATCTTCCTGGTGCTATTTTTGAAGTGAAATATAAAAAAGTCTTTATTCAAAAACCATGA